>NC_047127.1:18772481-19144981 GCF_009829125.3 Periophthalmus magnuspinnatus | reverse complement strand
TCCGCCCCGCTCCAGGTTCAGGCAGTTGAGGGAGGGGGGAAGAGCACACAGGGAGGCAACACAGGAGCAGAGATACATGTCTCAGGACCGGGACGAAGACAGGGTCGGGAACAGAACCAGAGGAAGCCGAGCAGGGGCGGACCAGAGAACTGGAGCCAGAGCGGGAGATGTGGAGCAAGCCAGGGTCCAGGACGAGACCAGGAGGCGAAGGTAAGGAGTAGACTGTACATGAGCTGGAGCGTGGAGTCAGGAGCAGAACCAGAGGCCCGGAGCCGGGACGGTCGGGAGAACCGGAACCTGGGAGGCAGCAAACTCCAATTAGCATCAAAAAGGCAAGTAACAAGAGTACAAAAACTGAGCTGGAATAGTCACATTAGACACTCAGACGATCTGGCACCGAGTGTCTTCTCCCAGCTCCTCTTATCCACAGCAGGTGGTGATGATTGCCCTGACGGGATGCAGGTGCGCACGGGAGGAGCCGGGAGCTCCGCCCAGCTCCAGGTACAGACAGTTGAGGGAGGGGGAAGAGCACACAGGGAGGCAACACAGGAGCAGAGATACATGCCTCATGACAAGTCGCTTTAATAATCCAGATAATGTAGTATATATGAAAGGCTCTTTAATAATCCAGATAATGTAGTATATGTGAAAGGCTCTTTAATAATCCAGATAATGTAGTATATATGAAAGGCTCTTTAATAATCCTGATATTTTTAGTTTATTTTTTTTTCTATTTTTAAATGATTTTAAGCTATTTATCTATTATCTTGTATGCATGTACCATTTTCCTTCTGTTCTTTAACTGTGCGGTGCAGTACTGGAATTTCCCCACTGTGGGACTAATAAAGGCAGATCTTATAATGTAGTAGATGTGAACCCCTCAGTGAAATATGAATATTTTAGAAGAATTGTCCTAATTAAACGTCCAAACACAGTTTACTGTGACCTTTACTCGCAAAGTCACATTATTTTTCTTTTTATTCCCTCATCAAAAACAAACTGTAAGTTGTGTGTTGTTTCTATGGCAACAGATTATGTCTTATTAACCTTTTTTTCCTCTCATTAAAGGATAAAAAACCTCCTGTTTCCGTGGAAACCTGCTTAAATTTACCACAAAAACATCAAACATTTTGTAATTACATTTTTCTGTTGGTTATTGTTTGTCAGATGCCCTCCCATCCTCCTCTATCCCTGTGTGTCAGATGCCCTCCCATTCTCTCCCCTTCTTTTCTTTCTCTCTTTTCCCTTTTAATCCTTCTTGTTCTCACCCTAGTGCATCCTGGGTAATTACTGATAGCATAGGTCATTTGGCTAATTGCTTCTCAACAGGCGTGCTAATCAAGAGCTAGCATGTCAGACGGAGTGGCAGAGAACTACACCTCCCATGATGCACTTGCGGTTCCAGTCGACAGATTTTATTTCACCTTTTTGTTTGTCACAGAATAAACGAGAGTCGTGCTAAAGTATGATGGACAAACAGAAGAGCAAATCAGAGCTGTTTAGTTTTGGCTTTGTCCTGGTTCAGTTCTAATTTAGTGGTGGTTTACTCCTGGTTTAATCCTGGTTCAGATCTGGTTTAGTCCTCGTTTAATCCTGGTTTGGCCTTGGCTCTGGTCTAGCTCTGGTTTAGCTCTGGTTTAGCTCTGGTTTAGTCCTGGTTCAGTCCCGGTTCAGTCTTGGTCTTGTTTAACAGTTTAAAGCGAGCACAAGTGCATTGACTTTAATGATATTAAAGGCTCGTCTGTGCGTGGCAGCAAGTGTCTAGATTTGCACAGTGCTAACGTTAATGCTGCTGGATTCGTCTCGCTCCAGGACATCACGCTTTCACTGGGCTTTGGCATAGAGTGACACAGAAGGTGGCTAGCTCCATTTCACAGCAGTGCCTTAGCGTAGCACGTGTAAGCCAAGGGGAATGCTTAGCAGGACTAGCAAACAACTTAATGCGACTTGAATAAGGCATTCTAGTGCAATATTTACTGAGAATTTGTTGTATTAAGTTGTATTATGTAACTTTACTGATGTAGGGTCTGCCATCTTGTCTCCCTGGAGATGTCATTGCTTTGCCTGAAATCTTTCACAATATGGTATTAAACATATCTATGTTTATTCAATTACAGGTGTTTCAAAATATAATTCCATTCCTTGAAAAAACATTAATCTGACCATAATATGTGTCTACAATAGTGAGACCAGGTCTAAACCAGGTCTAAACCAGGTCTAAATCAGGTCTAACCCAGGTCTAAACCAGGTCTAACCCAGGTCTAACCCAGGTCTAAACCAGGTCTAACCCAGGTCTAAACCAGGTCTAAACCAGGTCTAAATCAGGTCTAAACCAGGTCTAACCCAGGTCTAAACCAGGTCTAAAGCAGGTCTAACCCAGGTCTAAACCAGGTCTAACCCAGGTCTAAACCAGGTCTAAACCAGGTCTAACCCAGGTCTAAACCAGGTCTAACCCAGGTCTAAACCAGGTCTAAACCAGGTCTAACCCAGGTCTAAACCAGGTCTAACCCAGGTCTAAAGCAGGTCTAACCCAGGTCTAAACCAGGTCTAACCCAGGTCTAAACCAGGTCTAAACCAGGTCTAACCCAGGTCTAAACCAGGTCTAACCCAGGTCTAAACTAGGTCTGAACCAGGTCTAACCCAGGTCTAACCCAGGTCTAACCCAGGTCTAACCCAGGTCTAAACCAGGTCTAAACCAGGACTAAACCAGGTCTAAACCAGGTCTAAACCAGGTCTAACCCAGGTCTAACCCAGGTCTAACCCAGGTCTAACCCAGGTCTAACCCAGGTCTAACCCAGGTCTAAACCAGGTCTAAACCAGGACTAAACCAGGTCTAAACCAGGTCTAAACCAGGTCTAACCCAGGTCTAAACCAGGTCTAACCCAGGTCTAAACCAGGAATAGTCAAACCTCGGGTTCAGGAGGAGTGTGGTTTTCGTCCCGGTCGTGGATCACTGGACCAGCTCTATACTGCTCTAGGGTTCATGAGAGCTTACCCAACCAGACCACATGTGCTTTGTGGATCTGGAGAAGGCACGTGTGTGCCTGTCTTACACCTGTGTGTGCCTGTCTTACACCTGTGCGTGCCTGTCTCACACCTGTGTGTGCCTGTCTTACACCTGTGTATGCCTGTCTTACACCTGTGTATGCCTGTCTTACACCTGTGCGTGCCTGTCTTACACCTGTGTATGCTTATCTTATACCTGTGCCTGCCTGTCTTACACCTGTGCGTGCCTGTCTTACACCTGTGCCTGCCTGTCTTACACCTGTGTATGCTTGTTTTACACCTGTGTGTGCTTATCTTATACCTGTGCCTGCCTGTCTTACACCTGTGCGTGCCTGTCTTACACCTGTGTGTCCCTGTCTTACACCTGTGTGTGCCTGTCTTACACCTGTGTGTCCCTGTCTTACACCTGTGTGTGCTTATCTTATACCTGTGCGTGCCTGTCTTACACCTGTGTGTGCCTGTCTTACACCTGTGTGTGCCTGTCTTACACCTGTGCCTGCCTGTCTTACATCTGTGTGTGCCTGTCTTACACCTGTGCGTGCCTGTCTTACACCTGTACCTGCCTGTCTTACACCTGTGTGTGCCTGTCTTACACCTGTGCCTGCCTGTCTTACACCTGTGTGTGCCTTGTCTTACACCTGTGTGTGCTTATCTTACACCTGTGTGTGCTTATCTTATACCTGTGCATGCCTGTCTTACACCTGTGCGTTCCTGTCTTACACCTGTGCATTCCTGTCTTACACCTGTGCCTGCCTGTCTTACACCTGTGTGTGCCTGTCTTACACCTGTGTGTGCCTGTCTTACACCTGTGTGTGCCTGTCTTACACCTGTGCCTGCCTGTCTTACACCTGTGCGTGCCTGTCTTACACCTGTGTGTGCCTGTCTTACACCTGTGTGTGCCTGTCTTACACCTGTGCCTGCCTGTCTTACACCTGTGTGTGCCTGTCTTACACCTGTGCGTGCCTGTCTTACACCTGTACCTGCCTGTCTTACACCTGTGCCTGCCTGTCTTACACCTGTGTGTGCCTTGTCTTACACCTGTGTGTGCCTGTCTTACACCTGTGCCTGCCTGTCTTACACCTGTGCCTGCCTGTCTTACACCTGTGTGTGCCTGTCTTACACCTGTGCGTTCCTGTCTTACACCTGTGCGTTCCTGTCTTACACCTGTGTGTGCCTGTCTTACACCTGTGCGTTCCTGTCTTACACCTGTGCCTGCCTGTCTTACACCTGTGTGTGCCTGTCTTACACCTGTGCGTGCCTGTCTTACACCTGTACCTGCCTGTGTTACACCTGTGCCTGCCTGTCTTACACCTGTGTGTGCCTTGTCTTACACCTGTGTGTGCTTATCTTACACCTGTGTGTGCTTATCTTATACCTGTGCATGCCTGTCTTACACCTGTGCGTTCCTGTCTTACACCTGTGCGTTCCTGTCTTACACCTGTGCCTGCCTGTCTTACACCTGTGTGTGCCTGTCTTACACCTGTGTGTGCCTGTCTTACACCTGTGTGTGCCTGTCTTACACCTGTGCCTGCCTGTCTTACACCTGTGCGTGCCTGTCTTACACCTGTGTGTGCCTGTCTTACACCTGTGTGTGCCTGTCTTACACCTGTGCCTGCCTGTCTTACACCTGTGTGTGCCTGTCTTACACCTGTGTGTGCCGGTCTTACACCTGTGTGTGCCTGTCTTACACCTGTGCCTGCCTGTCTTACACCTGTGTGTGCCTTGTCTTACACCTGTGTGTGCTTATCTTACACCTGTGTGTGCTTATCTTATACCTGTGCATGCCTGTCTTACACCTGTGCGTTCCTGTCTTACACCTGTGCATTCCTGTCTTACACCTGTGCCTGCCTGTCTTACACCTGTGTGTGCCTGTCTTACACCTGTGTGTGCCTGTCTTACACCTGTGTGTGCCTGTCTTACACCTGTGCCTGCCTGTCTTACACCTGTGCGTGCCTGTCTTACACCTGTGTGTGCCTGTCTTACACCTGTGTGTGCCTGTCTTACACCTGTGCCTGCCTGTCTTACACCTGTGTGTGCCTGTCTTACACCTGTGCGTGCCTGTCTTACACCTGTACCTGCCTGTCTTACACCTGTGCCTGCCTGTCTTACACCTGTGGTGTGCCTTGTCTTACACCTGTGTGTGCCTGTCTTACACCTGTGCCTGCCTGTCTTACACCTGTGCCTGCCTGTCTTACACCTGTGTGTGCCTGTCTTACACCTGTGCGTTCCTGTCTTACACCTGTGCGTTCCTGTCTTACACCTGTGTGTGCCTGTCTTACACCTGTGCGTTCCTGTCTTACACCTGTGCCTGCCTGTCTTACACCTGTGTGTGCCTGTCTTACACCTGTGCGTGCCTGTCTTACACCTGTACCTGCCTGTGTTACACCTGTGCCCTGCCTGTCTTACACCTGTGTGTGCCTTGTCTTACACCTGTGTGTGCTTATCTTACACCTGTGTGTGCTTATCTTATACCTGTGCATGCCTGTCTTACACCTGTGCGTTCCTGTCTTACACCTGTGCGTTCCTGTCTTACACCTGTGCCTGCCTGTCTTACACCTGTGTGTGCCTGTCTTACACCTGTGTGTGCCTGTCTTACACCTGTGTGTGCCTGTCTTACACCTGTGCCTGCCTGTCTTACACCTGTGCGTGCCTGTCTTACACCTGTGTGTGCCTGTCTTACACCTGTGTGTGCCTGTCTTACACCTGTGCCTGCCTGTCTTACACCTGTGTGTGCCTGTCTTACACCTGTGTGTGCCGGTCTTACACCTGTGTGTGCCTGTCTTACACCTGTGCCTGCCTGTCTTACACCTGTGTGTGCCTTGTCTTACACCTGTGTGTGCTTATCTTACACCTGTGTGTGCTTATCTTATACCTGTGCATGCCTGTCTTACACCTGTGCGTTCCTGTCTTACACCTGTGCGTTCCTGTCTTACACCTGTGCCTGCCTGTCTTACACCTGTGTGTGCCTGTCTTACACCTGTGTGTGCCTGTCTTACACCTGTGCCTGCCTGTCTTACACCTGTGCGTGCCTGTCTTACACCTGTGTGTGCCTGTCTTACACCTGTGTGTGCCTGTCTTACACCTGTGCCTGCCTGTCTTACACCTGTGTGTGCCTGTCTTACACCTGTGTGTGCCGGTCTCACACCTGTGTGTGCCTGTCTTACACCTGTGCGTGCCTGTCTTACACCTGTACCTGCCTGTCTTACACCTGTGCCTGCCTGTCTTACACCTGTGTGTGCCTTGTCTTACACCTGTGTGTGCCTGTCTTACACCTGTGCGTTCCTGTCTTACACCTGTGCGTTCCTGTCTTACACCTGTGTGTGCCTGTCTTACACCTGTGCGTTCCTGTCTTACACCTGTGCCTGCCTGTCTTACACCTGTGTGTGCCTGTCTTACACCTGTGCGTGCCTGTCTTACACCTGTACCTGCCTGTCTTACACCTGTGCCTGCCTGTCTTACACCTGTGTGTGCCTTGTCTTACACCTGTGTGTGCCTGTCTTACACCTGTGCGTTCCTGTCTTACACCTGTGCGTTCCTGTCTTACACCTGTGTGTGCCTGTCTTACACCTGTGCGTTCCTGTCTTACACCTGTGCCTGCCTGTCTTACACCTGTGTGTGCCTGTCTTACACCTGTGCGTGCCTGTCTTACACCTGTACCTGCCTGTCTTACACCTGTGCCTGCCTGTCTTACACCTGTGTGTGCCTTGTCTTACACCTGTGTGTGCTTATCTTACACCTGTGTGTGCTTATCTTATACCTGTGCATGCCTGTCTTACACCTGTGCGTTCCTGTCTTACACCTGTGCGTTCCTGTCTTACACCTGTGCCTGCCTGTCTTACACCTGTGTGTGCCTGTCTTACACCTGTGTGTGCCTGTCTTACACCTGTGTGTGCCTGTCTTACACCTGTGCCTGCCTGTCTTACACCTGTGCGTGCCTGTCTTACACCTGTGTGTGCCTGTCTTACACCTGTGTGTGCCTGTCTTACACCTGTGCCTGCCTGTCTTACACCTGTGTGTGCCGGTCTTACACCTGTGTGTGCCTGTCTTACACCTGTGCCTGCCTGTCTTACACCTGTGTGTGCCTTGTCTTACACCTGTGTGTGCTTATCTTACACCTGTGTGTGCTTATCTTATACCTGTGCATGCCTGTCTTACACCTGTGCGTTCCTGTCTTACACCTGTGCGTTCCTGTCTTACACCTGTGCCTGCCTGTCTTACACCTGTGTGTGCCATTCTTACACCTGTGTGTGCCTGTCTTACACCTGTGCCTGCCTGTCTTACACCTGTGCGTGCCTGTCTTACACCTGTGCCTGCCTGTCTTACACCTGTGTGTGCCTGTCTTACACCTGTGTGTGCCTGTCTTACACCTGTGCCTGCCTGTCTTACACCTGTGCCTGCCTGTCTTACACCTGTGTGTGCCTGTCTTACACCTGTGTGTGCCTGTCTTACACCTGTGTGTGCCTGTCTTACACCTGTGCCTGCCTGTCTTACACCTGTGCGTGCCTGTCTTACACCTGTGTGTGCCTGTCTTACACCTGTGCCTGCCTGTCTTACACCTGTGTGTGCCGGTCTTACACCTGTGTGTGCCTGTCTTACACCTGTGCCTGCCTGTCTTACACCTGTGTGTGCCTTGTCTTACACCTGTGTGTGCTTATCTTACACCTGTGTGTGCTTATCTTATACCTGTGCATGCCTGTCTTACACCTGTGTGTGCCTGTCTTACACCTGTGCGTGCCTGTCTTACACCTGTGTGTGCCTGTCTTACACCTGTGTGTCTGTGTTTTGGTGTGAAATGGCTAATATTCTGCTTCTTTGAGCTTGTTTTCTTCTTCTCTTTACTGCTTCAAATCTCTGCTTCTTCTTCTGTCTGTGTTTGGTGTTTTGGTGTGAAATGGTGAAATGATGAAAGTGGCGCGAGCTGCTGTCGTTCGATCACACGTCAAACCTGCCTCATGCTCCTGTGGCCGGTTGTCACGGCAATGGAGCAAAGGATCAGAATAATGAATGAAAGAGGAGACGTTTCCACGGAGACAGAGGAAAACAGAGGGAGGTCGTACATAGAGAAGGAAGAGTGTGGAAAAGAAAATAGAGATGGTGAGGGGAAGGAACAAATGAGAAGGAGGGAGAGAGGGAGAGACAGAGGACGGGGAGACAGAGGAGATGGAGGAAATAGAGAGACAGCAGGAGAGAAGGCGGAAGGGAGAGAGTAGAGAAGGATGGATGGAGAAGGGAAAGGATGGAACAAAGAGAAGAAGAGTAGAGAGTAGGTGAAGGGTAGAGAGGGGCAGAGGGGTGAGGAGGAAAGAGGATGGAGGAGAGACATAAAAAGAGAGGAAGAAGTGAAGAGGGTCGAATGTAAAGAAATAACAGTGTTCACGTGTCACAGAAAAAACAAAAAAAAAAAAAAAAAACTGAAATAAATCTTGTGATATTATCGAAACAATGCCAGAGTGAATGTGTGCCCTGATCAAAGCTAAAGGCGGAACAACCAAATATTAGTGTATATATATATATATACACATACACACACACCCCCACACACACACACACATACACACACACACCCCCCCCCCCCCACACACACACACACACACACACTGAGAATCAGAGACTCAGACTTTAACACTGGACTCAGAGTCCTAGTTTAGTCCGGGTTTAGTCCCTGGTTTAGCCCCTGGTTATTCTGGTTTAGTCCTGGTTTAGTCCTGGTTATTCTGGTTTAGTCCTGGTTTAGTCCTGGTTTAGTCCTGGTTTAGTCCTGGTTTAGTCCTGGTTTAGCCCCTGGTTATTCTGGTTTAGTCCTGGTTTAGTCCTGGTTATTCTGGTTTAGTCCTGGTTTAGTCCTGGTTATTCTGGTTTAGTCCTGGTTTAGTCCTGGTTTAGTCCTGGTTTAGTCCTGGTTTAGCCCCTGGTTATTCTGGTTTAGTCCTGGTTTAGTCCTGGTTATTCTGGTTTAGTCCTGGTTTAGTCCTGGTTATTCTGGTTTAGTCCTGGTTTAGTCCTGGTTTAGTCCTGGTTTAGTCCTGGTTTAGCCCCTGGTTATTCTGGTTTAGTCCTGGTTTAGTCCTGTTGTAGTCTGTGAACAGAGCAAAGAGCAATGTATGAAACCAATATACAATTTTATTCATTTTAAAATAACAGTAGTAACTTGTGCACAACCGCAGTCACAGGGAGAACATGCACACTCCACTCAGATCAGGAGTCTAACCCACAACCTCTTCTTTTGTATTGTCTTTGGTTGCGATTCGTTTTTGCTTCTCTGCCTTGTTTCTGTTTGAGATGGACACTTCCTGGTCTGTGGGGTCAAAGGTCGAGTGCTGCTGTTAGCGTGTAATTGGACTCGGCCGTGCTCGGACTGTTAGCGATGTGGTTAGACTCAGCAGCGTTTTATCAGCTCTCCTCAAAGCTAATCAAGAGGAGACAGATTTCAACATTCAAGTAGAAAATGTTTCAAATGTTACTGAACAACATGCGCACAATATTCAGAACGCACACAATTGCTTCTACACCAGATGTGTGTGTATATATGTATATATATATATATATATATATATATATATATATATATATATATATATATATATATATATATATATATATATATATATATATATATATATATGTATATACATATGAACATATATGTACACACACACGGGCAGGTGCAGTCCCTGGGCTCTTAGTTCATGATTAATAGTAAAATAGAGAGGAGCAGCTGATTGGCTGAAGCAAAATCCTGATGTTCTGTCTGTGTGACCTTGGGTCACATGACCTTGGGTCACATGACACCACGTCTCATATGTGACATTAATGAAACATCATCTCTGAGTGTTTCACTCACCAGACTATTCAGTACATTACCATGGTAACAACACATAGTAGCTGTAATAGCCATGTGTTCAGTTTGACCGCAGAAGGACTCTGGTGATGATTCATGGGCTGGAAAACCACAGGGGAAGTTTGGAGTTTTATCTATAATGTAACCAAACTAAACATTCTAGGCAAAAGCAATATCTCCATGGAAGCTAGCACCCTCCATCAGAAAAGTTACACAGCACATCTTTAAGTGTGTAGAATAGTTCATCATAACCTCATACATAACCACAGGTACACACTGAGACAGATGTCCCAGAGCAGTGGACAGTTTGGGCTCAATATAATCTTATTATAGTAACATTTCACACTCAATTTCTACACTAAAGAACGGACCCATACTCGATACCGATACTAAATACACTGTGCTACTCCACATTATGTTGTATGTTGTGTTCTATTCCCTTATGTCAAAAATGTGTGTAATCCCTCACTGTGTGTTTGTATGTATGTGTGTGTGTGTGCATGTATGTGTGTGTGTGTGTGTGTGTGCATGTAGGGGTGGGTGTGTGTGTGTTTGTGTGTGGGTGTGTGTGTGTGTGTGTGTGTGGGGGGGGTGTGTGTGTGTGTGTGTGTTATAGCCAAAGGAACAACATTTCCGTAGAAACCAGGCCAAATAATAGTCAGATTTGTTTTTCAGTGCAATAAACACAACCAACATGCAAAGTTACATGGTGGGGCTTTGATGAAATTCCCATGTTTGATTCTTGTATTGTGGAATTTCTGTGTTGCTACAAAAAAATAAAAATAAATAAATAAAAATAAATAAACAAATAAACTTGCTCTATCCAAAAGAGACACATGAGGTGGCAGATGTCTGGCTCAGGATTCAACAGGAGCCGTTGTGATCAGTCAGTTTCCTGAGAATGCCTGTGTGTAACTGGAAACAGATGCTCCGCTTGACCCAAAATGGCGGCACGCAGCAGATGAGTTTTGGACACTCGAATCAGGACAGGCCTCCATCTGGCTCTGAGTCAGAAAGAGAGGAAGGGAGGGGATAAATGGAGGAGGAGGGAGAAAGGAGGGGAGAATAGAGAAAGAGAGACAATGAGAAAGGGCGAAAAAGAGAGAGGAAAAAGAGAGGGAGAGAGAAAGAATGGAGAGATGGGAAAGAGAGAGAGGGAGAAGGGGGAGAAGGAGGGGTAAAGAAAGGAAGGTGAGAGGATAGAGAGGAGAGAAAGAGGACAAAGAGGAAGATGGGGCGAGAGAGAGAAGAGCAGGAGAGAGAGAGAGAGAGAGGGCCCTCCCTCTTTCTCTTTCTCTTCTGCTCTGGAAGGGAGGAGGAAATAGACAGGGAAGGAAGAGGAGATAGTAAGAAGAAGGGAGGAACAGGAGGGGACAAAGGAGAGGTGAGAGAAAGAAGTGGGTAGCGGGAGATGGGGAGAAAGGGAGGAGAGAAGAGAGAGGGGAAAAGAACAAAAGAACAGAGAAGAAAGGAGGAGAGTGAGAAGGTGGCAGAGTGGTTAGCCCTGTGGAGTGCAACTCTTTAATCAGTGTGACTCACATGAGCTCAGTGAGGCAGATGAAAGTGCACTTTGAACATCTGGATTATTTCAAATCTCATTGGTTAGGTTTAGTGCTGTCAAGCAGATGACATCACCAGATCCAAGTCACAGTTCAGATCTGTGGAGAGGCAAGCCCGCGCATAGTAAGAATGGATGTTTTTCGAGCTATTTTTGAGTAATTAAAAAGAGACGTAATTGAACAAATGTGAGATGGATCAGTTTAATGCCATACTGTGAAACATTCTAGACAAAGCAACAAGCAAGCACAGATCCCACCAAAAAAGGCATATAGTGCACCTTTAACCTGAATAACTAAAACTAGTATGGCTTAAACAAATCGAGTACTGCTTCTACCAAAAGAGTAAAAATACTTCACCAGAACATTTTCATTGTTATCTTTAGATGAGTAATTATTAAAGAACGAGTTCATTTGTAACAGTTTTCAGTGGTCCAAAGTTCTTCCTCACTGACCTTATACATTCAGAACATCCTGATTATTCACCATGATGAGTTTATAAGAGCAACAACTAGCATGCTAACAATGCACTTCCTGTTTCTCTTTATAATTAGAAACAGACAATACACAGTTATTAGAGAGCTTATTAGAGCTGCTTCTACCATGTACATGCAGAGAGACACACACCGGCTCACACACAGAGACACACACCGGCTCACACACAGAGACACACACCGGCTCACACACAGAGACACACACCGGCTCACACACAGAGACACACACCGGCTCACACACAGAGACACCAGATCACACACAGAGACACCAGATCACACACAGAGACACCAGATCACACACAGAGACACCAGATCACACACAGAGACACCAGATCACACACAGAGACACCAGCTACAGGATGTAGCTTGACAGTCCTGACTGTATATAATATATGAATGAATCCTGACTTGTCTATAATCTATAAATGAATCCTGAAAATAAAAACTATACTGGTCCTTTAAACTATCCAAACACGTTTACCTGTCGTCCGTTCATAAATCCCAGACTGAGCTCTGGCCTTGTTTCCATGTTAAACGTGTTTGGAGTAGATCAATGTTTCAGATTCACAGAGAGCTCCTGAACTAATCGTTATCAAAGCGTGGACGATGAGATTACCCACTGCGCCTGAACGCACCTGCTCCCTGCACAAACACAGCTCTGTAATAGAGGATTTAAGGTGGACGGACAAGGAAAATGCCGCCTTAAACAGGTCTCTGGTCGGCAGGGACAAGTCTACAAGAGGACGAGATTAGAGGAGGATCAAGATTAGATAGGTACGATCTTTTCCAGGTCTCATACTGTAGCTTTAAGTATAAGGAGTCCCATACTGTGGCTTTAAGCATTTGAGGTTGAAAAGAGCATTTATTTACCTTAAACTAAAATAAAATGAGACAAAAGTGTTTATGTAACGACTATTTATTTCAGAACATTAAGCAAATAAAAGTTCAAACATTATGAAGAAATAGTCTGATCAGTGAATGTAAGTCTGATGACATCAGTGGTAATCTGATGACATCAGCGTCAGTCTGATGACATCAGCGTCAGTCTGATGACATCAGCGTCAGTCTGATGACATCAGTGGTAATCTGATGACATCAGCGTCAGTCTGATGACATCAGCGTCAGTCTGATGACATCAGCGTCAGTCTGATGACATCAGCGTCAGTCTGATGACATCAGGCTGAGCCTTTATGTGCAAGTCTACACTCAATTCCAGTATCAGACCAGTGCTTCTTCATTTAACAACAAATACAGGGTCTGCCAGGTGCAGACAGGTGCAGACTGGTGAGGACAGGTGAGGACAGGTGCAGACTGGTGAGGACAGGTGCAGACTGGTGAGGACAGGTGAGGACAGGTGCAGACTGGTGAGGACAGGCGCAGACAGGTGAGGACAGGTGAAAGAAGTTGAACAAAAAAGACCTATTGACTTTTACTTGATTAAAGACTCACTATGTAACATTTCAAGTGTCTGTCACCTGCTTGGATCTATGGAGATGTTATTCCTTTATTTGGCATGTTTCACAGTTTGGCATTAAAAATATCTCCATGGAGACAAGAGGTGAGTCCTATTACAGAATGAATGCATGTTTTTCCAAAGTATGTTTGGGCAATAAAAACAGACATAGGTTTAATGGCATACTTTGGAACATTCCTGATAAAACTCCAATATCTCCACCAGAGAAGGACTAAACCAGAACTAAACCAAGACTAAATCTAGACTAAACCTGGACTAAACCAAAACTGAACTAAGACTGAACCAAGACTAAACCAGGATTAAATCAGGACTAAACCAAGGCGAAACCAGGACTGACCCAGGATTAAATCAGGCCTAAACTAGGACTAAACCAGGATTAAATCAGGACTAAACTAGGACTAAACCAGGATTAAATCAGGACTAAATTAGGACTAAACCAGGATTAAATCAGGACTAAACTAGGACTAAACCAGGATTAAATCAGGCCTAAACTAGGACTAAACCAGGATTAAATCAGGCCTAAATTAGGACTAAACCAGGATTAAATCAGGACTAAACTAGGACTAAACCAGGATTAAATCAGGCCTAAACTAGGACTAAACCAGGATTAAATCAGGCCTAAATTAGGACTAAACCAGGATTAAATCAGGCCTAAACTAGGACTAAACCAGGATTAAATCAGGCCTAAACTAGGACTAAACCAGGATTAAATCAGGACTAAATTAGGACTAAACCAGGATTAAATCAGGACTAAACTAGGACTAAACCAGGATTAAATCAGGCCTAAACTAGGACTAAACCAGGATTAAATCAGGACTAAACTAGGACTAAACCAGTATTAAATCAGGACTAAACTAGGACTAAACCAGGATTAAATCAGGACTAAACTAGGACTAAACCAGGATTAAATCAGGACTAAACTAGGAAAGAAGAGCTAACTAAAGAAGGAGGATGGGAGGGCACCTGACACACAGGGGTATAAGAGGAGGATGGGAGGGCATCTGGTGTCAGCAGTTTGGAGGCCATAGATTAGGGGTTAATTGGGATGCTTATGCGTTCCAAGATGGTGTCTGGCGTTGAACTTTGACCTGTGGGGTTTAACATGGGGATAATGAGGCAGCGTGTGAGTGCTGAGTCAGACTGACAATGTTTCATTTATGAGCTCAAGTGGCCATTTTAAGACTTTAGACCAGGACTAGACCAAGACTAGACCAGGACTAGACCGGGATTAGACCAGAACTAGACCAGAACTGAACAAGGACTAGACCAGGACTAGACCGGGATTAGACCAGAACTAGACCAGGACTGAACAAGGACTAGACCAGAACTAGACAAGGACTTGACCAGAACTAGACCAGGACTAGACCAGGACCAGACCAGAACTAAACCAGGACTAGACCAGGACTAGAACAAGACTAGACCAGGACTGAACCAGGACTAAGCCAGAACTAAACCAGGTCCAAACCAGGTCTGTCTCATTTGCATGCCCTGTCTCCTCTTGTATAGTTCTTTCTGTCCGACAGCAGATACGTCTCTCTCATCTGTTCTTTATAATTCCACTGAACGAACGATCGACCTGCCCAAACCCAAACGTCCATATTTGTTAGGGACTGCATTATTTCCCATCATGCTTTGCAGCGCTCGATACAGCCGCCCCGGATCACCTTGGCCCTCCGAAATGAGGTCCTTGGGTGCAGAACTAAGGAACACCCATAGGAGGCGCTGTGAATGAGATTTATTACTATGAGGAGAACAGTACAAGGATTAAACCAGGGCTGAACCAGGACTAAACCAGGGCTGGACCAGGTCTAAACCAGAACTAAACCAGAACTAAACCAGAACTAAACCAGAACTAAACCAGAACTAAACCAGGACTAAACCAGGGCTGAACCAGGATTAAACCAGAACTAAACCAGAACTAAACCAGAATTAAACCAGGACTAAACCAGGGCTGAACCAGGACTAAACCAGAACTAAACCAGCACTAAACCAGGGCTGAACCAGGACTAAACCAGAACTAAACCAGGACTGAACTAGGACTAAACTAGTACTCAACCAGGACTAAACCAGTACAAAACCAGGACTAGGTATCTTTCACAGTATATTTTGTAGTATCTTTCACAGTACCTTTAGGAGTACCTTTTGCAGAATATTTCACAGTATCTTTCACAGTGTCTTTCACACTTTCTTTCGCAGTATCTTTTGTAGTGTCTTTGTAGTATATTACGCAGTATCTTTCACAGTATCTTTCTCAGTATATTTTGCAGTATCTTTCTCAGTATCTTTCACAGTATCTTTCACAATACTTTCACAGTACCTTTTGCAGTATCTTTTGTAGTATCTTTCGCAGTATTTTTCACAGTACCCTTTGCAGTATCTTGGCTGTGTTTGTGTTTTCATATTTAGATCAGGATGAACTGGAAATAGGGTTGCTCTGTGGAGTGGTTCATTATTTGCTCCTGCCTCCTCTCCACGGCAGGTGCAAAGTGACAGGTGAAAACAACAAGACTGAAGAGAGAGAGAGAAAGAAAGGGGAGAGAGGAGAGAGAGGGATAGAGAGGAGAGGAAGAGAGGGGAGAAGGACAGAGAGTAAAGAGGGGAGAGGAAGGAAAGAAAGGAAGAGAGAGAAAGGGGAGGGAGCAGAAAGAGGGAGAGAGGAGAGAAAGAGAAAAAGAAAGTAAATACATATGCGTGTGCATGCGCGTGTGAATGTGCATGTCTGTGTGTGTGTGTTTGTGTGGTGTGTGTGAGTGTGTGCGAGTGTGCGTGTGTGCATGCGTGTGTGAATGTGCATGTCTGTGTGTGTGTGGTGTGTGCGAGTGTCTGTGTGGTGTGTGTGAGTGTGTGCGAGTGTGTGTGTGTACATGGGTGTGTGAATGTGTGTTGGTGTGCGTGGGGTGTGTGGGTGGGCGAGTGTGCGTGTGTGCATGTGTGTGTGAATGTGCATGTCTGTGTGCGTGGGGTGTGTGGGTGTGCGTGTGTGTGCAAGTGTGTGTATGCGCGTGTGAATGTGCATGTCTGTGTGTGTGTGGGGTGTGTGTGTGTGTGCGAGTGTTTGTGTGTGTGGGGGGGTGTGCGGGGGTGTGCGTGCATGTGTGTGTGTGAGTGTTTGTGTGGTGTGTGTGAGTGTGCGAGTGTGTGGGGGTGTGCGTGTGTGTGTGTGTGTGTGTGCGTGCATGCGTATGTGTGTGTGGTGTATGTGTGGGATGTGTGTGTGATGATTAGGTCGTTTATGTTTCGTCTTTATGCTTCATGTTGGTGCTTCATGTTTATTCTTCATGTTTATGCTTCATGCTGCATGTTGGACTCCGCCAGGGCTGCCCTTTGTCACCGGTTCTGTTCATTATATTTATGGACTTATGGATGGGATGAGAATCAGCTCCTCCAAATCCGAGGCCATGGTTCTCGACCGGAAAAAGGTGGTTTGCTCTCTCCGGGTGGGTGGTGAGTCTCTGCCCCAAGTGGAGGAGTTCAAGTATCTCGGGGTCTTGTTCACGAGTGAGGGAAGGATGGAGCGGGAGATTGACAGGCGGATCGGTGCAGCATCTGCAGTGATACGGTCGCTGTATCGGTCCGTTGTGGTGAAGAAGGAGCTGAGCCCAAAGGCAAAACTCTCGATTTACCGGTTAATCTACGTTCCTACCCTCACCTATGGTCATGAGCTCTGGGTAATGACCGAAAGGACAAGATCGCGGATACAAGCGGCTGAAATGGGCTTCCTCCGGCGCACCCTTAGGGATAGGGTGAGGAGCTCGGTCACACGGGAGGAGCTCGGAGTAGAGCCGCTGCTCCTACACGTTGAGAGGAACCAGTTGAGGTGGCTCGGGCATCTGCTTAGGATGCCTCCTGGACGCCTCCCTAGGGAGGTGTTCTGGGCATGTCCCACCGGGAGGAGGCCCCGGGGAAGACCCAGGACACGCTGGAGGGACTATGTCTCTCAGCTGGCCTGGGAACGCCTTGGGGTCCCACCGGAGGAGCTGGAGGACATGTCCGGGGTGAGGGAAGTCTGGGGGTCCCTGCTTAGACTGCTGCCCCCGCGACCCGGCCCCGGATAAGCGGAAGAAAATGGATGGATGGATGGATGGATAATCCTTGTTTACTACTTATTTACTCTTTATTCACTCCTCATGGTTTAGCCCTGGTTTAGTCCTGGTTTATTTCTAGTTTAGTCTGGGTTAGTTCTGGTTTAGTCCTGGTTCAGCTCTGGTTTAAGTCCTGATATAGTCCTATTTTAGTACATGTCCTGTTTCAGTCCTTTTCCTGTTTAATTCTGATTTAGTCATGGTTTAGTCTTGGTTTAGTCCTAGTTTAGTCCTGGATTAGTCTTGATTTAGTCCTGGATTAGTCTTGATTTGGTCCTAGTTTAGTTCTGATTTAGTTCTGGTTCTAGTCTCTGGTTTAGTCGTGGTATAGTCATGGTTTAATCCTGGTAGTCCTGATTTAGTCCTAGTTTAGTCCTGATTTAGTCCAGGTGTAGTCCGGGTTTTGTCCTGGATTAGTCTTTATTTAGTCCTAGTTTAGTCCTGGATTAGCCTTGATTTAGTCCTGGATTAGTCTTTATTTAGTCCTGGTTTAGTCTTTATTTAGTCCTAGTTTAGTTCTGGTATAGTCCTGGTATAGTCCTGTTTTAGTACATGTTTGGTCCTGTTTTAGTCCTGTTTCAGTTTAGTCCTGATTTATTCCACTCAGAGCCTAAAGTGCTTAGTCAGCTAAATGTGGAGAAGCTCATTTTGTGTTCACTAGACTCAATAAAAGTAAATTACATCAAAGAGGCCATTTTGGAGGTGCTAACGCTGTTATTTTAGCATGTTAGCATTGTGTTAGCGAGGTGTTAGCGGGGTGTTGGCGGAGGACAGGACGCTAGCGAGCTGAGGAGGCAGTTCTGCTGAAGTGTGGAGGGACATTTAGATGCAAAATGTCAAAATCCATCGAAAGAAACTGGAGCGATGGGGAAAATATAGTTTAAAATTATATTAAAGGCCCTGTAAGGCAAGGCAAGTTTATTTTTACAGGACAATTCGTACACAAAGTAATTCAAAACGCTTTTCACAACAATAAAAACACTAAAATCACACAAATAAAAACATAAATAATCACAAATAATCATCATACAATTAACATCAAAACCAGAGTGCAGAGTAAAGTCCTGGTTTAGTCCTCAGAGTGTGAGATGGTTCATGTGGCTCTAACATGTGGGAGATGTACTTTGGTGCTGGTCCATGGTGAGACTTGTTCACAAGCAGAGCTGTGTACAAGTCTCACTTTTTGTGCCATGTATCTGAGGAGGTGTCCTGCCCCAGTACAGAAATAAGTCCACTCTGTACTGTCAAAAAGTTGTACTTAGGAACAGCTCTGAGGGCCATGTTCTCTGCCTCTATTTTAGATGCTTGTAGCTGTGGTCATAAGATCAGCGGTGCTTGTCACAGCGGCAACTTCCAAACCCGGTGGTGGATACCAGAAGTAAGGGATACCGTCAGGCTGAAGGAGTCCTATCGAGCCGTTTTGGCTTGTGGGACTCCTGAGGCAGCTGACGAGTACCAGCGGGCCAAGCGTCCAGCGGCTTGTGCGGTCACAGAGGCAAAACCTGGGGGTTGGGAGAAGTTCTGGGAGACCATGGAGGAGGACTATCGGTCGACCTCAAAGAGATTCTGGCAAACCGTCCGACGCCTCAGGAGGGAGAGTTTACAGTGCGGGGGGAGAGCTGCTGACCTCAACCGGGGATGTTGTCAGACGGTGGAAGGAATACATATTTTGAGGAGCTGCTCAATCCCGGGCAGACCAGGGTGGTGGTCCTTCTGACCAGTTGTATACTCTCCATTGGCATTCAACCATGTCCTTCGTGGTGTCCTATGGGGGGCTTCGGGAGTATTGGGTCCGGGGTCCTTTGCTAAGGGCTGTCCAGTCCCTGTATGACCAGAGCAGGAGCTGTGTTCTCATTGTAGTAAGTCCGACCTGTTCCCACTTATAAACTTCGTGCCTTTGTGTTTTTTTAACGTGACTTGAACATTCTAACTCCAAACTGTGTGTCGTGTTTTTACAGACTATAGGAGACTTACTTTTTTACATTTATATTACATTTTGAATCTTTACTTGGGTGATATTTTTTTCTATAATTGGTGAAATCTTTGAGTCTATTTACTTGTCATTATAAAGCTGTAATTCGTGACACGTTTAAATCTATTTCTTGATCAAATGGCTCCAGTTTTCTGAAAGAAAAAAAGTCTAAATGTGTTTGCCCCATAACATTGTTTAAACTGTCCAATACAATCCACTCACACGAGGTTTACCAAAGCAGCAAATGTAATGCTCTGAGATCATTAGTCCTGATTTAGCTCTCTGACAGGAAGACTACGCTAGGCTAACTCTGCTACGCTAGGCTAACTCTGCTACGTTAAATCAAACAAGCAACTATTTACATTCCTCTTTAAGGTCAAAAGGACAGCTGTGTTTAAAGTATTGAGTCAAGGGTCAGCACATTATTGATATTGATTCATTTTATCGATCAAACTGTCTCCATGGGCATGTTGGTTCTTTGTCCTGAATGTTCCACACTATGGCATTAAATGTGTCTGTGTCCATGGGGGACAGGTGAGAGGTGATCTCGCTCACAGTAAGCATGCATGTAAAAACATCTGTGATAAAACAAGATGCACTTAATGCCACGCTATGGCACATTTTGGATAAAGCAATAACATCGCCATGGAGACAAACAGGTGGCGGATGCCCCTCCTGCAAACTTACGCAGTGCATCTTTAACTAAGCTATTGTTCACTTCAATGAATCCTTGTATTTGAAAACACTTGATTTGTTGCGGTCTAGACCTGAACCTGAGTAAGTTCTCCTTGTGGTCTTGGTTTAGATCTGGTTTAGTCCTGGTAAAGTTCATATTAGCCCTGGTTTAGTTCTGGTATAGTCCTTGTTTAGTTTGCTAAGTTTTTGTCAAGAACACAGTTTTTTTCTTCCATGTATTTGAGCAAAATGTGTTTTGCCCATAGACCGTACATATAAATGGACATATCTAACCTGCTAACTGTTCCAAATAGAAAGTGAGCATGTGCGCGCTTCTGGTTCCATGACTCTGGCTCCAGTTCACTTTCTGTGTAAAAACTGTGTCCCCTCTCTCTGTAACTGCTGCTGTCAGACTCGTCACTTTGGTCTTAAAATGTTTGTATCAACCCGCTCTACATGATCCTGGGTTTTTATTTTGTTAGTGTGTCCATAAATCAAGATATAAACATTAACCCTATTTGGCAGATGCTATTGTCTCCGATAGAGCATGGTTGCGGACGTTCCATTACCGTAAAATTGTGCTTCATGTAACTTCAAACTGCATGTCAAAGCAGAGGCATGGGGCTCTTTAAATATTTTACTGTCATTACAGTAATGTGCTTCTGTTGTCCCTCAAAGACGACCAATCAGAGCGAAGGTGTCGTGGGGATTTTTCCAGTCAGTTATTCGATGCGTCAAAGAAAAGATATGGATGGATATATAAAATAGAGGTAGTTGTGTGAAAAAATGCAGTACATTCTGATACTTCTTTTAACATGATTTTTAAAGCTAAAAAGAATAAAAGTCTAGGCGAGCTACACTGGTCTGTAGTGTGCTCAGTCCTTAAAGGGTTAATAACAGACAAATCAGTTGCGCCCGCTGGCATTCACAACAGGGCTGATTGCTGGGAGGAGGCATTATCTTCCACAGACTCGCTCCTGATTGGCTCTTTGGTTGCTATTGTTGTGGAAAAAATACAGTTCTAGATGAAAAGTAATCCATTCGTGAAGCTCGGTGAGTTTTTGCAATACAGAAAAAGGTTTATTGTTATTTACAGCAGATACAGACAGGACAGGGCCCAGGCCTGGACACAGACTGGACAGGACAGGACAGGACAGGGCCCAGGCCTGGACACAGACAGGACAGGGCCCAGGCCCTGGACACAGAGTGGCGTCTCTCCCAGTCTCTCTCTCTGAGCTCTGACTATTTTATACCAGAATGACAATTACATACATTTCAATGCAGAGTGACTTTTGTTTCACTGCCATGAGAAAATGAACTTTTAACTTAGAACAACAGTTTCCTGTGGGAGACTGAGCTTCACATGTTCATGTCTAATAGAGATCAATCACATTTAAAGACACAACATGAATATACTTACATTTGTAAACTTGTGTTTTCTTCAGTTGTGTTAGACTTGTGTTTTCTTCAGTTGTGTTAGACTTGTGTTCTCTTCAGTTGTGTTAGACTTGTGTTCTCTTCAGTTGTGTTAGACTTGTGTTTTCTTCAGTTGTGTTAGACTTGTGTTTTCTTCAGTTGTGTTAGACTTGTGTTTTCTTCAGTTGTGTTAGACTTGTGTTTTCTTCAGTTGTGTTAGACTTGTGTTCTCTTCAGTTGTGTTAGACTTGTGTTTTCTTCAGTTGTGTTAGACTTGTGTTCTCTTCAGTTGTGTTAGACTTGTGTTCTCTTCAGTTGTGTTAGACTTGTGTTCTCTTCAGTTGTGTTAGACTTGTGTTCTCTTCAGTTGTGTTAGACTTGTGTTTTCTTCAGTTGTGTTAGACTTGTGTTTTCTTCAGTTGTGTTAGACTTGTGTTGTCCTCCGCACAGAACCAACAAACCGGAGCTTAGTTCACATAATCTTTCCCAAATCATGGCTGATTTTTTTATTTTTTTTCTTCCGTGTGACGGAGCCTGAAGCAAAGGTCACGCTCTCCCCCTCCCCAGACACTTCCGACATTTCCCATCAGTCACTGCGGTCGATGGCGCAGGATAAAGTTCAGAGGCAGTGGGTGTACAGTGCAGACTGATGGCTCCATTTGTCATTTTTCTCTCATTGTTTTCTGGATCAGTCCTTGTTTAGTCCTGGTCTAGACTTTTGAGGAACATTTAAGACTCATTTAAGAAACTGGTCTAGTCCTGGTTTTGTCCTAGTTTAGTCCCGGTCTAGTGCTGGTCTAGTCCTGGTTTAGTCCTGGTCTAGTCCTGGTTTAGTCCTGGTCTAGTCCTGGTTTAGTCCCAGTCTAATCCTAGTTTAGTTCTGGTTTAGTCCTGATCTAGTCCTGATTTAGTCCTGGTCTAGTCCTGGTTTAGTCCTGGTCTAGTGCTGGTTTTGTCCTGGTTTAGTCCTGGTGTAGTCCTGGTCTAGTCCTGGTTTTATCCTGGTTTAGTCCCGGTCTAGTCCTGGTTCAGCCCTGGTCTAATCCTGGTTCAGTCCCAATCAAGTGCTGGACTAGTTCTGGTTCAGTCCTGGCCTAGTCCCGGTCTAGTCCTAGTCTAGTCCTAGTTTAATCCTGATCTGGTCCTGATTTTGTCCTTGTCTAGTCCTGGTTTAGTCTTGGCCCCGTCCTGGTCTAGTCCTGTTTTAGTCCTTGTTTAGTCCTGATCCAGTCCTGTTTTAGTCCTGGTTTAGTCCCAGTTTAGTCCTGGTTTAGTCCTGATCTGGTCCTGATTTTGTCCTGTTCTAGTCCAGGTTTAGTCCCGGCCCCGTCCTGGTCTAGTCCTAGTCTAGTCCTGGTCTAGTCCTTTATGTCCCAGTCCTTCTACTCGAGCACATGTGTTTTTATGGACTCTCCTGTAAACTGACTGCAGCTTGAGTGAGGACACAACCTGAGCCCAGAGCAAAAACCTGAAGGTATCGTACAAATGTGTCAGATGCCCTGGAATGAGATATCGAGCAGTTCTGTCACTGATGGTTTAAGTGAGTCTAGAACCAGTGTGTCCTAATGTCTTTATATTCAAGGAGATAGGGTCTAGGAGGGAGGGAAGGAAACAAGGAGAGAGGAAAGGTCTTTAGTGTAGTCCTGGGTTAGATCTGGATTGGTCTCTGGTTTATTTGTGGTTTAGTCTTTATATAGTCCTGCTTCAGTCTCTGCTTTAGTCCTGGTTTAGTCCTGGTTTAGACCTGGTTTAGACCTGCTTTAGTCTTGGTTTAGTCCTGGTTTAGACCTGCTTTAGTCCTGGTTTAGTCCTGGTTTAGACCTGCTTTAGTCTTGGTTTAGTCCTGGTTTAGACCTGCTTTAGTCCTGGTTTATTCCTGGTTAAATACTGGTTAAGTCCTGGTTTAGTTCTGGTGAAGTCGTAGTATCATTGTCAGGATCAGTTTGCACCTGTATTCGTTTCCCTCTGATAGATCTGTCCAATCAGAGAACCTCATCTGACAAATCATCCAATCACAGAGCACTTCTTGATGAACGGTCCAATCACAGAGCAGCAGTGATTTAGAGCCCGACTGAGTCAGCAGCTGTCAAAATCCATCAGTAGACCAAGACCTCTGCAAGGACTAAACCAGGACTAAACCAGGACTAAACCAGGACTGACCCCCCTTCTCTCCCACTGTCCCCCTCTCTCCCTCCTCATCCCTCTCTCCTTGCGCACAGATCCATCCTCCCTCTGTCACTCCCCTCTTTTTTCTCCTCCCCCTCTCTCTCCCTCCCTGCTCTGCTCTCTCCCTCTCTCCTCATCCCTCTCTCTCCTCTTTCTTCATTCCTCTCTCTTCATCCCTCTTTCTTCATTCCTCTCTCCTCATTCCTCTCTCATCCCTCTCGCTTCATCCCTCTTTTTTCATTCCTCTCTCCTCATTCCTCTCTCTTCATCCCCCTCTCTTCATTCCTCTCTCTTCAGTCCTCTCTCCTCATCCCTCTCTCTTCATTCCTCTCTCCTCATTCCTCTCTTTTCCTCCCTCTCCCCTCTCTCCTCTCTCTTCCTCATCCCTCTCTCTTCATTCCTCTCTCCTCATTCCTCTCTTTTCCTCCCTCTCCCCTCTCTCCTCTCTCTTCCTCATCCCTCTCTCTTCATTCCTCTCTCCTCATTCCTCTCTTTTCCTCCCTCTCCCCTCTCTCCTCTCTCTTCCTCATCCCTCTCTCTTCATTCCTCTCTCCTCATTCCTCTCTTTTCCTCCCTCTCCCCTCTCTCCTCTCTCTTCCTCATCCCTCTCTCTTCATTCCTCTCTCCTCATTCCTCTCTTTTCCTCCCTCTCCCCTCTCTCCTCTCTGGTAGTTCAGTATCGACTGTTTTATCGACTGTCGCTGTTTTCTGACTGTGACTCATGACCAAAATGAAGACATGATGAGTTTAGAGCCACTGTCTCCGAGAAGACGAGAGGAGAGAGGAAGAGAGGAGAGAGGGGGAGAGGAGAAGAGGAGAGAGGGAAAGAGGAGAGAAAAGAGAGGAGAGAAAAAGACAGAAGAGAGAGGAGAGAGGGAGACAGGAGAGAAAAGAGAGGAGAGAGAGGGACAGAGGAGAGAGAAGAGGGTAGAGAGGAGAGAGAAAAGAGAGGAGAGAGGGAGAGAGGAAAGAGAAGAGAGAGAAGAGAGAAGAGGAGAGAGAGGAGAGAAGACAGAGGAGAGAGGGAGAGATAAGAGAGGAGAGAGCAGAGAAGGAGAGAGAGGGAGAGAGAAGGGAAAAAAGAGAGGAGAGGGGAGGACAAGGAAAGGGGGAAAAAGGGGAGAGAACGAGAGGAGAGAGAACAAGGAGAGAGAAAAAGAGGAGAGGAGAAAGAAAGTGTAGTGAAAGAGGGGAGAGAGGACCAGGAATAAAACAGGACTAGACCAGGACTAAACCAGGACTAGACCAGAACTAGACCAGGACTAAACCAGGACTAGACCAGAACTAGACCAGGACTAAACCAGGACTAGACCAGAACTAGACCAGGACTAAACCAGGACTAGACCAGAAGTAGACCAGGACTAAACCAGGACTAAACCAGGACAAATTCAAATTGAAGCTGTTTTTCTGTGACAGAAATAAACAGATGTTGAAATGTTTTGAAAGTCTAAATGTGATTGGCCAACACTCTGTGAGGAGAGAGGACTCATGGGACACGCCTTTGGACAAGAAAAACAATAATTACACAATAACTCCAGAATATTCACCCTCTCCACACATTTTAGCTTTAGCGCCGCGCGCTAACGTCTGCTTCCCCTCGGAATCATGGGTAATGAGGTTATAACGAAGGAGTCATCAAAGAGAATATTTAAAGACACAGATCAGAGGAGCCGCAGTGAGCCTGAGGTGAGCCCGACTTAAACAAGCCTAAGTTATATCAGCCCGACTCACGGGAGAGGGGGAGGGGTCAGAGGTCAAATAAGTCATTAGAATATAAAAGAGACACTTAAGTCCTGTCGAGTTATGTAAATTAGTCCTGGTTTAGTCCTGGTTTAAATCCTAGTTTAATCCTGGTTTAGTTCTGGTTTATTCCAGGTTTCGTCCTCTTTAGTCCTGATTTAGTCCTGATTTAGTCCTGGTTTAGTCCTGGTTTAGTCCTAGTTTAATCCTGGTTTGGTCCTGGTTTAGTCCTGGTTTAGTTCTCTTTAGTCCATTTTTTTATCCTGGTTCATTCCTGGTTTAATTCTGATTTAGTCCTGGTTTAGTCCTGGTTTAACCCTGGTATAGTCCTGCTTCAATCTGGATTTAGTCCTGGTTATAACCTCGGTTTAGTTCTGGTAAATTTTTTGTTTAATCCTGGTTTAGTCCTGGTTTAGTTCTGGTTTAGTCCAGGTTTCGTCCTCTTTAGTCCTGGTTTAGTCCTAGTTTAATCCTGGTTTAGTCCTGGTTTAGTTCTGGTTTAGTCCAGGTTTCGTCCTCTTTAGTCCTGGTTTAGTCCTAGTTTAATCCTGGTTTAGTCCTGGTTTAGTCTTGATTTACTTGTTGCAGCACCCAACAGCACCCAACAGCACCCAACAGCACCAAACATCACCCGACTGCACCCGACAGCAACCAACAGCACCAAACATCACCCGACAGCACCCAACAGCACCAAACATCACCCGACAGCAACAAACATCACCCGGCAGCACCCAACAGCACCCAACAGCACCCAACATCACCCGGCAGCACCCAACAGCACCCAACATCACCAAACAGCACCCAACAGCACCCAACAGCACCCAACATCACCAAACAGCACCCAACAGCACCCAACAGCACCCAACAGCACCCAACAGCACCCAACAGCACCCAACAGCACCCAACAGCACCAAACATCACCCGACAGCACCAAACATCACCCGGCAGCACCCAACATCACCCGGCAGCACCCAACAGCACCCAACAGCACCCGGCAGCACCCAACAGCACCCAACAGCACCCAACAGCACCCAACAGCACCAAACATCACCAAACATCACCAAACAGCACCCAACAGCCCCAAACATCACCCGACAGCAACAAACATCACCCAACAGCACCCAACAGCACCCAACAGCACCCAACAGCACCCAACATCACCCGGCAGCACCCAACAGCACCCAACATCACCAAACAGCACCCAACAGCACCCAACAGCACCCAACAGCACCCAACAGCACCAAACATCACCCAACAGCACCCAACAGCACCCAACAGCACCCAACAGCACCCAACAGCACCAAACAGCCCCAAACATCACCCGACAGCAACAAACATCACCCGGCAGCACCCAACAGCACCCAACAGCACCCAACATCACCCGGCAGCACCCAACAGCACCCAACAGCACCCGGCAGCACCCAACAGCACCCAACATCACCAAACAGCACCCAACAGCACCCAACAGCACCCAACAGCACTCAACAGCACCCAACAGCACCCAACAGCACCAAACATCACCCAACAGCACCCAACAGCACCAAACATCACCCGGCAGCACCCAACAGCACCCGGCAGCACCCAACAGCACCCAACAGCACCCAACAGCACCCAACAGCACCAAACATCACCCAACAGCACCCAACAGCACCAAACATCACCCGGCAGCACCCAACATCACCCGGCAGCACCCAACAGCACCCAACAGCACCCGGCAGCACCCAACAGCACCCAACATCACCAAACAGCACCCAACAGCACCCAACAGCACCAAACATCACCCAACAGCACCCAACAGCACCCAACAGCACCCAACAGCACCCAACTACACCAAACATCACCCAACAGCACCCAACAGCACCAAACATCACCCGACTGCACCCGACAGCACCCAACAGCACCAAACATCACCAAACATCACCAAACAGCCCCAAACATCACCCGACAGCAACAAACATCACCCGGCAGCACCCAACAGCACCCAACAGCACCCAACATCACCCGGCAGCACCCAACAGCACCCAACAGCACCCGGCAGCACCCAACAGCACCCAACATCACCAAACAGCACCCAACAGCACCCAACAGCACCCAACAGCACCCAACAGCACCCAACATCACCCGGCAGCACCCAACAGCACCCAACAGCACCCGGCAGCACCCAACAGCACCCAACATCACCAAACAGCACCCAACAGCACCCAACAGCACCAAACATCACCCAACAGCACCCAACAGCACCCAACAGCACCCAACAGCACCCAACTACACCAAACATCACCCAACAGCACCCAACAGCACCAAACATCACCCGACTGCACCCGACAGCACCCAACAGCACCAAACTACACCAAACATCACCAAACAGCCCCAAACATCACCCGACAGCAACAAACATCACCCGGCAGCACCCAACAGCACCCAACAGCACCCAACATCACCCGGCAGCACCCAACAGCACCCAACAGCACCCGGCAGCACCCAACAGCACCCGGCAGCACCCAACAGCACCCAACATCACCAAACAGCACCCAACAGCACCCAACAGCACCCAACAGCACTCAACAGCACCCAACAGCACCCAACAGCACCAAACATCACCCAACAGCACCCAACAGCACCAAACATCACCCGGTAGCACCCAACAGCACCCGGCAGCACCCAACAGCACCCAACAGCACCCAACATCACCCGGCAGCACCCAACAGCACCCAACAGCACCCGGCAGCACCCAACATTACCCAACATCACCAAACAGCACCCAACAGCACCCAACAGCACCAAACATCACCCAACAGCACCCAACAGCACCCAACAGCACCCAACAGCACCCAACTACACCAAACATCACCCAACAGCACCCAACAGCACCAAACATCACCCGACTGCACCCGACAGCACCCAACAGCACCAAACTACACCAAACATCACCCAACAGCACCCAACAGCACCAAACAGCACCCAACAGCACCAAACTACACCAAACATCACCCAACAGCACCCAACAGCACCCAACAGCACCCAACTACACCAAACATCACCCAACAGCACCCAACAGCACCAAACATCACCCGACTGCACCCGACAGCACCCAACAGCACCAAACTACACCAAACATCACCCAACAGCACCCAACAGCACCAAACAGCACCCAACAGCACCAAACTACACCAAACATCACCCAACAGCACCCAACAGCACCCAACAGCACCCAACTACACCAAACATCACCCAACAGCACCCAACAGCACCAAACATCACCCGACTGCACCCGACAGCACCCAACAGCACCAAACTACACCAAACATCACCCAACAGCACCCAACAGCACCAAACATCACCAAACATCACCAAACAGCCCCAAACATCACCCGACAGCAACAAACATCACCCGGCAGCACCCAACAGCACCCAACAGCACCCAACATCACCCGGCAGCACCCAACAGCACCCAACAGCACCCGGCAGCACCCAACAGCACCCAACATCACCAAACAGCACCCAACAGCACCCAACAGCACCCAACAGCACCAAACATCACCCAACAGCACCCAACAGCACCCAACAGCACCAAACTACACCAAACATCACCCAACAGCACCCAACAGCACTCAACAGCACCCAACAGCACCCAACAGCACCAAACATCACCCAACAGCACCCAACAGCACCAAACATCACCCGGCAGCACCCAACAGCACCCGGCAGCACCCAACAGCACCCAACAGCACCCAACAGCACCCGGCAGCACCCAACAGCACCCAACAGCACCCGGCAGCACCCAACAGCACCCAACATCACCAAACAGCACCCAACAGCACCCAACAGCACCAAACATCACCCAACAGCACCCAACAGCACCCAACTACACCAAACATCACCCAACAGCACCCAACAGCACCAAACATCACCCGACAGCAACAAACATCACCCGGCAGCACCCAACAGCACCCAACAGCACCCAACATCACCCGGCAGCACCCAACAGCACCCAACATCACCAAACAGCCCCAAACATCACCCGGCAGCACCCAACAGCACCCAACAGCACCCAACATCACCCGGCAGCACCCAACAGCACCCAACAGCACCCGGCAGCACCCAACAGCACCCAACATCACCAAACAGCACCCAACAGCACCCAACAGCACCCAACAGCACCAAACATCACCCAACAGCACCCAACAGCACCCAACAGCACCCAACTACACCAAACATCACCCAACAGCACCCAACAGCACCAAACATCACCCGACTGCACCCGACAGCACCCAACAGCACCAAACTACACCAAACAGCACCCAACAGCACCCAACAGCACCCAAGGTCCTACTATGCGGTGATCCCACATACTTATTTACTATTAAGTAACTAAAACTGTTGGCTAATGCTAATGCTAGCTAGCTTGTGACTGTGATGTTATTTGAGAGGGACGTGTTTAACAGCACAAATCTGCTCACCTGTTGTACTTCAGATAAGTCACTTCTTTATGGTCAGATTGTGTTAAAACAAAGCTCAGATTAAAGTCTAACTTGAATAACAGAGCTTCAGACAGAGCAGAGCCTCCAGTTAGCATCACACCTAACATCAGCTGCAGATTACACTGGGTTACAAAAAAAACATTTTTGAAAGTTGTCTGTGTTTTTTCAACTGAATTAGGACCATTTAGCACCGCTGAATCCAACAATGATATCAATTTTTCTCAGTCAGGTCAGGTTTTTATGCTAATTTGATTTAGAAAAATCCGATCTTCTGACTAAATTTTACAATTTTGTGACATTATCAGTTGATTTTCTTTAATATTTCTCATCCAAAAATGTTTTAGGGGATAAAAAATAGTTTTCTAACAGAATGTATTAATTAAATGTTACATTATGTTAATTGATAAAGGTAAGTACATGTAAATTGGAACGTTACGTTATCATTGTGCAAAATTCAGGACATGAACTTCTGTTTTTATGAACCCTTGAATGCTCAGCAGCAGGGATGTCTCTCTTCAGAGTCCAACAGTAATCAGCCATCATGACTGCATCCCAGCGTCCCTGATACCTGGTCTCCATCTCTTTTATGTCCTGATGGAATCTCTCCACCTGCTCATCACTCAGTGATCCCAGATTCTCAGGAAACCTGAACATTTAGCTCCTTTTGGGAAAAAGGATGTGGAGCATCATCATTAAAACCACACTGGAGGAATCTTTGTCACTGATGTCAGGAACTTCTCCAAAGACAGGTACTGGAATTTCATCACAGTGAGCTACAGGACGACGTGCTGATTCACGGTCAGGATACTTGAGGCTTCGGTTCTTTCTGTTGATCCCAGTCACATCAATAGCCCAGAAGTAGCTCTTGATGTCGGCTCCCTCCAAACCATGGGAATTCCAAACTTCAGACAACTCTTCTTGCCTTTAGTCCACTGACGCAGATACTCGGTGCATGACTTGCATGCCATGTGTGGCACCCAAGCTTCATCTTGGTCACCAAGTTTAATCCCAAAATAAGCATGGTAAGCACGCTTTATGAAACTTGTGACTTGATTCCTGTGAGGAACATTGGTGTATTCACCGCAGATGTAGCAGAATATGTCAGGCTTATTTTTGCAAGATCTTCTAGTCGAAGCCATTTCATTCAATTGTAATATAAAAAAACAATTAGTCATAAGTTGGCACATGCAAAATCTTCAGAATTTGTTTATAGTGAGAAATATAACAGAATTTTGCATCATATGACATGAAAATACTCACACATGTAAACAAAATCGTCCAAAAACAAATATGTAGCTTAGTTCAGAACGTTGACCTGATTGAGCAAAACCAATGTGATTTTTGGATTCAGCACATCAAAATTATCCTAAATCAGCTAAAAAATCTTACAATAAATTTAGTGTTGACCAGTGTTATCTATTGATACTTTGCTCCAGTTTCTAAATTTCACTAATGTACACAGAACTTGCAGTGTTTCATTAAATAAAGTTACTTATACTGTTCAGCTGGCACTGTTCTGTCTGAAGCTCTAGTTTTTATTTAACACAATCTGACCATACAGAAGTGACTTAGCTGAACTCCAACAGGTGATCTGATTTGTGCTGTTAAACACGTCTCTCTCAAATAACATCACAGTCACAAGCTAGCATTAGCCAACTGTTTTTCAATGAGTCACTCTCAGCATTTGTGTTGAAAATATTTCAGACCCTGTAGAAACTTTTGTGACTGTATTTACTAACGTGTGCTCTGTGTCACCAGAGTAACTGCTGAACATTCGTCCATAGACATGCATGCAGAACCCCTCAGTGTGATGTCACAGTAAGTAACTATACATTAGGTTCATGTTCTAGAGGCCTATAGAATTCTAGAGGAGAGTCACAGTTGAAAATATTTTTAGGAATTGGCTCCACACTTAGTATCATATTATGTCATATTAATGTGATGATGTCTGGCCTGCTGGGTCTGTGTCGTTCTAAAATAAAATCAAGTCTGATTGTACAAAAGTGAGTAGTGATGCTGCATCTGCTCCACCCTGAATATTTCATGTTTGTAGTTAGATTACTCTGACACAAATGGATGGTCCAGACTGGAACTGAGACAAAAGTGTGAACCAAAGGAACTAAAGACTTAAATAATACATGTCACAATGATGTATTGTTCTTCTAGTCACAGAAAGAATTCATATTGAACACTGAAAGTCGATAAAACTCTATAAAACTCTATGCAGCTCTATATAACTCTATATAACTCTGTATAACTTTCGATAACTCCATTTAACTCTATATAACTTTCTATAACTCCATATAACTATATATAACTCTGTATATCTCTATATAACTCTATGCAGCTCTATATAACTCTATATAACTGTATGACTCTATATAACTCTGTATAACTTTCGATAACTCCATTTAACTCTATATAACTTTCTATAACTCTGTATAACTATATATAACTCTGTATAACTCTATATAACTCTATATATCTCTATGTAACTCTATATAACTCTGTATAACTCTGTATAACTCTATATAACGCTATATAACTCTATATAACTCTGTATAACTCTATATAACTCTATATAACTCTGTATAACTCTATATAACTCTGCATAACTCTGTATAACTCTATATAACTCTGTATAACTCTGTATAACTCTATATAACGCTATATAACTCTATATAACTCTGTATAACTCCATATAACTCTGTATAACTCTATATAACTGTATAACTCTGTATAACTCTATATAACTCTGCATAACTCTGTATAACTCTATATAACTCTATATAACTCTGTATAACTCTATATAACGCTATATAACTCTATATAACTCTGTATAACTCTATATAACTCTGTATAACTCTATATAACTCTGTATAACTCTATATAACTCTGTATAACTCTATATAACTCTATATAACTCTGCATAACTCTATATAACGCTATATAACTCTATATAACTCTGTATAACTCTATATAACTCTGTATAACTCTATATAACTCTGTATAACTCTATATAACTCTGTATAACTCCATATAACTCTGTATAACTCTATATAACTGTATAACTCTGTATAACTCTATATAACTCTGCATAACTCTGTATAACTCTATATAACTCTATATAACTCTGTATAACTCTATATAACGCTATATAACTCTATATAACTCTGTATAACTCTATATAACTCTGTATAACTCTATATAACTCTGTATAACTCTATATAACTCTGTATAACTCTATATAACTCTGTATAACTCTATATAACTCTGTATAACTCTATATAACTCTTTATAACTCTATATAACTCTGCATAACTCTGTAAAACTCTATATATCTCTATGTAACTCTATCTATCTCTATATAACTCTGTATAACACTATATATCTCTATGTAACTCTATATAACTCTATGCAGCTCTATATAACTCTATATAACTGTATGACTCTATATAACTCTGTATAACTTTCGATAACTCCATTTAACTCTATATAACTTTCTATAACTCTGTATAACTATATATAACTCTGTATAACTCTATATAACTCTATATATCTCTATGTAACTCTGTATAACTCTGTATAACTCTATATAACGCTATATAACTCTGTATAACTCTGTATAACTCTATATAACTCTGTATAACTCTATATAACTCTGTATAACTCTATATAACTCTGCATAACTCTGTAAAACTCTATATATCTCTATGTAACTCTATCTATCTCTATATAACTCTGTATAACTCTATATAACTCTATATATCTCTATCTATCTCTGTATAACTCTGTATAACTCTATATAACTCTGTATAACTCTATATAACTCTGTATAACTCTATATAACTCTGCATAACTCTGTAAAACTCTATATATCTCTATGTAACTCTGTATAACTCTGTATAACTCTATATAACGCTATATAACTCTATATAACTCTGTATAACTCTATATAACTCTGTATAACTCTATATAACTCTGTATAACTCTATATAACTCTGCATAACTCTGTAAAACTCTATATATCTCTATGTAACTCTATCTATCTCTATATAACTCTGTATAACACTATATATCTCTATGTAACTCTATATAACTCTGTATAACTCTGTATAACTCTATATAACGCTATATAACTCTGTATAACTCTGTATAACTCTATATAACTCTGTATAACTCTATATAACTCTGTATAACTTTATATAACTCTGCATAACTCTGTAAAACTCTATATATCTCTATGTAACTCTATCTATCTCTATATAACTCTGTATAACTCTATATAACTCTATATATCTCTATGTATCTCTATATAACTCTGTAAAACTCTATATATCTCTATGTAACTCTATCTATCTCTATATAACTCTGTATAACACTATATATCTCTATGTAACTCTATATAACTCTATTTGTACAAATGTTGAGCCTTGATGATTTTGTCGTCTTTTTCAGTGATGACATTGTGTAAAGACGGGTTTTATTCAGAATGGACTTTTGAATCTGTCTCATGTTCTAACGCTGTTCATCAAAAACACAAAGAGGTTTTACATCCAGGCATGTTTGAGTCATCTAGGGATCTTTCTTGGGCCCTATTCAAACTCTTCTTATGGCTAGCAATACAAGCCTGTACAAGGCTCCGCCCACAAGCCTACATCACCAATACTCCACACGACAATTCTCCATAAATATACAAAAACATAATACAGGACTGTCCACAGCAACTTGACAAACCTGGTGTGATGTGCAGTAGTTTCATTAGTGGGATGCAGCTGAGTGTGTTGTGATAGTGCTCTGAAGGGGAGGGACTTAGCACAGAGAGGGGGGCTCAAACATAACATATAACATGGTAAACAGTAAATACCCCACAGAGGTGTGACTTCGCCTCTTTCAAAAATAAACATATTTGGTGAATTGCTGTGACCTCTTTTTCTTTCACTTTCTTCTCTCTCACCCCCTCCCCTTCACTCTCTCCCCTCTCTCTTCTCTATCTCCCCCTTTTCTTTTTATCTCTCTCCCCCTCTCTTTTCTTCACACTTTAGCTTTATTCAACTTCCCTCTCTCTTCTCTCCCCTCACTCTCTCTACTCTCCTCCCTCTCTCTTCTCCCTTTCTCTTCTCCTCTCTTCTCTCTCTCTCCACTCTCTTCTCTCGTCTCTCTCCCTCACTGTGTTGTCGACAGTGCACCAAAGGTTAATGTGATTTCCCAGAATGCCACTGTCCTGCGCTCGCAGCAGACAGACGCGCTCTGAGGCTGTAGAGTTAAACTACGACGACGCCATGTTGTTTTTGGAGTAAATCTGTCACATAACGCTGAGGTGTGAGAACATTTTCAAACCTCCACAAAAGAACATAAATAACAAAGCAGCACCTCCATATTTTAAAGCCAAAAGAAACTGTCACCTACCTCAAAAAACAAGACTGACCCACGTTCTAAGGCTGTCACCTCCTCAAAAACACCCCTGACCCATGTTCTAACGCTGTCACCTCCTCAAAAACACCCCTGACACATGTTCTAAGGCTGTCACCTCCTCAAAAACACCCCTGACCCATGTTCTAAGGCTGTCACCTCCTCAAAAACACCCCTGACCCATGTTCTAACGCTGTCACCTCCTCAAAAAACAAGACTGACCCACGTTCTAACGCTGTCACCTCCTCAAAAACACCCCTGACCCACGTTCTAACGCTGTCACCTCCTCAAAAACACCCCTGACCCATGTTCTAACGCTGTCACCTCCTCGAAAAACAAGACTGACCCATGTTCTAACACTGTCACCTCCTCAAAAAACAAGACTGACCCACGTTCTAACTCTGTCACCTCCTCAAAAACACCCCTGACCCATGTTCTAACGCTGTCACCTCCTCAAAAACACCCCTGACACATGTTCTAAGGCTGTCACCTCCTCAAAAACACCCCTGACCCATGTTCTAAGGCTGTCACCTCCTCAAAAACACCCCTGACCCACGTTCTAAGGCTGTCACCTCCTCAAAAAACAAGACTGACCCACGTTCTAACGCTGTCACCTCCTCAAAAACACCCCTGACCCACGTTCTAAGGCTGTCACCTCCTCAAAAAACAAGACTGACCCACGTTCTAACGCTGTCACCTCCTCAAAAACACCCCTGACCCACATTCTAACGCTGTCACCTCCTCAAAAACACCCCTGACCCATGTTCTAACGCTGTTATCTCCTCAAAAAACAAGACTGACCCACGTTCTAACGCTCTGACCTCCTCGAAAAACAAGACTGACCCACGTTCTAAGGCTGTCACCTCCTCAAAAACACCCCTGACACATGTTTTAACGCCTCCTCAAAAAAACAAGATAGACCCATGTTCTAACACTGTTACCTCCTCAAAAAAAGACTGACCCATGTTCTAACACTGTCACCTCCTCAAAAAACAAGACTGACCCATGTTCTAAGGCTGTCACCTCCTCAAAAAACAAGACTGACCCATGTTCTTCGGCTGTCACCTCCTAAAAACACCCCTGACCCATGTTCTAATACTGTCACCTCCTCAAAAAACAAGACTGACCCATGTTCTTCGGCTGTCATCTCCTCAAAAAACAAGACTGACCCACGTTCTAACGCTGTCACCTCCTCAAAAACACCCCTGACCCACGTTCTAAGGCTGTCACCTCATCAAAAAACAAGACTGACCCACGTTATAAGACTGTCACCTCCTCAAAAAACAAGACTGACCCACGTTCTAAGGCTGTCACCTCCTCAAAAAACAAGACTGACCCATGTTCTAACGCTGTCACTCCCTCATAAACACCCCTGACCCACCTTCTAAGGCTGTCACCTCCTCAAAAACACCCCTGACACACGTTTTAACGCCTCCTCAAAAAAACAAGATAGACCCATGTTCTAACGCTGTTACCTCCTCAAAAAAAGACTGACCCATGTTCCAATGCTGTCACCTCCTCCAAAAACAAGACTGACTCATGTTCTAACGCTGTCACCTCCTCCAAAAACAAGACTGACCCATGTTCCAATGCTGTCACCTCCTCCAAAAACAAGACTGACCCATGTTCCAATGCTGTCACCTCCTCCAAAAACAAGACTGACTCATGTTCTAACGCTGTGACCTCCTCCAAAAACAAGACTGACTCATGTTCTAACGCTGTGACCTCCTCAAAAAACAAGACTGACCCATGTTCTAACGCTGTGACCTCCTCAAAAAACAAGACTGACCCATGTTCTAACGCTGTCACCTCCTCAAAAAACAAGACTGACCCATGTTCTAACGCTGTCACCTTCTCAAAAAACAAGACTGACCCACATTCTTAGGCTGTCACCTCTTCAAGAACACCCCTGACCCATGTTCTAATGCTGTCACCTCCTCAAAACATAACTGACCAATGTTCTAATACTGTCACCTCCTGTCACCACCGATGTTCTAATGGTCATCTCCTCAAAAGCACACCTGATCAGTGTTCTAACGCTGTCACCTCCTCAGAAACACGACTGACCCATGTTCTAACGCTGACACCTCCTCAAAAAACAAGACTGACCCATTTTCTAATGCTATCGCCTCCTCAAAAACACGACTGACTGATGTTCTAATGCTGTCACTTAGTCAAAAACACACCTGAACCACATTCTAACGTTCTAACCTCCTCAAAAACAAGACTGACCCATGTTCTAACACTGTCACCTCCTCAAAATCATGAGTGACCCATGTTCTACTGCTGTCACTTCCTCAAAAAAAAAAACTAAAATACTTGAGTTGTGTTTTGTTTCTTTCACACTTGTTTGAGTATTAGTCTTTTACACCTTGTGATGTCCTGAAGTGGAACAGTTCCTTTTACCTTTAGTTCAGTAGAGATTGGCAATTCCAGGGATGAATTCATCCAAATGATTCTAGTGAAGGTGGAGCACACAGTGGGGCATTTTCTGTATTACCACATGATGACATCACAAGGTGTAACAGAGTGTTTTCAGTTTGAGAGAAGAACTCAGCCTAAATCTGCAGGTTTGTGTGTTAAACATGTGAGAATGAAACAAAACACAACTCCAGGTCTGTGTGTGATGAGGAAACTACATAAAAACAGATCAAAGAGCAGTGCATTATGGGATATTTAAAGAAAGCTCCTGTTGTCCCTGTGTGAGCAGTGGCTCAGTGCAGAAGCTCTGGAGGTTAAAATTAGTCCACAGAGTACTGTTGGCATCAAATAAAGAGTTTTATTGTCAGAGAATCAGGAAGTGCACGTTAGCTTGCTAGTTGTGAAAACTAGACCTTGACTGGTCTGTGAAAGTTGTGAAAAGCTCTTATAAAGTCATTGTGGTGAATCATTAGGATGTTCTGAATGCCTAAGGTCAGTAAGGAAGAACTTTGAACCACTGCAAACTCTGTTTTTCATGCTTTTGAAACAGTAAAAATCTGGGACAGACTTTAATATTGTCCACATTGATTAAAGCTGCTCTGTGTATTTTTTTCTGGTGAAGGGTATACGCCACCTGCTGGTTGTCTCGGATATTCCACAGTATGGTATTAATTAGTACTGCTACGGTTAATGCTATTGCTACTACTACTACTGCTACTAACTGCAGTTTTCTGATGCTATATCTTTCTGTGGGTTTGAGAGTGACAGTATTATTAGCTTTATTAGCATTAATCGCGTTGACACGGCAGTTAAAATATTGTGACGAAATGTCCTCAAAATGGTGTCTATAAACAGGAAGACTCCACTCACATGAGAGTCGTCAGAAGAGATCTGCTCCAAACTCACACACGAGAGTCGTCAGGAGTGACATGCTCCAAACTCACTCAGGAGTGACATGCTCCAAACTCACTCAGGAGTGACATGCTCCAAACTCACTCAGGAGTGACATGCTCCAAAGTCACACACGAGAGTCGTCAGGAGTGACATGCTCCAAACTCACACAGGAGTGACATGCTCCAAACTCACACAGGAGTGACATGCTCCAAACTCACACAGGAGTGACATGCTCCAAACTCACTCAGGAGTGACATGCTCCAAACTCACTCAGGAGTGACATGCTCCAAAGTCACACACGAGAGTCGTCAGGAGTGACATGCTCCAAACTCACTCAGGAGTGACATGCTCCAAACTCACACAGGAGTGACATGCTCCAAACTCACACAGGAGTGACATGCTCCAAACTCACACAGGAGTGACATGCTCCAAACTCACACAGGAGTGACATGCTCCAAACTCACACAGGAGTGACATGCTCCAAACTCACTCAGGAGTGACATGCTCCAAACTCACACACGAGAGTCGTCAGGAGTGACATGCTCCAAACTCACTCAGGAGTGACATGCTCCAAACTCACACAGGAGTGACATGCTTCAAACTCACACAGGAGTGACATGCTCCAAAGTCACACACGAGAGTCGTCAGGAGTGACATGCTCCAAACTCACTCAGGAGTGACATGCTCCAAAGTCACACACGAGAGTCGTCAGGAGTGACATGCTCCAAACTCACACAGGAGTGACATGCTCCAAACTCACACAGGAGTGACATGCTCCAAACTCACACAGGAGTGACATGCTCCAAACTCACTCAGGAGTGACATGCTCCAAACTCACTCAGGAGTGACATGCTCCAAACTCACTCAGGAGTGACATGCTCCAAACTCACTCAGGAGTGACATGCTCCAAACTCACACACGAGAGTCGTCAGGAGTGACATGCTCCAAACTCACTCAGGAGTGACATGCTCCAAACTCACACACGAGAGTCGTCAGGAGTGACATGCTCCAAACTCACTCAGGAGTGACATGCTCCAAACTCACTCAGGAGTGACATGCTCCAAACTCACACACGAGAGTCGTCAGGAGTGACATGCTCCAAACTCACTCAGGAGTGACATGCTCCAAACTCACACACGAGAGTTGTCAGGAGTGACATGCTCCAAACTCACTCAGGAGTGACATGCTCCAAACTCACACACGAGAGTCGTCAGGAGTGACATGCTCCAAACTCACACACGAGAGTCGTCAGGAGTGACATGCTCCAAACTCACTCAGGAGTGACATGCTCCAAACTCACTCAGGAGTGACATGCTCCAAAGTCACACACGAGAGTCGTCAGGAGTGACATGCTCCAAACTCACTCAGGAGTGACATGCTCCAAACTCACTCAGGAGTGACATGCTCCAAACTCACACACGAGAGTCGTCAGGAGTGACATGCTCCAAACTCACTCAGGAGTGACATGCTCCAAACTCACACACGAGAGTCGTCAGGAGTGACATGCTCCAAACTCACTCAGGAGTGACATGCTCCAAACTCACACACGAGAGTCGTCAGGAGTGACATGCTCCAAACTCACACACGAGAGTCGTCAGGAGTGACATGCTCCAAACTCACTCAGGAGTGACATGCTCCAAACTCACTCAGGAGTGACATGCTCCAAACTCACACACGAGAGTCGTCAGGAGTGACATGCTCCAAACTCACTCAGGAGTGACATGCTCCAAAGTCACACACGAGAGTCGTCAGGAGTGACATGCTCCAAACTCACTCAGGAGTGACATGCTCCAAACTCACTCAGGAGTGACATGCTCCAAACTCACTCAGGAGTGACATGCTCCAAAGTCACACACGAGAGTCGTCAGGAGTGACATGCTCCAAACTCACTCAGGAGTGACATGCTCCAAACTCACTCAGGAGTGACATGCTCCAAACTCACACACGAGAGTCGTCAGGAGTGACATGCTCCAAAGTCACACTCGAGTGTCGTCAGAAACACGTGAGTGTCATCAGGAGTGACCTGGTCCAAAGCAAACTGCAGGTGAAGGGCTTTTTTAACAGTGTACACGACTCACAAAATGGCCGCCTGATCTGCCTGGTCATCTGAGGACTATATTTATACTTTTATGGTTTTAATAAGAGCAGGTCTACAGGGAGCACAGCAAATAATGAGGGGGTAATGTATGAAGAAAGAGGGAAGAGAGAGGAAGGACGGAGAGAGGAGCAGAAAGAGAAAAGAAGAAAGAAAGAGAAAAAATAGAAGGAGGTACAGCGAGAAGGAAAGGAGAGAAGGCAGAGGAAAGAGAGAGCGAGGAAAGGAGAGAGATATAGGGAAGGAGAGGGAGTAGAGAGGGGAGGGCTGGGGGCAGAGGAGGAGAGAGAAGGAGAGGCCAAAAGAGCGAGGGAGTAAAAAAGAAAGGAGAGGAGGAGGAGGAGGTTAAGTTTGGGTCAGTGAAATCCTGTGAGGAGAGGAGATATTAAAACTAACATTAGCTGAATGTATAGATATAATAAAGACAGTATGCTAACGGCCCATTAGCACTCATAAAAATGCACTGTGCAACTATTCTGGAGGACTTCATTGTTTCCATGGCAATATGATTGTTTTGCCTGGAATGTTCCACAGTATGGCATTAATTAAAGTTGTGTATTTAGTGTTAGTTCAATTAAATGTTTTTATTGTTCAAAAATACACTGAAACATTGCATTGCACTGTGTGTGTGTAGTTGTCTCTCCAGAGATCTGAGCTGTAACATGGCTTGATGGCATCACCTGCTTGTCTCTAAGGAGATAAGTTTAATGCCATATTGGGGAAACTTCCAAGCAGAAAAGTGCTTATAAACTGATCATGGTGAATAATGGAACACAGACTTAATATAACATTAAAACCCTACATATTGAGGCTTTGTTTTTTTCTCAAACTGAAAACACTGGACACTCTGTTCCACCTTGTGATGTCATCATGTGGAAGAGGAAGTGCTCCACTGTGTTTTTAAACTCCACACACCTTCACTAGAATCTCATGGATAGTTCTGAAGATTTCAGCCCTGGAATTTCTCGTCTTTACTGAGCTGAAGGTAAAAACATTTGGAGCTTTAGTAAAAGAGAAATTCAAATCTGTCACTGGACCAAAAGTTTTCGAGTGAAGTCTTTTGGCTGCTCGTACCTTTAAAGACTTGAAGCCATATTTTAGTCTCCTGCTGTTTTTGTACTTGGCGTTGCAACATTGTAATTTCCCCATGTTAAGGTGTTATGTTCTGCTTCAGGTTTGAGACAGTTTTGTTGTAAATACAAAGCTCAGTCTCTGTAAACTTTAAACTTTATTGAAAAGAAAATCATTTTGTATTTCTAAATATATTCTGGAATGTTGTCATTCTAGTCGTGCATTTGAGAGTGCACTAGAATACAGATCAGCTCTGACCTTCACACCACACTCCTCCTCTCCCTCTCTCCTCCTCTCCCTCTCTCCTCTCCTCCTCTCCTTCTCTTCTTCTCTCCCTCTCTCCTCCTCTCCCTCTCTGCTCTCCTTCTCTTCTTCTCTCCCTCTCTCTTTTTCTTCCTCTCTTCTCTCCCTCTCTCCTTCTCTCCCTCTCTCATTTTCTCCCTCTCTCCTCGCCTTCTCTTCCTCTCTTCTCTCCTTCTCTCCCTCTCCCCTCCTCTCCCTCTCTCCTTCTCTCCCTCTATCCTTTTCTCCCTCTCTCCTCTCCCTCTCTCCTTCTCTCCGTCTCTCTCCCCTCTCCTCCTCTCCTTCTCTCCCTCTCTGCTCTCCTTCTCTTCTTCTCTCCCTCTCTCTTTTTCTTCCTCTCTTCTCTCCCTCTCTCCTTCTCTCCCTCTCTCATTTTCTCCCTCTCTTCTCTTCTTCTCTCCCTCTCTCTTTTTCTTCCTCTCTTCTCTCCCTCTCTCCTTCTCTCCCTCTCTCATTTTCTCCCTCTCTCCTCGCCTTCTCTTCCTCTCTTCTCTCCTTCTCTCCCTCTCTCCTCCTCTCCCTCTCTCCTTCTCTCCCTCTATCCTTTTCTCCCTCTCTCCTCTCCCTCTCTCCTTCTCTCCGTCTCTCTCCCCTCTCCTCCTCTCCTTCTCTCCCTCTCTCCTCCTCTCCCTCTCTGCTCTCCTTCTCTTCTTCTCTCCCTCTCTCTTTTTCTTCCTCTCTTCTCTCCCTCTCTCCTTCTCTCCCTCTCTCATTTTCTCCCTCTCTTCTCTCCTTCTCTCCCTCTCTCCTCCTCTCCCTCTCTCCTCTCCCTCTTTTTCTTCCTCTCTCCTTCTCTCCCTCTATCCTTTTCTCCCTCTCTCCTCTCCCTCTCTCCTTCTCTCCGTCTCTCTCCCCTCTCCTCTCTCTCTTTCTATCTATCCTTGTTTACAATGAATGCCTCTTTTCACCTCTCCATCCCTCCCTGTCCTCCCTCTCTCTCTCCTCACCTCTCCTCCCTCTCCTCTCCTCCCTGCCTCTCCTCCCTCTCTCCCATCCCTCCCTCCCTTCCCTCTCTCTCCTCTCTTCCTCTCTCCCTCTCCTCCCTCTCTCCCTCTCCTCTCTTTCTGTCTATCCTTGTTTACACTGTTGCATTTCTCTTTTCACGTCTCTTCCCTCCCTCTCCTCTCTCTTCTCACCTTTCCTCCCTTCCTCTCCTCCTCTCTTTCTCTCCCTCCTTGTTTACACTGTTACATGTATATTGTATGTTTGTCATGTTTCATTTGGTACAAGCACAAAAGCACTTGTCCTGACCTCTTCACTTCTTCTCCAGACCACAGGAGGCAGTGTTATATCTAACTGAACATAGCATTAGCATTAGCCACATGACCGCAGATTAGTGCTGGTTTAAAGGAGCTGTTTGTGTCATGTGAGGCTCATTCTGCTTTCTGATTGGATAATCGTCTGGATCCAAAAAAACAAAGTATAACATAAACGACTTGTCCATCATGTCCAGTGCTTTTGTCATTAAGAATAAATCAGTGTTACAATAGTTCTGAGGAAAAGTTGTGTTTGGTTTGAACATGCTCACATCGTGTGTGGGTCAGAGGTCGGCTTTAAGGGGTTTAAAGTCTGACTCTCACCGTCCCTTTAAAGCTGTCGACTGGGCTCATCGTGGATCATGTGAAAACGCTGAGTCTGCGTCAACCACAAGGTCCAGCCACAAACACATCATAAACAAACTGGACACACGAGGAAACAGAGTAAAATACAACCTCATACTGAAACAGACGGGACGAGAGAGTCTGAAACAGTCACTGAAACAGACGAGAGAGTCTGAAACAGAGGGCTGAAACAGACGAGAGTCTGAAACAGAGGGCTGAAACAGACGAGAGAGTCTGAAACAGAGGGCTGAAACAGTCACTGAAACAGACGAGAGAGTCTGAAACAGAGGGCTGAAACAGTCACTGAAACAGACGAGAGAGTCTGAAACAGAGGGCTGAAACAGACGAGAGAGTCTGAAACAGAGGGCTGAAACAGTCACTGAAACAGACGAGAGAGTCTGAAACAGAGGCCTGAAACAGTCACTGAAACAGACGAGAGAGTCTGAAACAGAGGGCTGAAACAGACGAGAGAGTCTGAAACAGAGGGCTGAAACAGTCACTGAAACAGACGAGAGAGTCTGAAACAGAGGGCTGAAACAGTCACTGAAACAGACGAGAGAGTCTGAAACAGAGGGCTGAAACAGACGAGAGAGTCTGAAACAGAGGGCTGAAACAGTCACTGAAACAGACGAGAGAGTCTGAAACAGAGGCCTGAAACAGTCACTGAAACAGACGAGAGAGTCTGAAACAGAGGGCTGAAACAGACGAGAGTCTGAAACAGAGGGCTGAAACAGACGAGAGAGTCTGAAACAGAGGGCTGAAACAGTCACTGAAACAGACGAGAGAGTCTGAAACAGAGGGCTGAAACAGACGAGAGAGTCTGAAACAGAGGGCTGAAACAGTCACTGAAACAGACGAGAGAGTCTGAAACAGAGGCCTGAAACAGTCACTGAAACAGACGAGAGAGTCTGAAACAGAGGGCTGAAACAGACGAGAGAGTCTGAAACAGAGGGCTGAAACAGTCACTGGAACAGATGAGATGAGTCTGTAACGAAGAGCTGAAACTGACTCATTAAAATGGGCGAGAGAAGAGAGTCTGTCTCATTTGGGATAAAGTCATTTAAAGGGACACTGTGGAACCTTTCCGGGACATGCCAGTCTACATGGATATGTTCTTGCTTCACCCACGTTGTTCCATAGTTTGTACACTGCAGACAAGCACGTTGCACCACCTGGTCAATTTACAGGTCAGAGCTGTAGATTGGCGAGCTCACTCACAGTAAGAATGGTGCTGTTTTGCAAAGTATAAATGTATGATGAGTTTAATGCCATACTGTGGAATATTCAGGGCAAAATGGTTTGTTTTCCCAAAAGATGAAAGATAAAAAAGTGACAAGACTGGAATTATAGAGAGAAGGTCGAGAAGTATTCTCAGAACAAAGTCACCACTTAATGACATCACAAGATGGAGCGTTGTGAGTCTCCATGAGTAAGTTCTACAGTATCTCATGAAGATGTTTTGCTGTTCAGAAACAGTTCATTAACAAGTTAAAGAAGTAGTTAGATTTATTTTATATCTGGCCCTTTGAGGGCAGCCATTTTGCTCATGTGGCCCTCGGTGAAAATATGTTTGAGACCCCTGCTCTAGACAGATATAAGGCAGTGTCCAGCAGTAATCTGACCACAACTGAAGAAGTGTCTTGGATGAGCAACAGGAAGAATTTTGGACCACTGCAAAGCGTTTCAAATGAACTAGTTCTGTTCAAGATGTTTTAAAATGATTAAAGCTGCAGTGTGTGAGAGACTTTGAGAAGCTGTTATAATATTTGTTTACATTTGTCTCCTCCCTCTCCTCTTAGAGCCGTCCTGTCTGTGACACTCTAAATAAAGCTGAACTCTCCCAGAATGCATTTCGCCTGAGCCTGATAACATCATGGCCACCACAATCTCGCGCTCTCGTTATCTCGTCCGAATGCCGACTATTAGCGGCTAGCTGTAGCACTTAGTTGTAACACTTTGCTTTAGCTGCTGTCACCAGGCTTGAGCAGGAGGTTAGCGTTAGCGGCTAAAACAGGTGTAGATGTGCAACGGTGGGGTCAGACCTGTTGGATGGGTCGACAGAAAGATAGAGGAGGAGAGAAGAGAAAGAGAGCGCAAAAGAGGAGAAAGACAGGTGAAAGAGGGAGAGAGGAGGGAAATGGAGGGAGGGGGAAAAGAGGAGTGACAAATGAGGAGGACACACAGGAGAAAAGATGGAGAGGTAAAATATAAGTTCTTTATAGTCCTGGTTTAGTCCAGGTTTAGTTCTGGTTTAGACCTGATTTAGACCTAGTTTAGTCGTTGTTTAGTCCTGGTTTATTCATAGTTTAGTCCTAGTTAAGACCTGGTTTAGTCTTGGTTTAGACCTGGTTTATACCTGCTTTAGATGTGGTTTAGTCCAGGTTTAGACCTGGTTTAGACCTGGTATAGACCTGGTTTAGACCTGGTTTAGTCCTGGTTTAGACCTGGTTTATACCTGCTTTAGATGTGGTTTAGTCCAGGTTTAGACCTGGTTTAGACCTGGTATAGACCTGGTTTAGACCTGGTTTAGTCCTGGTTTAGACCTGGTTTATACCTGCTTTAGATGTGGTTTAGTCCAGGTTTAGACCTGGTTTAGACCTGGTATAGACCTGGTTTAGACCTGGTTTAGTCCTGGTTTAGACCTGGTATAGACCTGGTTTAGACCTGGTTTAGTCCTGGTTTAGACCTGGTATAGACCTGGTTTAGACCTGGTATAGACCTGGTTTAGACCTGGTATAGACCTGGTTTAAACCTGGTTTAGACCTGGTTTAGACCTGGCTTAGACCTGGTTTAGACCTGGTTTAGACCTGGTTTAGACCTGGTTTAGACCTGGTTTAGACCTGGTTTAGATGTGGTTTAGACCTGGTATAGATGTGGTTTAGACCTGGTATAGACCTGGTATAGACCTGGTATAGACCTGGTTTAGACCTGGTTTAGATGTGGTTTAGACCTGGTTTAGACCTGGTTTAGTCCTGGTTTAGACCTGGTTTAGACCTGGTTTAGACCTGGTATAGACCTGGTTTAAACCTGGTTTAGACCTGGTTTAGACCTGGTTTAGACCTGGCTTAGACCTGGTTTAGACCTGGTTTAGACCTGGTTTAGACCTGGTTTAGACCTGGTTTAGACCTGGTTTAGACCTGATTTAGATGTGGTTTAGACCTGGTATAGACCTGGTATAGACCTGGTATAGACCTGGTTTAGACCTGGTTTAGATGTGGTTTAGACCTGGTATAGATGTGGTTTAGACCTGGTTTAGACCTGGTTTAGACCTGGTTTAGACCTGGTTTAGATGTGGTTTAGACCTGGTATAGATGTGGTTTAGACCTGGTTTAGACCTGGTTTAGATGTGGTTTAGACCTGGTATAGACCTGGTATAGACCTGGTTTAGACCTGGTTTAGATGTAGTTTAGACCTGGTTTAGACTTGGTTTAGACCTGGTTTAGATGTGGTTTTGACCTGGTTTAGACCTGGTTTAGATGTGGTTTAGACCTGGTTTAGACCTGGTTTAGACCTGGTTTAGATGTGGTTTAGACCTGGTATAGATGTGGTTTAGACCTGGTTTAGACCTGGTTTAGATGTGGTTTAGACCTGGTATAGACCTGGTTTAGACCTGGTTTAGATGTGGTTTAGACCTGGTTTAGACCTGGTTTAGATGTGGTTTTGACCTGGTTTAGACCTGGTTTAGATGTGGTTTAGACCTGGTTTAGACTTGGTTTAGACTTGGTTTAGATGTGGTTTTGACCTGGTTTAGACCTGGTTTAGATGTGGTTTAGACCTGGTTTAGACCTGGTTTAGACCTGGTATAGACGTGGTTTAGACCTGGTTTAGACCTGGTTTAGACCTGGTTTAGACCTGGTATAGACCTGGTTTAAACCTGGTTTAGACCTGGTTTAGACCTGGTTTAGACCTGGCTTAGACCTGGTTTAGACCTGGTTTAGACCTGGTTTAGACCTGGTTTAGACCTGGTTTAGACCTGGTTTAGACCTGATTTAGATGTGGTTTAGACCTGGTATAGACCTGGTATAGACCTGGTATAGACCTGGTTTAGACCTGGTTTAGATGTGGTTTAGACCTGGTATAGATGTGGTTTAGACCTGGTTTAGACCTGGTTTAGACCTGGTTTAGACCTGGTTTAGATGTGGTTTAGACCTGGTATAGATGTGGTTTAGACCTGGTTTAGACCTGGTTTAGATGTGGTTTAGACCTGGTATAGACCTGGTATAGACCTGGTTTAGACCTGGTTTAGATGTGGTTTAGACCTGGTTTAGACTTGGTTTAGACCTGGTTTAGATGTGGTTTTGACCTGGTTTAGACCTGGTTTAGATGTGGTTTAGACCTGGTTTAGACCTGGTTTAGACCTGGTATAGACGTGGTTTAGACCTGGTTTAGACCTGGTTTAGACCTGGTATAGATGTGGTTTAGACCTGGTTTAGACCTGGTTTAGATGTGGTTTAGACCTGGTATAGACCTGGTTTAGACCTGGTTTAGATGTGGTTTAGACCTGGTTTAGACCTGGTTTAGATGTGGTTTTGACCTGGTTTAGACCTGGTTTAGATGTGGTTTAGACCTGGTTTAGACTTGGTTTAGACTTGGTTTAGATGTGGTTTTGACCTGGTTTAGACCTGGTTTAGACCTGGTTTAGATGTGGTTTAGACCTGGTTTAGATGTGGTTTAGACCTGGTTTAGACCTGGTTTAGATGTGGTTTAGTCCTGGTTTAGACCTGGTATAGACGTGGTTTAGACCTGGTTTAGACCTGGTTTAGACCTGGTTTAGACCTGGTATAGACGTGGTTTAGACCTGGTTTAGACCTGGTATAGATGTGGTTTAGACCTGGTTTAGACCTGGCTTTGTCCGGGTTCAGTTCTGAATGAAAGTAGACACCGTGCGGGTGATGTAAAGTGGTATTGTTCCCTCGTGACCCCAGAGCCTCGTTCTCATTGCTGCTGTTTCCTGTTTAAAGCTTCAGTCTGAGCACAAATGTGGTGCGGCCGATGAGTAATGCTGTTTTAAATGTTAAGAGCGGCCGCATCCAAAGTCTGTGTGACAGCTGACCTTATCACACACCTCAGTCTAATGCACAACACAGCGTTTAAAGAAGGACTGTGGCACTTTTCTGGTAGTAGGTACCTGCTTGTCGTCTTGGAGATTAAACTTTTCTGTCTCCATGGAGACAGTGATGACATCAAGCCAAGTTACAGGTAAGATCTGTGGAGTCTTGATATAGCTTTAGTTTAGGTAATTTTCCTGGTGTAGCCCTAGTTTAGTCATGATTAGTACTTGTTTAGTCCTGGTTTAGTCCTTATTTAGACCTGGTGTAGACCAACTCAGTCCTGGTTCAGTCCTGGTTCAGTTTGACCCTGGTACTTGTGTTTTAGTCCAACTCCAGTCCTGGTTTAGTCTTGGTTTAGTCCTGGTTCAGTTTGACTCTGTTGTGTTTTAGTCCTGATTTAGTCCTGGTTTAGTTCCGGTCTAGGTCTGGGCCTAGTCTGGGCCTGGTCTGGACCTAGTCTGCGTCTGGTCTGGACCTAGTCTGCGCGTGGTCTGGACCTAGTCTGGGCCTGGTCTGGGCCTGGTCTGGGCCTGGTCTGGGCCTGGTCTGGGCCTAGTCTGGGCCTGGTCTGGGCCTGGTCTGGGCCTGGTCTGGGCCTGGTCTGGACCTAGTCTGGGCCTGGTCTGGGCCTAGTCTGGGCCTGGTCTGGGCCTAGTCTGGGCTTTTAAAGTCCGACAGTTTCAATGTAAAATCATTCTCTTATATTTCCCTTATATGTGTAATACCTGTCATTATTTCAAAAGCAGCTGTCACCATTGACCTCTGACCCTTCACTTCCTGTCTGCACGTGCTAGCATGTCCTGCCTGATCCGTGTCACTCGCTCATCTGCATATTTACACTCATCTGACGCTAAAAGCATCACCGTAAATCACTTTGTGTCACGCTGTTTGACAAAGACACAGAGATGAGAGAGGGATGTCAAAGAGGAGAGGAGAGAGAGATAAAAGAGGAGAGAGGGAGAGACAAGAAGGAGAGAGAAGAGAGAGGGAGAGTTGAGAAAGGGATGACCAAGAGGAGAGGAGAGATGAGAGAGTAGAAGGAGAGATGAGAGAGGGATGACAAAGATGAAGGAGAGAGGAGAGAGGGAGAGACAAGTGTGCTACAACAAAGGGGAGAAAGGAAAAGGGAGCAGAGAAATGAGAGAAAAGAAAGGGAGGGAGAGACCCAGAGAGAGGGGAAGAGAAAAGGAGAGGAGAGAGGGATGAGAGAGGAGATAGTGATGGCAAATGTGTTACAACAAAGTGGAAAGAGAGAGATTGGAGAGGGAGGGAGAGACAGGGAGGGAGGGAGAGGGAGACAGAAGAGAGGGGTGGAGATAGAGGATCGGAGAGAGAGGGATGAGAGACAAGGAAGGGAGGGAGAAACAAGGTGAGTGAGGAAGAGAGAGGGGAGAGGGACAGAGAGAGGAGAGAGTGATGAGAAAGGAGAGGAAAGAGGAGAAAGAGAGTGAAAGAGGAGAAAGAGAGAGGGAAAGAGGAGAAAAGGATCAAGAGAGGGGGAGAGGCGACACAGAGATGAGAAAATCTGTTACAGAAAAGAGTGGAATGGAAAGAGGAGGAGAAAGGGAGGGAGAGAGAGGGAGTGAGGGATGAAGAGAAAGCCAGAGACAATAGAGAGATGACAAACGTTTTACAACAAAGAAAGGGAGAGAGGGAAAGAGGGGGGTAAAGAGAGAGGACAGGGGGAGAGGAAGAGACAGGAGAGGGGGAGAGAGGAAAAGGAGAGAGGAGGGGGGGACTAGCAAAGAGGAGAGGGGGAGAGAGGAGAGAGGGAGAGAGGAGAGAGGGAGAGAGGAGGAGCAGAGAGGAGGAGCAGAGAGGAGAGGGGTAAAGATGAGAGAGAGAGGAGGAGAGAGCAGAGCAGGAGAGAGGAGAGAAATGAGAGCAGAGGAGAGGAGAGAGAGGGAGGAGAGATAAGCACCAATCATGACCTGTCAATTTGTCATAAAAGGATCAGAGAGTGAAATATAGACCATTTTATGTCCTCAGAGAATCCGGACTAGAACTAAACCAGGATTAAAACAGGACTAAACTAGGACTAAAACAGGACTGAACCAGGATTAAAACAGGACTAAACTAGGACTAAAACAGGACTGAACCAGGATTAAAACAGGACTAAACCAGGACGAAAACAGGATTAAACCAGGACTGAACCAGGACTAAAGCAGGACTAAAACAGGACTGAACCAGTACTAAAGCAGGACTGAACCAGGACTAAAACAGGACTAAACTAGGACTAAAACAGGATTAAACCTGGACTGAACCAGGACTAAAACAGGACTAAACCAGGACTGAAGCAGGACTAAAACAGAACTAAACCAGGACTGAACCAGGACTAAAACAGGACTAAACCAGGACTGAACCAGGACTAAAGCAGGTCTAAACCAGGACTGAACCAGGACTAAAACAGGACTAAACCAGGACTGAACCAGGACTAAAGCAGGACTGAACCAGGACTGAACCAGGACTGAACCAGGTCTAACCCAGGTCTAAACCAGGACTGAACCAGGACTAAACCAGGTCTAAACTGGCTCTAAACCAGTACTAAACCAGGACTAAAGCAGGACTACACCAGGTCTAAACCAGGTCTAAACCAGGACTGAACCAGGTCTAAACCAGGTCTAAACCAGGACTAAAGCAGGACTACACCAGGTCTAAACCAGGTCTAAACCAGGTCTAAACCAGGACTGAACCAGGTCTAAACCAGGTCTAAACCAGGACTAAAGCAGGACTACACCAGGTATAAAACAAGACTAAACCAGGTTCATAGTACTATATACACCTCCCCCAAATACACCAGTGAATTTGACATGTACATTACCCATGATGCTTTGCAGTGTATAAATATTTGAGCTTCACATGAAGCTCACATTCTCCTCTCATTAGGACGATCCTCTTTTAATGGACCCCCCATACATTCTTTATACACTCTGCAGGGATTAGACTGCTCCATCACTGCTCCCTCTACTGTGTGACATGGGAAATGGCATCTATACAGGGACAGACGGGTACATTTTAGATTATTTATTTATAACAATAATAATAATAATAATAATAATAATAATAATAATAATAATAATAATAATAATTATTATTATTATTATTATTATTATTATTATTATTATTATTATTAATAATATTAATATTATTATTATTATTGTTATTATTGTTATTATTATTATTATTATTGTTATTATTATTATTATTATTATTATTATTATTATTATTATTATTATTATTAGATTCTTTCTATGTTTGCATGTTCTCCCTGTGTCTGTGTGGAGTTCTTCATGTTCATGGAGGTCTGTGACTGGAGATGGGTCACACTGCTATTGCTCCTAGTAAACTAGGAGCAACCCAGAGACACTGAAGGATGGGTCAAATGCAGAGGACACATTTCTCTATGGGGGTAATAAAGTCACTCTTCTGTTATCTGAACCAAACCGTGGCTGTGTATTTATTATATTTGATCTGAGATACTGGAGGACGAGAACCTGGAGGACAACAACCTGGAGGATGAGAACCTGGAGCACGAGTAGCTGGAGGATGAAAACCTGGAGGACGAGAACCAGGAGGATGAGAACCTGGAGGACGAGTACCTGGAGGACGAGTACCTGGAGGATGAGAACCTGGAGGACGACTACCTGGAGGACGAAAACCTGGAAGACGAGAACGCGGAGGACGACAACCTGGAGAACCAGAATCTGGAGGACGAGAACCTGGAGGACGAGACCCTGGAGGACGAGAACCTGGAGGACAAGGACCTGGAGGATGAGTACCTGGAGGATGAGAACAGGGAGGACAACAACCTGGAGGACGACAACCCGGAGGATGAGACCCTGGAGTACGAGAACCTGGAGGATGAGTACCTGGAGGATGAGAACCCAGAGGATGAAAACCTGGAGAACAAGAACCTGGATAATGAGAGCTTGGAAGACGAGAACCTGGAGTACGACAACCTGGAGGACAAGAACCTGGAGGACGAGAACCTGGAGGATGAGAGCCTGGAGGACGAGAACCTGGAGGATGAGAGCCTGGAGGACGAGAACCTGGAGGATGAGTACCTGGAGGATGAGAACCTGGAGGACGACAACCTGGAGGACGACAACCTGGAGGACGACAACCTGGAGGATAAGAACCTGGAGGACGAGTACCTGGAGGATGACAACCTGGAGGACGAGAACCCGGAGGATGAGAGCCTGGAGGACGAGAACCTGGAGGACGAGAACCTGGATGATTAGAGTCTGAAGGACGACAGGTGAGACTTGTCTCATATTTGATCTAAAAACATTAAATCCACTTGAGCTTTTGTGAAAACCTAAATATTTTCAACAACAAATCTCAGATCTGATCATCAGTTTTTATTTGGAGGCAGGGAAAGAAATCAGATTTTATTTCTGCTTAGGTCGTGGTTTACTCGTGGTTTAGTCTTGGTTTAGTTCTGATTTAGTCCTGGTTTAGTCCCGATTTAGTTCTGGTGTAGTCCTGGTGTAGTCCAGGTTTAGTCCTGGTTTAGTTTTGAGTTAGTCCTGCTTTTGTTTTGGTTTAGTCGTGCTTCAGTCCTGGTTCAGTCCTGATTTATAATAATAATAATAATAATAATAATAATAATAATAATAATAATAATAATAATAATAACAATAATAATACATTTTATTTGTTAGGCGCCTTTCAAGGCTCTCAAGGTCGCCGTACACATATACACACATACACAATACAAATAGAACAAATACACAATACAAATAGAACAACAGTCCTTGTTTAGTCCTGGTTTAGACCTGGTTTAGTCCTGGTTTAGACCTGGTGTACATTTCCATAGTGAGTGCTGTGTTTGTGTGATAGATGAACTCTTACACTCGTCACTTGTCTGCGTCTCCATGGAAACGGCTGCACGGCAATAGACAAAGCGTTTGATTTAAGTTTAAGTTTAAATCGGTTTATGTTCCGTCTCCACAAACAGAAAACTGCTGAGTCATGACAACGGCTTTGTGCAAAATCAGCAACAACTCCTCAAACTCCCGACCAATGAGAATGAGTCAGATCACACTGACCACGCTTCCACTTATCAGAAAAATGAAGTCTGCAGTGTAGTCCAGGTTTAGTCCTGGTTTAGTCCTGGTTTAGTCCTGGTTTAGTCCTGGTTTAGGCCTGGTTTAGTTCTGGTTTAGTTCTTGTTTAGACCTGGTTTAGACCTGGTTTAGTTCTGGTTCAGTCAGAGGATCTGTCCATGGTCCTGAATTAGTTCTGATTTAGTCCTGTTTAGTCCTGGTTTAGTTCTGGTTTAGACCTGGTTTAGTTCTGGTTTAGACCTGGTTTAGTCCTGGTTTAGTCCTGGTTTAGTTCTGGTTTAGTCCTGGTTTAGTCCTGGTTTAGTTCTGGTTTAGTCCTGGTTTAGTCCTGATTTAGTTCTGGTTCAGTCAGAGGATCTGTCCATGGTCCTGAATTAGTTTTGATTTAGTTAGTTCTTTTCATGAGTGGATCAAATATAAAGATGCACTGTGTCACTTTTTTGGAGGATTCTCCAAATGCCTGTTTCCATGGAGATGTTATTGCTTTACCTGGAATGTTCTACAGTGTAGTGTTACTTATCTATCTCCCTCCTCCTGTGCCCTCTCATCTCTCTCCTCTCCCGTCCTTTCTTCCTCTCTCCCCTCCCCTCCTCTTCTCTCCTCTTCCTCTCCCCCTCTCCCTTTACCCTGCTCCTCTTTCCTTCTCCTCGCCCATCCCTCTCTCCTTGTTGTTTCAGATAATGGATAATAGAGCTGAGACTGGAGCTTGTTCTTGTCACCATGGGAACAGCGCTCTGATAAACAGCTCCATTTACCCCTGACCCACAAGAAAAACAGACACAACAGATGAAACGGGCCAAACGGACGAAATGAGCCAAACGGACCAAACGGACGAAATGAGCCAAACGGACCAAACGGACGAAATGAGCCAAACGGACCAAACGGACGAAATGGGCCAGACGGACCAAACTGACCAAATGGGCCAAACAGACCAAACTGACCAAATGGGCCAAACGGACCAAATTGACGAAATGGGCCAAACGGACCAAACTGACCAAATGGGCCAAACGGACCAAATGGGCCAAACTGACGAAATGGGCCAAACGGACCAAACTGACGAAACGGGCCAAACGGACCAAACTGACCAAATGGGCCAAACGGACCATACTGACCAAATGGGCCAAACGGACCAAACTGACCAAATGGGCCAAACAGACCAAACTGACCAAATGGGCCAAACGGACCAAATGGGCCAAACTGACGAAATGGGCCAAACGGACCAAACTGACGAAACGGGCCAAACGGACCAAACTGACGAAATGGGCCAAACGGATCAAACTGACAAAACGGGCCAAACGGACCAAACTGACGAAATGGGCCAAACGGATCAAACTGACAAAATGGGCCAAACGGACCAAACTGACCAAATGGGCCAAACGGACCAAACTGACCAAATGGGCCAAACGAACCAAACTGACGAAATGGGCCAAACAGACCAAACTGACCAAATGGGCCAAACTGACCAAATTGACAAAATGGGCCAAACGGACCAAACTGACGAAATGGGCCAAATGAACCAAACTGACGAAATGGGCCAAACGGACCAAACTGACGAAATGGGCCAAACGGACCAAACTGACGAAATGGGTTGAACGGACCAAACTTACGAAATGGGCCAAATGGGCCAAACGGACCAAACTGACGAAATGGGCCAAACAGATCAAACTGATGAAATGGGCCAAACGGACCAAACTGACCAAATGGGCCAAACTGACACAACTGACGAAATGGGTCAAACTGACCAAACTGACGAAATGGGCCAAATGGACCAAACTGACGAAATGGGCAAAACGGACCAAACTGACGAAATGGGCCAAACGGACCAAACTGACCAAACTGACAAAATGGACCAAAAGGACCAAACGGACCAAACTGACGAAATGGGCCAAACAGGCCAAACTGACGAAATGGGCCAAACGGACCAAATGGGCCAAACGGACCAAACTGACGAAATGGGCCAGACGGACCAAACTGACGAAATGGGCCAAACTGACCAAACTGACGAAATGGGTCAAACTGACCAAACTAACGAAATGGGCCAAATGGACCAAACTGACGAAATGGGCCAAACGGACCAAGCAGACGAAATGGGCCAAACGGACCAAACTGACGAAATGGGCCAAACGGACCAAACTGACCAAACTGACAAAATGGGCCAAAAGGACCAAACGGACCAAACTGACGAAATGGGCCAAACGGGCCAAACTGACGAAATGGGCCAAACGGACCAAACTGACAAAATGGGCCAAACTGACCAAACTGACGAAATGGGTCAAACTGACCAAACTGACAAAATGGGTCAAACTGACCAAACTGACGAAATGGGCCAAACGGACCAAACTGACGAAATAGGCCAAACGGATCAAACTGATGAAATGGGCCAAACGGACCAAACTGACCAAATGGGCCAAACGGACCAAACTGACGAAATGGGTCAAACTGACCAAACTGACGAAATGGGCCAAATGGACCAAACTGACGAAATGGGCCAAACGGACCAAAATGACCAAACTGACAAAATGGGCCAAGCGGACCAAACGGACCAAACTGACAAACTGGGCCAAACGGACCAAACTGACAAAATGGGCCAAACGGACCAAACTGACCAAATGGGCCAAACGGACCAAACTGACGAAATTGGCCAAATGGACCAAACTGACGAAATGGGCCAAACGGACCAAACAGACAAAATGGGTCAAACGGACCAAACTGACCAAACTGACGAAATGGGTCAAACTGACCAAACTGACGAAATGGGCCAAATGGACCAAACTGACGAAATGGGCCAAACTGATCAAACTGACAAATGGGTCAAACTCACCAAACTGACGAAATTGGCCAAATGGACCAAACTGACGAAATGGGTCAAACTGACCAAACTGACGAAATGGGCCAAACGGTCCAAACTGACCAAATGGGCCAAACGGACCAAACTGACGAAATGGGTCGAACGGACCAAACTTACGAAATTGACCAAATGGGCCAAACGGACCAAACTGACGAAATAGGCCAAACGGATCAAACTGATGAAATGGGCCAAACGGACCAAACTGACCAAATGGGCCAAACGGACCAAACTGACCAAATGGGCCAAACGGACCAAACTGACGAAATGGGTCAAACTGACCAAACTGACAAAATGGGCCAAGCGGACCAAACGGACCAAACTGACAAAATGGGCCAAACGGACCAAACTGACAAAATGGGCCAAACGGACCAAACTGACCAAATGGGCCAAACGGACCAAACTGACGAAATTGGCCAAATGGACCAAATTGACGAAATGGGCCAAACTGACCAAACAGACAAAATGGGTCAAACGGACCAAACTGACCAAACTGACGAAATGGGTCAAACTGACCAAACTGACGAAATGGGCCAAATGGACCAAACTGATGAAATGGGCCAAACTGATCAAACTGACAAATGGGTCAAACTGACCAAACTGACGAAATTGGCCAAATGGACCAAACTGACAAAATGGGTCAAACTGACCAAACTGACGAAATGGGCCAAACGGACCAAACTGACGAAATGGGCCAAACGGACCAAACTGACGAAATGGGTCGAACGGACCAAACTTACGAAATGGACCAAATGGGCCAAACGGACCAAACTGACGAAATAGGCCAAACGGATCAAACTGATGAAATGGGCCAAACGGACCAAACTGACCAAATGGGCCAAACGGACCAAACTGACCAAATGGGCCAAACGGACCAAACTGACGAAATGGGTCAAACTGACCAAACTGACGAAATGGGCCAAATGGACCAAACTGACGAAATGGGCCAAACGGACCAAAATGACCAAACTGACAAAATGGGCCAAACGGACCAAATGGACCAAACTGACAAATGTGCCAAATGGACCAAACTGACGAAATGGGCCAAACGGACCAAATTGACGAAATGGGCCAAACGGATCAAACTGATGAAATGGGTCAAACTGACCAAACTGACGAAATGGGCCAAATGGACCAAACTGACGAAATGGGCCAAACGGACCAAAATGACCAAACTGACAAAATGGGCCAAACGGACCAAAATGACCAAACTGACCAAATGGGCCAAACGGACCAAATGGACCAAACTGACGAAATGGGCCAAATGGACCAAACTGACGAAATGGGCCAAACGGACCAAATTGACGAAATGGGCCAAACTGACCAAACTGACGAAATGGGTCAAACTGACCAAACTGACAAAATGGGCCAAATGGACCAAACTGACGAAATGGGCCAAACGGACCAAACTGACAAAATGGGTCAAACTGACCAAACTGACGAAATGGGTCAAACTGACCAAACTGACGAAATGGGCCAAACGGACCAAACTGACGAAATGTGCCAAATGGACCAAACTGACGAAATGGGCCAAACGGACCAAATTGACGAAATGGGCCAAACTGACCAAACTGACGAAATGGGTCAAACTGACCAAACTGACGAAATGGGCCAAATGGACCAAACTGACGAAATGGGCCAAACGGACCAAACTGACGAAATGGGTCGAACGGACCAAACTTACGAAATGGACCAAATGGGCCAAACGGACCAAACTGACGAAATAGGCCAAACGGATCAAACTGATGAAATGGGCCAAACGGACCAAACTGACCAAATGGGCCAAACGGACCAAACTGACCAAATGGGCCAAACGGACCAAACTGACCAAATGGGTCAAACTGACCAAACTGACGAAATGGGCCAAATGGACCAAACTGACGAAATGGGCCAAACGGACCAAAATGACCAAACTGACAAAATGGGCCAAATGGACCAAACTGATGAAATGGGCCAAACGGACCAAACTGACAAAATGGGTCAAACTGACCAAACTGACGAAATGGGTCAAACTGACCAAACTGACGAAATGGGCCAAACGGACCAAACTGACGAAATGTGCCAAATGGACCAAACTGACGAAATGGGCCAAACGGACCAAATTGACGAAATGGGCCAAACTGACCAAACTGACGAAATGGGTCAAACTGACCAAACTGACGAAATGGGCCAAATGGACCAAACTGACGAAATGGGCCAAACGGACCAAACTGACGAAATGGGTCGAACGGACCAAACTTACGAAATGGACCAAATGGGCCAAACGGACCAAACTGACGAAATAGGCCAAACGGATCAAACTGATGAAATGGGCCAAATGGACCAAACTGACCAAATGGGCCAAACGGACCAAACTGACCAAATGGGCCAAACGGACCAAACTGACGAAATGGGTCAAACTGACCAAACTGACGAAATGGGCCAAATGGACCAAACTGACGAAATGGGCCAAACGGACCAAAATGACCAAACTGACAAAATGGGCCAAGCGGACCAAACGGACCAAACTGACAAATGGGCCAAACTGACCAAACTGACGAAATGGGTCAAACTGACCAAACTGACGAAATGGGTCAAACTGACCAAACTGACGAAATGGGTCAAACTGACCAAACTGACGAAATGGGCCAAACGGACCAAACAGACAAAATGGGTCAAACGGACCAAACGGACCGAACTGGCCAAACAGACCGAATGGACTAAATGGACCAAATAGGCCAAACTGACCAAACGGCTCTCACCAAAAACACATAAAAACATCAAAAACCAAAAAATGTCAGACTTGAGTTTAGACCACAGACTGTGTAACAGAAGTATGATTCTACAGCAGAAGCACAGACTGTAAAGAGGTGTTCCTGAAGGAGAGTGACGTCAGCTCCAAATGAAGCTCAAGGCCAATCTGCAACCGGGGACCATGTGTTGCAGATTTGAGCACAAACCCAAAGAGCCAATCAGGACCAAGGCTGTTGAAAGTAACGCCCTTCACGTCAGCACCGCTGGTTTAGCAGGGAGCTGGCGCTTAGCAACGCTGTCAATCAAACCTGTTGCTAACGCTAGTGGGAGTGACCTCAGGGGAAGAAGGCGCCTGATTTGTCTGTTGTCTTTTTTCTCCCTCTTACACTTTCTCCCTCTCTTCCTCCATCTTTCCTTCTCTTGTCTCTTCTCTTCCTCCCTCTCTCTTTCTCCATTTCTCTGCGCTGCTGGGTCCTCATATCTCTCTCCTCCTCTCCCTCCTTCTCCTTCCCTCCCTTCCTCTTTTGTCTCTTCTCACCCTCTCTCCCTCCCTCTTCCTCCCTCCCTTCTCTCTGTCCACAGTTGAGACCAGAGCGCAGTGTGTTTACTAAAGATTAGAAGCTCTTCAGTTTTTTTTCCACAAAAGACAACTTTATTCACCAGCAAAATGAGAAAAGTCAGTTTTTCCATGAACACTCCACTTAACATCTGCAACCAAAGGAGCAGACAGGAGCAGAGAGGAGCAGAGACAGAGGAGCAGACAGGAGCAGAGACAGAGGAGCAGACAGGAGCAGAGAGGAGCAGAGACAGAGGAGCAGACAGGAGCAGAGAGGAGCAGAGACAGAGGAGCAGAGAGGAGCAGAGACAGAGGAGCAGAGAGGAGCAGAGACAGAGGAGCAGACAGGAGCAGAGACAGAGGAGCAGAGACAGAGGAGCAGAGAGGAGCAGACAGGAACAGAGACAGAGGAGCAGACAGGAGCAGAGAGGAGCAGAGACAGAGGAGCAGACAGGAGCAGAGACAGAGGAGCAGAGACAGAGGAGCAGAGACAGAGGAGCAGAGACAGAGGAGCAGACAGGAGCAGAGACAGAGGAGCAGAGACAGAGGAGCAGACAGGAGCCTGCTCCTCTCTGCTCCTGTCTGTTGCTCTGGAGTGTGCACATGTTTGCTGTGAAATTTACGATGAGGTTTAGTGAGATTTGATGAGATTGACAAGACTTTTCCTCCTCCACTTCTCCCCTCCTCCCCTCATCTCTCTCCTCCTCCTCTCACCTGTCCTCCTTCTTTTCTCTCTCCTCTCGTTTTAGTAGTAGTATTAGCAGTAGTAACATTAGCCACAGTAGTATTAGCAGTAGTGTGTTCTCTGTTTTTTCACTGCACGTTCTCCGTGTTCTCTCTGAGTGAGTTCTCCTTGTGCTCTCTGTGTGTGCTCTTTGCATGTTCTCCATGTTGTCTCTGTGTGTGTGTTCTCTGTGTGTGTGTTCTCTAAGTGTGTGTGTTCTCTGTGTGTGTGTTCTCTGTGTGTGTGTGTTCTCTGTGTGTGTGTTCTCTGTGTGTGTTTTCTCTGTGTGTGTGTTCTGTGTGTGTGTGTTCTCTACATGTTCTCCGTGTTTTCTCTGTGTGTGTGTTCTCTGTGTGTGCGTGTTCTCTGTGTGTGTGTGTTCTGTGTGTGTGTGTGTGTGTGTTCTCTACATGTTCTCTGTGTTTTCTCTGTGTGTGTATTCTCTGTGTGTGTTTTCTGTCTGTGTGTTTTCTGTGTGTGTTCTGTGTATGTCCTGTGCATGTTCTCTGTGTTTTCTCTGTGTGTGTATTCTCTGTGTGTGTATTCTCTGTGTGTGTTTTCTGTGTGTGTTCTGTGTATGTCCTGTGCATGTTCTCCGTGTTTTCTCTGTGTGTGTTTTCTCTGTGTGTGCATTCTCTGTGTGTGTTTTCTGTGTGTGTTCTGTGTATGTCCTGTGCATGTTCTCTGTGTTCTCTGTGTGTGTTTTCTCTGTGTGTGTGTTCTCTGTGTGTGTATTCTCTGTGTGCGGTGTGTTACTAATGCATTGGTTTTACATTGCAAATGAGTCTTCCTTGTTAGCGTACTTGGCTCTTGCTCAAAGGCACGTGGGCAGCAGGGAGAGCAGGTCTTATCCGCGCGCCGCACATTGGGTTAGCATTACTTGAGCGGACTTGGCACCAGACTCCATAGAAATGCACTTGAATGGTTGATGCTAATGCTAACGCGCCGGGACGTGGTGGGAGACGGCACGAGTCTGGAGAGACACGGTTAAATACAACAGATTTGATATTCAAACAGTTATTTATGCAACTTAAATAAGAAAACACATTTTAATGTTGTTTTAAAGCCACCATCTGTAAGTCTTGTTGAGTTACTGTTGCTATGGTAGCTTTAAAGTCTGCACCAGTTTTTTCATGTCTTAAAAACGTGATAAACATCTTATCTATCCATCTAAAACTGTCCATAAGATGCAGACAGTACACAGTGGACTTATTTTGACCTCAGTATGTCTGTCCTGGGACTCACACACAGGGCCCCTTTAGGACTCATTGGCAGTAACAGGACAGACCAGCACTTAGCTCTCTGGACCGCTTCACTTTAGATTGGAGCTTTGGAAACTTTACCAAAAAAAACCAACTATTATTTAATGTGCTGCTCTGATAAACTCGGAATTCTGCTGAAGTCTAAACACATGGCTTTGTGCTATGTTTGGAATGCCTGGTTTAGCGCCTGGTCAGCTGTGAAAACAATGTGCCCCAAATGTCACAATAATCAGGGCGTTTCATTAAGACGTCTGTAGAACACCAGGACTAAACCAAGACTAAACCAGGACTAAACCAGGACTAAACAAGGACTAGACCAGGACTAAACCAGGACTAAACCAGGACTAAACAAGGACTAAACAAGGACTAGACCAGGACTAAACCAGGACTAAACCAGGACTAAACCAAGACTAAACCAGGACTAAACCAGGACTAAACCAAGACTAAACCAGGACTAAACCAGGACTAAACCAAGACTAAACCAGGACTAAACAAGGACTAGACCAGGACTAAACCAGGACTAAACCAGGACTAAACCAAGACTAAACCAGGACTAAACAAGGACTAGACCAGGACTAAACCAAGACTAGACCAGGACTAGACCAGGACTAAACAAGGACTAGACCAGGACTAAACCAAGACTAAACCAGGACTAAACCAGGACTAAACAAGGACTAGACCAGGACTAAACCAGGACTAAACCAGGACTAAACCAGGACTAAACCAGGACTAGACCAGGACTAAACCAGGACTAAACCAGGACTAAACAAGGACTAAACAAGGACTAGACCAGGACTAAACCAGGACTAAACCAGGACTAAACCAGGACTAAACAAGGACTAGACCAGGACTAAACCAGGACTAAACAAGGACTAAACAAGGACTAGACCAGGACTAAACCAGGACTAAACCAGGACTAAACAAGGACTAGACCAGGACTAAACCAGGACTAAACAAGGACTAAACAAGGACTAAACAAGGACTAAACCAGGACTAAACCAGGACTAAACCAGGACTAAACCAGGACTAGACCAGGACTAAACCAGGACTAAACCAGGACTAAACAAGGACTAGACCAGGACTAAACCAGGACTAAACCAGGACTAGACCAGGACTAAACCAGGACTAAACCAGGACTAAACCAGGGCTAAACCAGGACTAAACAAGGACTAGACCAGGACTAAACCAGGACTAAACCAGGACTAAACAAGGACTAGACCAGGACTAAACCAGGACTAAACCAGGACTAAACCAGGACTAAACCAGGACTAAACCAGGACTAAACAAGGACTAGACCAGGACTAAACCAGGACTAGACCAGGACTAGACCAGGACTAAACTAGGACTAAACCAGCACTAAACCAGCACTAAACCAGCACTAAACCAGGACTAAACCAGCACTAAACCAGCACTAAACCAGGACTAGACCAGGACTAAACCAGCACTAAACCAGCACCAAACCAGGACTAAACCAGGACTAAACCAGGATTAAACCAGGACTGAACCCCAACTAAACGAGTCCAGATCCAAGACTAAACCATATGCAGACTTAAATATTTTAATGTTACTACAACTGTAAAAATACTATTACAAAAACCAGGACAACAAAAGTCTATTACTGCTGCTACTACACCTGCTGCTACAACTACCACTACACCTCCTCCTCCTCCTCCTCCTCCTCCTCCTACTACTACTACTACTACTACTACTACTACTACTACTACTACTAGTGCTACTACCACTAGTAAAAAATAAAAAATAAATAAATTGGTTTCATATTGCTCTTTTCACTGTCACTCAAACACATCTCCTGTTCAAAACGCTGTACCTTCCCAAGATGGCGGCTGTGCTTCTGATAGCTTCACGGCGGGGGCCCTCCTCACCGCTAGAAGAAGGCGCTTTGAAGAGAACTCAGTTTGATTTGTGACATATGGTATCAAACACTCAAGTTCAAACGTGTAGCGGTAGATGTGAGCGAAAGAGGAAGCTAACGTGCAGTGTTTGCTAATGTAAACACAGAGATGAGCTGCCAGAATCACTGTTAGAACAAGCCATTTACACAGGGGACAAGGACGCACCAATGCTATCTGTTAGAACTATTGTGTCTTAGATTCAGTCTAAGTGAAAGGTCACACTACTCATTTCAGCAAGCTAACATCTTTATATTTAACATTCAACTCAAAATCTTGTCTAGGTTTTAGTGCAGTTTATCATTTTACTTCCTGGTTGGATACGGGCAGCAGATATGACATATGTACAGGTAGTTATAAAATGTTTACTGAGCAACCACCATGTTAACACTCTCACTCTGTGCTCTATAAATACATTTTCAGAGAATTTTTTTTTTTTTTTTTTTGACTGTACTTGGTAATGTTGACATTGTGTCACCATGGAAACTGCTGAACATTCCACTATAGACATACATGCAGAACACTCCCAGTGTATCAACAGTCTATTTGGTAATTCTATTTGTAGAGGACTAAACCAAGACTAAACCAAGGACGTAACATACACCAAACAACATTAAACCAGGACTAAATCAGTACTAAACCAGGGACTAAACCAGGACTAAACCAGGTCTAAACCAGGACTAAATCAGGACTAAACAAGGACTAAACCACGGACTAAACCAGGACTAAACAAGGACTAGACCAGGACTAAACCAGGACTAAACCAGGACTAAACCAGGACTAAACAAGGACTAGACCAAGACTAAACCAGGACTAAACCAGGACTAGACCAGGACTAGACCAGGACTAAACTAGGACTAAACCAGATTTAAACCAGGACTAAACCAGGACTAAATCAGTTTAAACTAGGGACGTAACATACACCAAACAACATTCAACCACGACTAAACCAGGACTAAACCAGGACAAAATCAAAACTAAACCAGATCTAAACCAGGACTAAACCAGGACTAAACCAGATTTAAACCAGGACTAAACCAGGACTAAATCAGGCCTAAATCAGGCCTAAATCAGGCCTAAATCAGGACTAACCCAGGACTAAACCAGGATTAAACCAGGACTAAAAACTAATCAATTTTTTTTTTTCTTTTTGAGTGTTTGGTAATGTATGCATTGTATCATCATGGAAAGTGCTGAACATTCTGCCATAGACATATATGTAGAACACTCCTAGTATATCTATTTGGTGGGTCTATTTGTAGAGCTTGGCTCAGTTGTTTGTTTTTTTGTTTTTGTTTTTTTTCAAAGGCTCAGTCACATGTGCTGTAAAACTCTGGCAACCCTGCGTACTGTTCCTTCTTCCTCTCTCCAGATCTAAATCTAACATGGATCTAGTCTTGTCCCTCATTTATAATTCAGTCTGAGTGCGCTCTCTGAAACACATCTGTTAATTAGTCCTTCTCTCCATTTAAAAAAACACATCAGGTTTATGTGAGATTTAATTAACACAACCGGACACTCGTCTGTACAGCTGTGTTCCCCCAATCAAGTCTCTGCTTATGTTTATTAAATGTACAGCTAAGGGAAAACGTGTATTAGCATGTCTTTGAACACATCACATGCTCCTTTGGGTAAATAAATATTTGTAGTAGTAGTAGTAGTAATAGTAGTAGTAGTAGTAGTAGTAGTAGTAGTAGCAGTAGTGGCAGTAGTGGTAGTAGCGGTACTAGTCGTAGTGGAAGTAGTAGTAGAAACAGTAGTAGAAGCATAAGCAGTAGTAATATAAGTAGCAGTAGCAGTACGTGGTCAATTCTTTGCATCCTCATCCTTGTTTAAACTTTTTTCTGTTTAATCCTCGTCTCTGTTTAAACTTTGTCTTTGTTTAATCCTCGTCTCTGTTTAAACTTTGTCTCTGTTTAAACTTTGTCTCTGTTTAATCCTCGTCTCTGTTTAAACTTTGTCTCTGTTTAATCCTCGTCTCTGTTTAAACTTTGTCTCTGTTTAATCCTCGTCTCTGTTTAAACTTTGTCTCTGTTTAATCCTCGTCTCTGTTTAAACTTTGTCTCTGTTTAATCCTCGTCTCTGTTTAAACTTTGTCTCTGTTTAATCCTCGTCTCTGTTTAAACTTTGTCTCTGTTTAATCCTCGTCTCTGTTTAAACTTTGTCTCTGTTTAATCCTCGTCTCTGTTTAAACTTTGTCTCTGTTTAATCCTCGTCTCTGTTTAAACTTTGTCTCTGTTTAATCCTCGTCTCTGTTTAAACTTTGTCTCTGTTTAATCCTCGTCTCTGTTTAAACTTTGTCTCTGTTTAATCCTCGTCTCTGTTTAAACTTTGTCTCTGTTTAATCCTCGTCTCTGTTTAAACTTTGTCTCTGTTTAATCCTCGTCTCTGTTTAAACTTTGTCTCTGTTTAATCCTCGTCTCTGTTTAAACTTTGTCTCCGTCTAATCCTCGTCTCTGTTTAATCCTCGTCTCTGTTTAAACGTTGTCTCTGTTTAATCCTCGTCTCTGTTTAAACTTTGTCTCTGTTTAAACTTTGTCTCTGTTTAATCCTCGTCTCTGTTTAAACTTTGTCTCTGTTTAATCCTCGTCTCTGTTTAAACTTTGTCTCTGTCTAATCCTCGTCTCTGTTTAAACTTTGTCTCTGTTTAATCCTCGTCTCTGTTTAATCCTCGTCTCTGTTTAAACTTTGTCTCTGTCTAATCCTCGTCTCTGTTTAAACTTTGTCTCTGTTTAATCCTCGTCTCTGTTTAATCCTCGTCTCTGTTTAAACTTTGTCTCTATTTAATCCTCGTCTCTGTTTAAACTTTGTCTCTGTCTAATCCTCGTCTCTGTTTAAACTTTGTCTCTGTTTAATCCTCGTCTCTGTTTAAACTTTGTCTCTGTCTAATCCTCGTCTCTGTTTAAACTTTGTCTCTGTTTAATCCTCGTCTCTGTTTAAACTTTGTCTCTGTCTAATCCTCGTCTCTGTTTAAACTTTGTCTCTGTTTAATCCTCATCTCTGTCTAATCCTCGTCTCTGTTTAAACCTGTTCTTGTGTATTAAACTTGTTCTTGTGTATTAAACTTGTTCTTGTGTATTAAACTTGTTCTTGTGTATTAAACCTGTTCTTGTGTATTAAACCTGTTCTCGTGTATTAAACCTGTTCTCGTGTATTAAACTTGTTCTTGTGTATTAAACTTGTTCTTGTGTATTAAACCTGTTCTTGTGTATTAAACTTGTTCTTGTGTATTAAACTTGTTCTTGTGTATTAAACTTGTTCTTGTGTATTAAACCTGTTCTTGTGTATTAAACTTGTTCTTGTGTATTAAACCTGTTCTTGTGTATTAAACCTGTTCTTGTGTATTAAACTTGTTCTTGTGTATTAAACTTGTTCTTGTGTATTAAACCTGTTCTTGTGTATTAAACCTGTTCTTGTGTATTAAACCTGTTCTTGTGTATTAAACTTGTTCTTGTGTATTAAACCTGTTCTTGTGTATTAAACTTGTTCTTGTGTATTAAACCTGTTCTTGTGTATTAAACTTGTTCTTGTGTATTAAACCTGTTCTTGTGTATTAAACTTGTTCTTGTGTATTAAACTTGTTCTTGTGTATTAAACCTGTTCTTGTGTATTAAACTTGTTCTTGTGTATTAAACCTGTTCTTGTGTATTAAACTTGTTCTTGTGTATTAAACCTGTTCTTGTGTATTAAACTTGTTCTTGTGTATTAAACTTGTTCTTGTGTATTAAACCTGTTCTTGTGTATTAAACCTGTTCTTGTGTATTAAACCTGTTCTTGTGTATTAAACTTGTTCTTGTGTATTAAACCTGTTCTTGTGTATTAAACTTGTTCTTGTGTATTAAACCTGTTCTTGTGTATTAAACCTGTTCTTGTGTATTAAACTTGTTCTTGTGTATTAAACTTGTTCTTGTGTATTAAACCTGTTCTTGTGTATTAAACCTGTTCTTGTGTATTAAACTTGTTCTTGTGTATTAAACCTGTTCTTGTGTATTAAACTTGTTCTTGTGTATTAAACTTGTTCTTGTGTATTAAACCTGTTCTTGTGTATTAAACCTGTTCTTGTGTATTAAACCTGTTCTTGTGTATTAAACTTGTTCTTGTGTATTAAACCTGTTCTTGTGTATTAAACTTGTTCTTGTGTATTAAACTTGTTCTTGTGTATTAAACCTGTTCTTGTGTATTAAACTTGTTCTTGTGTATTAAACTTGTTCTTGTGTATTAAACTTGTTCTTGTGTATTAAACCTGTTCTTGTGTATTAAACTTGTTCTTGTGTATTAAACCTGTTCTTGTGTATTAAACTTGTTCTTGTGTATTAAACCTGTTCTTGTGTATTAAACCTGTTCTTGTGTATTAAACTTGTTCTTGTGTATTAAACCTGTTCTTGTGTATTAAACTTGTTCTTGTGTATTAAACCTGTTCTTGTGTATTAAACTTGTTCTTGTGTATTAAACTTGTTCTTGTGTATTAAACCTGTTCTTGTGTATTAAACCTGTTCTTGTGTATTAAACCTGTTCTTGTGTATTAAACTTGTTCTTGTGTATTAAACCTGTTCTTGTGTATTAAACTTGTTCTTGTGTATTAAACACACATTGACGGGTCAAATCTGGTGCCCTGCTGTTTCACATTGGTCTTTGAACACATCACCAGCTGCTTCGGGTCGGTGCGTTTAAACTTGGACAGTTTGAAGTCTTTCAACACAACATGAGACGAGGAGAAGGATGTGACTGTGATCTGTGGTAAATGTGAATGAAATCAAAATGAGCTTTGATTCTGTGCAAGAACCAGTCAGAGTTTGAATGAAAGGCATCACAAGAGCCATAACACGCACAAGAAATATGAGAGTTTGAAAGACCTACTGGATGTACTTTTTTTGTGACTGTAGTAAAAGTAGAATCTGTTGATGTATTAAGTCATAGTACTTAAAAATAGTAGCAGTAGTAGAAGCAGTAGTAGTAATATTAACAGTTGTAGTAGCAATAGTAACATTTGTCTTTGTAATTGTAGTGCAGATTGGCAGCCTCGCACCTGTCAGTCTGCCCCAGGGCAGCTGTGGCTTTTGCAGTATTTTACCACCACAGAGTGCGCAGTGGACGAAGAATGCTCTGTAAAGTACTTTGTGTCTTGAAAGTGTCTTGAAAGGCGCTTTATAAATCCAGTCCATTATTATTATTATTATTAAAAGAATGCTAATAGTACTAGTAATAACAGTAGTAGCAGTAGTAGTAACAGTATTAATAGCTATAGTAGTAATACTACTAGTAGTATATTAATCTTCTTTGTATCCGTAGTACTGGACCTCCTCTCTGTGTCTTGTCTTCCATTCATCTTCTCTTCTTCCTGTCATCTCTACTCCACTTCCTGTCTGTCCCTGGGGGCGTGGCCAGCTGTGCATCGTGGTTTTACCCATCATGCTTTGCTCCTGTTGGGTTTATGATTCCCAATGCCCTTGTGCTTGCCCACCACACCGTAAACAAACTGTGCTAACGTCACGCTAACACACGGCTAACACCTTGCTAACCTCATTAACAGCACATTTAGCCTCCGCGGCGCGCTCAGGTGAGGTTTTAATTAGCGCTAATGCCGTTTCAGGCATAGGAACTTTATTGAGACGTGAAGACGACAGCTGTGGCTCTGCTTCAGGGAGGAGCAGCAGCCATGTTTGACACTGTCCCAGATGAAGAAGGGAGTTTGATTAAAGGGGCACTGCGTAACTTTTCAAGAGCAGGGTCAGTCACTGGTTTGTCTCCATGGAGATATTATTGCTTTATTATTGCTTTGCCAAGAAACTACACAGTATGTCTTTAAACTCATATAATTCCATAGAAACAAGAAAGTGATGCTATCAGGTCCAAATACAGGTCACATTTGTGGAGAGGCGACCATGCTACACACGCATGCACACACACAAACACACACATACACAGACATACACACACACATACATACACATGCACACACACATACAGACATACACATACATGCACACACACATACACACCCCCACATACGAACACACACACACATACACTTGCACACACACATACATACACACACACATACATACACATGCACACACATGCACACACACATACACACATACATACACATGCAGACATATACACACGCACACACACATACACATTCATACACATGCACACACATGCACATGCACACACACAAACATACATACACACACACACACACATACACATATATACACATGCACACACACATACATAGGCAAGGCAGGACAGGTTTATTTGTACAGCACAATTCATACACAAGGTAATTCAAAGTTCTTTACAGAATAAGAAAGACATTAAAATCACACAAATCAAAACATAAATAATCACAAATAATCATCATAAAATTACCATTAAAAGAGAAAAGCGCAGAATAAAAACCTTTATAAAAACCTTTCAGCCGTATGCACAGCTGAACAGAACTGTTTTGAGCCTGGATTTGTCAAAGTAGAGGCCTGTCTCACATCTTCAGGAAGAATGTTCCAGGTTTTAGCTGCATAAAACTTAAACGCTGATTCCTCATGTTTAGTCCTGACTCTGGGCACCAGCAGAAGGCCTGTCCCTGAAGTCCTCATGTGAGATGGTTCATATGGCACTAACATGTCGGAGATGTACTTTTGGACCTAGGCCATGGAGAGACTTATACACAAGCAGAGCTGCTTTAATGCTCTATTCTCTAAGCTACAGGAGCCAGTGCAGAGACCTGAGCACAGGACTGATGTGCTCGTACTTCCTGGTTCTAGTCAGGACCCGAGCAGCAGCGTTCTGGATGTACTGCAGCTGTGTTAAGGCTCGTTTGGAGAGGCCAGTGAGCAGAACCTTACAGTAGTCTAACCTACTGGAGACAAATGCAGGATAAGTCTCTCTAAGTCTGGCTTTGAATGTTTTTAGGTGGTAAAAAGCTGCAGATGTTATTGATTTGATGTGGCTGTTAAAGTTCAAGTCTGAGTCCATTATTACCCCTAGATTTCTAGCCTGATTTGAAGGTTTTAGAGAGAGAGAGACTGGAGGTGACTGCTGACACTTTCTCTATGTTTCTGTGGACCAAAGACGATGACTTGAGTCTTGTCTGAGTTTAGCAGAAGAAAGTTGTTTTTCCTCCACACACTGATCTGTTGATGCAGTGAATCCACTGGTCCATATTCACCTGCTGCTAGTGAGACATAGATCTGAGTGTCATCTGCAGAGTTGTGATAGGACACATTATTGCTGTGTATTAACTGGCCTAATGGCAGCATGTAGAGATTGAACAGCAGGGGTCCCAGGATTGAACCCTGGGGCACCCCACAGGTCAGGGACATTTTATCTGATATACATTTTCCAATTTCAACAAAGTACTCCCTGTTTTCTAGATAGGACTTGAACCAGTTTAGTGCAGTACCACAGATGCCCTCCCAGTCCTCTAGTCTCTGTAAGAGGATCTCATGATCCACAGTGTCAAAGACAGAACTCAGATCTAACAGGATCAAGACTGAGACTTTGCCTGCATCAGTGTTCAGGCGGATGTCATTTGTCTCCTTGATAAGAGCAGTCTCAGTGCTGTGGTGGGATCTAAAACCTGACTGGAAAACATCAAAGGAGTTGTTAATTGCGATGAAGTTAATAAGCTGTTGGTAAACAACTTTTTCGAGGACTTTGCCTAAAAACGGCAGATTTGAGATCGGTCGGTAATTGTTCAATATTGTGGCATCAAGACTGCGCTTCTTTAGGAGAGGCTTGATTACCACAGTTTTCAAAGCTCTTGGGAATGTTCCAGATTGAAGTGACATATTAACTATGTGAGTGAGGGATGACAGCAAACTGTTGAGCACAGACTTTAAAAATTTAGTGGGTAACACATGGAGGCAGCATGTAGATGAACTCAGACTGGTGACAATCTCTTGGACAGTTTTGTCAGTTACAGGTGCAGAGTGAGTAGCTCTAAGTGTCTAGGTGGGTGCAGGGTTGTTATTTGCGTTGTGGAATTTATGGCATTTTTAATGCTCTGAACCTTGTCATTAAAGAATACTGCAAACTCATTGCACTTAGATGTGGAAATTAGTTCTAACGGCAGTGGAGCTGGGGGGTTTGTTAATCTGTTTACTGTTGCTAACAGGACACGAGAGTTGTTACTACAACTTCCAATAATGTCAGAAAAATACCCTTTGCCTTGTAAACTGTGGTTGTACATGTGCATCTTTTCTCTGTAAATCTCATAATGAACCTGGAGCTTTGACTTGTGCCATTCCCACTCGGCCCTCCTCCCTTTTCTGTGCTCTGTCCCCTGAGTCATCATTCCTCCATGGCGCTTTCTGCTTCTCCTTAACCATTTTAACCTTCATCGGGGCAATGGTGTCCAGAACATTCAAAACACTCAAAGTCACAGAGTTCAACAAATCATCAACATTAGAACATGAGGCATTTTTAAAGTGTGTCATTTCCATGAGCAGTGCACCTGTTTTATCATTTATGTGTCTCCTTCGCACAACTGCAGGACCAGCCGCTGGTTTGGGAATAACAGACAGGTCAAAGAAGACACAGAAATGATCAGACAGAGCAACATCCACCACACTGACATTTTAAATATTTACTCCTTTTGTAATGAGCAGGTCCAGAGTGTGTCCTCTGTTGTGGGTGGGCTCGCTGACATACTGAATCAGACTAAAGGTTTCAAGGACAGAACTGAGCTCTTTAGCATTTATGTCAAACACATTATCCACATGTACATTAAAATCACCTGTAATGACTAAACCATCAAAGTCTGTGCATACGACTGAAAGCATCTCAGTAAAATCATCAATAAAACTCAGACAGAGCTGGGGGGGGGGGTTGTATATGACTAAGTAGAGTATGGAGGGGGATTGTTTTAGCTCCATTTTAAAGGAAACATACTCAAAAGATGAAAACACCCCAAATGACAATCTGCGAGTAACTAAATTATCTCTAAAAATGCACACACACCTCCACCCTTTTTGTTCAGTCGTGTTTCAGATTCAAATTTAAAGTTGGGTGGAGCTGATTCCACTAGAATTGCATTACCTGTGTTTTTTTCAAGCCATGTTTTGGTTTAAAAACATAAAATCAAGATTAAAAGAGGAAATAGAATCATTAATTAAAAAGGACTTGTTACATAAAGATCTGACATTGAGCACAGCAAGATTCAGATTAGTTTCAGTAGGACTGGATGTTATCGTCTTACAGGGAATGTGAACTAAATGTCTCTGATTGGACAGTCTAACTGTTCCTCTGTTAATCAGTCTACGTGTTGTAACTGTAGATACAGCTCAATCACAGGCCTCAGCATGATATTATCTTTAGCATGACTGTATGTCCTACATACACACATACATACACATGCACACACACATACATACACACGCACACACACATACATACACACATACATACACATGCACACACACATACATACACACGCACACACACATACATACACACATACATACACATGCACACACACATACATACACACATACATACACATGTACACACACATCCACATTCATACACATGCACACTCACCCCCACATACATACACATGCACACACACACACATACATACACATGCACACACACAGACACACCCACACATACATACATACATACACATGCACACACACAGACACACACACACACACCCACACACAATTGACTCTTTTGAACTTTAAATTCACCAAATACCTGTTTTTGATTAAAGTTTTGTTTTTGTTTTGTTTTGTTTTTCCACATATGCCATTCTCAAAAGATTCTGTTCACATTTTGATGTCATGAGGTGGTGCCCCCTTTCTCCAGGAAGTGTTCATTTTTGTTTTTAAAGTTCATACACTTTCACATGTTAAAATTGTTTAATAGGTATTCTACAAAATTGACTTTTTGTATCTTTGTCCCATGGTCTAACGCTGTTCATCAAAAATATGAAGAGGTTTTAAATCCATGCATGTTTGAGTCATCTAGTGATCTCTCCTGGGCCCTATTTAAACCCTCCTTATGGTTAGCAGTACGAGCCTGTACAAGGCCCCGCCCACAAGCCTACATCACCCATGTTCACACACGACAATTCTCCATAAAAATACAAAAACATAATACAAAACTGTCCACAGCAACTTGACAAACCTGATGTGATGTGCAGTAGGTTCATTAGTGGGATGCAGCTGAGTGTGTTGTGATAGTGCTCTGAAGGGGGAGGGACTTAGCACAGAGAGCAAAGGGAGGAGAGACTCAGAGCGTCAAAAACAAAAGTGAAAATGGTTAAACATGTTCATACATTGTTTTGGGCGAATATAGAATTTTCAAAACAATAAAAGGAAACATGGTGATCTAAATATGTTATGTGTTACAGTTAATACCCCATAGAAGTAAATACCCCCTCTTTAATACCCCATAGCAGTAAATACCCCCCTTTAATCCCCCATAGCAGTAAATACCCCCTCTTTAATACCCCATAGAAGTAAATACCTCCTCTTTAATACCCCATAGCAGTAAATACCCCCCTTTAATCCCCCATAGCAGTAAATACCCCCTCTTTAATACCCCATAGAAGTAAATACCTCCTCTTTAATCCCTCATAGAAGAAAATACCCCCCCTTAATACCCCATAGCAGTAAATACCCCCCCCCTTTAATACCCCATAGAAGTAAATACCTCCCCTTTAATACCCCCTCTTGCTGAAGGCCTTTTAACATGACAAGTCCACTGTGGTAAAACTGTGGTGTCCAGTGGGAGTTGACGTCGCCGTAAACGTCATCACAACAAAGCGCTGCATGCTGTCGGCGCCCCCTATGGACAGATGCACATCACAGTAGAACAGCACATTTTTAAAAAAAATTGTACCAAAATGACTTCACGACGCTGTCAAATCCTATGATTATCACCGATTAAGAAAATAAAACTGAGAAAAGTGCACACATCATAGTGGGCGTGTTACAGTGGGCGTGTCACAGTTGGTGTGTCACAGTGGGCGTGTACATCATAGTGGGCGTGTACATCATAGTGGGCGTGTCACAGTGGGCGTGTCACAGTTGGTGTGTCACAGTGGGCGTGTCACAGTGGGCGTGTACATCATAGTGGGCATGTCACAGTGGGCGTGTACATCATAGTGGGCATGTCACAGTGGGCGTGTACGTCATAGTGGGCGTGTACATCATAGTGGGCGTGTACATCATAGTGGGCATGTCACAGTGGGCGTGTACATCATAGTGGGCATGTCACAGTGGGCGTGTACGTCATAGTGGGCGTGTACATCATAGTGGGCGTGTACATCATAGTGGGCATGTCACAGTGGGCGTGTGCCGATGGAGGTGAAAACGGGATTAGATCGACAAAATGGTGTCTTGAAAAACACAAATCACTCCAAATACAACATCAGAGGCTCAGTGAGAAGAAACGACTCGTGTTCTGTTCACATCTTTAAACAATAGAGGAGCAGAACAGGTGCACTTTAAATCATGGCTTGTGGTACAGGTTGTGTTTTCCAAAGTTAAAGTTTATCAAACCATCTTCGTTTAGTGACAGCTCCATGTATCTGATCTTCTCATTTCCAGACCATAATCTGATTTCACCCTCATCTTTGGCTCGTTCACTACAATCTGTCAAAGTCTTTATTAATATGAGCGTCTCCATATTTCTGTTCATTCTGGCACTGCTCCAGGTCTGAACATCTGGCTCTGCTCTCCCACAGGGCTCTCCCATAGATTACACCGCTACACCAAACACTCATTATGGTTTCAGAGCGCCGGCGTGTCAATGAGCAAGACACGCCATGCAAAACCAAACCAGGGGATGCTCATTTGTGTGCAGATGTTGTAGTCAGTGGAGGGCAGGAGAGTATCAGGGGAGAGAGGTTTAATTAAGAGTTTGAGGGAAAACTGAAAGGTTATTTCAGGTCAAAATCAGGGAATATGGCTAAAGTCCAAGAGTTTTAATGAAACTACAAAGTCAGACATTAAACGCACACCCTGGTTTAAAGTGTCTCTGCAAACCACCAACATGTGACCATGTCCTACTCTTAATCTTTAATCAACTAACTGCAACACGCCCACTGCAACACGCCCACTGTGACGTACACGCCCACTTTGACGTACACGCCCACTGTGATGTACACGCCCACTGCGACACGCCCACTGTGACGTACACGCCCACTGTGACGTACACGCCCACTTTGACGTACACGCCCACTGTGACGTACACGCCCACTGTGACGTACACGCCCACTTTGACGTACACGCCCACTTTGACGTACACGCCCACTGTGACGTACACGCCCACTGTGACGTACACACCCACTGCGACACGCCCACTGCGACACGCCCACTGTGACACGCCCACTGTGACGTACACACCCACTGCGACACACCCACTGCGACACGCCCACTGTGATGTACACGCCCACTGCTACACGCCCACTGCACACGCCCACTGTGACGTACACGCCCACTGAGACATGCCCATTGTGACGTACACGCCCACTGTGACGTACACACCCACTGTGACGTACACGCCCACTGAGACGTACACGCCCACTGAGACATGCCCATTGTGACGTACACGCCCACTGTGACGTACACGCCCACTGTGACGTACACACCCACTGCGACACACCCACTGAGACGTACACGCCCACTGAGACATGCCCATTGTGACGTACACGCCCACTGTGACACGCCCACTGTGACGTACACACCCACTGTGACGTACACGCCCACTGCGACATACACACCCACTGCGACACGCCCACTGCGACACGCCCACTGTGACACGCCCACTGTGACGTACACGCCCACTGTGACGTACACGCCCACTGTGACGTACACACCCACTGCGACACGCCCACTGCGACACGCCCACTGTGACACGCCCACTGTGACGTACACACCCACTGCGACACACCCACTGCGACACGCCCACTGTGATGTACACGCCCACTGCTACACGCCCACTGCACACGCCCACTGTGACGTACACACCCACTGTGACGTACACACCCACTGTGATGTACACGCCCACTGCACACGCCCACTGTGACGTACACGCCCACTGTGACGTACACGCCCACTGCGACACGCCCATTGTGACGTACACGCCCACTGCACACGCCCACTGTGACGTACACGCCCACTGAGACGTACACGCCCACTGCGACATGCCCATTGTGACGTACACGCCCACTGTGACGTACACACCCACTGCGACACGCCCACTGTGACGTACATGCTCACTGTGACGTACATGCTCACTGTGACGTACACACCCACTGCGACACGCCCACTGTGATGTACACGCCCACTGCACACGCCCACTGTGACGTACACGCCCACTGAGACGTACACGCCCACTGAGACATGCCCATTGTGACGTACACGCCCACTGTGACGTACACACCCACTGTGATGTACACGCCCACTGCACACGCCCACTGTGACGTACACGCCCACTGTGACGTACACGCCCACTGCGACACGCCCATTGTGACGTACACGCCCACTGTGACGTACACACCCACTGCGACACGCCCACTGTGACGTACACACCCACTGTGATGTACACACCCACTGCGACACGCCCACTGTGACGTACACGCCCACTGTGACGTACACGCCCACTGTGACGTACACGCCCACTGTTTATTTATTTATGTTTATGTTTATTTATTAAATATGGGACAGTGCACATTGATCAACATGTGTTAGTACAGAATGTAAAAGTGCCAGAGTTAGCCATACAGGCTCATTTTCATCCATAGTCCCATTGGCAGGTTGATGGCAAGACAAAAAAAAGGACATAGGCACAGAAAACTGTGAGGTACACGCCCACTGTGACACGCCCGCTGTGAGGTACACGCCCACTGTGACACGCCCACTGTGAGGTACACGCCCACTGTGAGGTACACGCCCACTGTGACGTACACACTTTCATCTCCAGTTTTATTTTCTTACTCTGTGATTCTCGTAGGATTTGGCAGCGTTGCGTTATTTTGGTACACATTTTAAAAAAGGTGCTGCTCTACTGTGATGTGCAGCTATCCATAGGGGGCGCTGACAGCATGCGGAGCTTCAAACATTAAAGCTGAAATATGTAACTTTTCTAGTGGAGGGTCCACCACCTTCTTGTTTCCATGGAGATGTTTTGTTTTGTCTGTAAGATTCAACAGCATCGCATTAAATGTATCTGTCTCCATGGAGACGTCAGAAGCACCAGGCCAAGGTACAGGTCATAAACCTCCTCTATACCATATATTCCTCCTCTGTACCTTTGTCAATCTTCTGTGTCATATATATTCTTCCTCTGTACCTCTGTCCATCTTCTGTGTCATATGTATTCTTCCTCTGTACCTCTGTCCATCTTCTGTGTCATATGTATTCTTCCTCTGTACCTCTGTCCATCTTATGTGTCATATACTCTTCCTCTGTACCTCTGTCCATCTTCTGTGTCATATGTATTCTTCCTCTGTACCTCTGTCCATCTTATGTGTCATATACTCTTCCTCTGTACCTCTGTCCATCTTCTGTGTCATATGTATTCTTCCTCTGTACCTCTGTCCATCTTCTGTGTCATATATATTCTTCCTCTGTACCTCTGTCCATCTTCTGTGTCATATATTCTTCCTCTGTACCTCTGTCCATCTTCTGTGTCATATGTATTCTTCCTCTGTACCTCTGTCCATCTTCTGTGTCATATATATTCTTCCTCTGTACCTCTGTCCATCTTCTGTGTCATATATATTCTTCCTCTGTACCTCTGTCCATCTTCTGTTATATATATTCCTCCTCTGTACCTCTGTCCATCTTCTGTGTCATATAAATTCTTCCTCTGTACCTCTGTCCATCTTCTGTGTCATATATTCTTCCTCTGTACCTCTGTCCATCTTCTGTGTCATATGTATTCTTCCTCTGTACCTCTGTCCATCTTATGTGTCATATACTCTTCCTCTGTACCTCTGTCCATCTTCTGTTATATATATTCCTCCTCTGTACCTCTGTCCATCTTCTGTGTCATATATTCTTCCTCTGTACCTCTGTCCATCTTCTGTGTCATATATTCTTCCTCTGTACCTCTGTCCATCTTCTGTGTCATATACTCTTCCTCTGTACCTCTGTCCATCTTCTGTTATATATATTTCTCCTCTGTACCTCTGTCCATCTTCTGTGTCATAAATTCTTCCTCTGTACCTCTGTCCATCTTCTGTGTCATATATTCTTCCTCTGTACCATATATTCTCTGTTTCTCCTCTTTACCAGTGCTGTCTTCTTCGTTCTTTTAGCCAAATCAAATGTACTTTCCTGCATCATTTAAGTGAACATCAGATCAACTTGTGTCTTTTAAAGTGAGTTTGTGTTTGGGGTGCTCTTCACCTCTGATGTCTCCTCGTGATGTTTGGGGCGCTCTTCACCTCTGATGTCTCCTCGTGATGTTTGGGGTGCTCTTCACCTCTGATGTCTCCTTGTGATGTTTGGGGTGCTCTTCACCTCTGATGTCTCCTCGTGATGTTTGGGGTGCTCTTCACCTCTGATGTCTCCTCGTGATGTTTGGGGTGCTCTTCACCTCTGATGTCTCCTCGTGATGTTTAAAGTGAGCTGAGTTTGTGTTTGGGGTGCTCTTCACCTCTGATGTCTCCTCGTGATGTTTAAAGTGAGCTGAGTTTGTGTTTGGGGTGCTCTTCACCTCTGATGTCTCCTTGTGATGTTTGAGGTGCTCTTCACCTCTGATGTCTCCTCGTGATGTTTAAAGTGAGCTGAGTTTGTGTTTGGGGCGCTCTTCACCTCTGATGTCTCCTCGTGATGTTTGGGGTGCTCTTCACCTCTGATGTCTCCTTGTGATGTTTGGGGTGCTCTTCACCTCTGATGTCTCCTCGTGATGTTTAAAGTGAGCTGAGTTTGTGTTTGGGGCGCTCTTCACCTCTGATGTCTCCTTGTACTTGTTCCCACTCAATCTTCGCTGCTTTTACACCGTTATTATCAAAACTAATTAATTCCTTGGCTCTAAACATGACAGCCTGTTTAGCCTTAGCCCTGTTAGCCTCCGCACTAGCGCCTGAAGCTAACGTGGTATTTTTGTGGCGTACAGGGCCATTCATCACTGTGCGCCAGATAACAGGCGCTCGTTTGTCCCGCTCTCTGTCTGGGCACTCGAACGCACCGCCGTGACCTTGGCTTGAATGGGTCAAACTCAGAGAGGAGATAAGAGCGGAGCAGAGGAGGAGGCTGACATTGGACACGCGCCTCCTGCATCTCAATGTGAACGAGGGACAAGTGAGGAAAGCTAAAACAACCGGGAAAAGTGACGGAGGATCCAAAATCTGAGGTCTCCGAAACGACAGACGCAAAAAGAGCAACAGCGTCCTCAAAATGCTGTTCGTCCATCACAGACTCACTCCTGAAACATGACACTGAGGATTTACTCCAAGAGGAGGTGTTCTGCAAATCTGACTTTTCTGTCTCCCATGTTATGATGTTGTTCTCTCATTAAAAACACGCCTGAAGAGGTATTTAAACTCTCCTTATAGTCAGCAGTACGAGCCTGTACAAGGCCCCGCCCACAAGCCTACATCACCCATGCTCACACACGACAATTCTCTATAAATATACAAAAACATAATACAAAACTATCCACAGCAACTTGACAAACCTGGTGTGATGTGCAGTAGGTTCATTAGTGGGATGCAGCTGAGTGTGTTGTGATAGTGCTCTGAAGGGGAGGGACTTAGCACAGAGAACAAAGGGAGGAGAGACTCAGAGCATCAAAAAGGAAAGTGAAACTCATGAAAATTGTTAATACATTGTTTTGGGTGAATATAGAATTTTCAAAACAATAAAAGGAAACATGATGATCTGTTATGTGTTACAGTTAATACCCCATAGAAGTAAATACCCCCTCTTTAATACCCCATAGAAGTAAATACCCCCTCTTTAATACCCCATAGAAGTAAATACCTCCTCTTTAATACCCCATAGAAGTAAATACCCCCTCTTTAATACCCCATAGAAGTAAATACCTCCTCTTTAATACCCCATAGAAGTAAATACCTCCTCTTTAATACCCCATAGAAGTAAATACCCCCTCTTTAATACCCCATAGAAGTAAATACCCCCTCTTTAATACCCAATAGAAGTAAATACCCCCTCTTTAATACCCCATAGAAGTAAAATACCTCCTCTTTAATACCCCATAGAAGTAAATACCCCCTCTTTAATACCCCATAGAAGTAAATACCTCCTCTTTAATACCCCATAGAAGTAAATACCCCCTCTTTAATACCCCATAGAAGTCTCTGTCTGCCATGTTTGTTTTGTTTTGTTATTATAGGGAGGGATCAGGAGTCTAACCATCAAGCTCCTCATTGAGAGAAGACAGGATAAGCCCCAGTCACAGGGAGGACATACACACTTCTCTTCCCTCCTCGTCTCCTCGTCTCCTTGTCTCCTATGCTCTCGATTCCTCTTTAAACCTAAATAATCCATTAGGTTTAAATCAGGAGCAGGTCCACGGACATTTCAACAAATCTACAACTGTTCAGCTTTGAATCAGATCTGTCAGTAATGGACGACAATGGGAGTTCTTGTCTCAGATGCCCTCCCATCCTCCGACATCCCTGTGTGTCAGATACCCTCTCATCCTTTAATGTCTTTAAAAGTTTGTAAAGGACACCAAAAGGACGTGATCAGTCCGTAGAGTCTAAAATAAGGTCTAGTCTTACAGGTCTTTATTTAGACCTGGTCCAGACCCAAGACCAGATCGAGTTCCTCCTCTGTCCTTGAACCTGAGACAGAACAAGCCTTACTATATGACACGATGTAAACACAGGAGAGTTTGACTTCTGGGTGGGGAGACTTTGTTTAGTCCAGGTTTAGTCCTGGTTTTGTCTAGGTTTAGTTCTGGTTTAGTTCTGGTTTAGTCCTGGTTTAGTTCTGTTTTAGTACAGGTTAAGGTCTGAGTAGGTCCTATTTAGGTCCTGGTTTAGTCCTGGTTCAGTCCTGGTTTAGTCTGTTTGTAGTCCTGATTTAGTCCTGGTTTAGTCCTGGTTTAGTCCTGGTTTAGTCCTGGTTTAGTCCTGGTATAGTCTTGGTTTAGTCCTGGTTTAGTCCTGGTATAGTCTTGGATTAGTCCTGGTTTAGTTTAGGCCTTATTCCTTGCTTTAACTCCGGTGTCCACTACATTTAATTTTTTTTTCTGCTTGTAAGATTGTTGGATGTCACACTAGCAGAGGACTAAAGGGGAGAGTGAGGGGGCAGGAGGGGACTAGAGGTATAATGAACAGTGTGACTGGTGACAGGTATCCACACTTCAAACTCCACCCCTGTAGCCAGTTGTGTGTAGTTAGAAAGACCTGGCTGTAATCAGGACAATCTTGTGTGATGTCATGTAGTACTTGAAGTCACAGAGGCCACTCGAAGCAGCACACACTTGGATTTAGGCGTTTTTAAGATAAGATCTGCCTTTATTAGTCCCACAGTGGGGAAATTCCAGTATTGCACCGCACAGTTAAAGAACAGAAGGAAAATGGTACATGCAATAAAACAAGATAATAGATAAATAGCTTAAAATAATTTTAAAAAGAGACTTAAAAATAAACTAAAAATAGACTCTAATATAACATCTCCGTAAAGTGACTTGAGTACTGCACATAGGTGTGGTTGAATGACACATGTTCAGTGTTCACAGTGTTCATTGTACAGTCTGACAGCAGCAGGAAGGAAAGACCTGAAACCTCTCCTTCACACAGCGAGGGTGAATCAGTCTGTCACTGAAGCTGCTCTCCAGGACAGACAGAGCGTCCTGCAGGGGGCGAGACTCATGGACCAGCATAGAAATGACCTTAGCCAGGACCCTCCTGTCCCCCACCTCCTGCACTGAGTCCAGAGGACAGCCCAGGACCCTCCTGTCCCCCACCTCCTACACTGAGTCCAGAGGACAGCCCAGGACGGAGCTGGACTTCTTGATGACCTTGTCCAGCTTCTTCCTCTCCCTCTCTGTGATGCTGCTCCAGCAGACCACACCGTACAGGATGGTTGATGCCACCACAGAGTCATAGAAGGTCTTCAGGAGTGGCCCTCTCACTCCAAAAGACCTGAGTCTCCTCAGGAGATAGATCCTGCTCTGGCCCTTCCTGTACAGTGCGTCTGTGCTGTGACTCCAGTCCAGTTTGTTGTGCAGATGAACACCCAGGTACTTGTATGAGTCCACTCTCTCAATGTCCCTTCCCTGGATGTTCACTGAGGGGGCAGTAGAGTGTCGTCTGCGGAAGTCCACCACCATCTCCTTGCTCTTCCCTGCATTGATGATGAGGTGGTTCTGCTGACACCAGTCCACAAAGTCCTGTGTTAGTCTCTGTACTCCACATCATCATCCTAGATGAGGCCAATGATGGCAGAGTCATCAGAGAACTTCTGCAGGACGCAGCTGTCCGTGTTGTGTCTGAAGTCTGCAGTGTAAAGGGTGAAAAGAAAGGGCGCAAGGACAGTGCCCTGGGGCACCCCTGCACTGCAGGTCATGAGATCAGACACGCAGTTCTTGGCTCTCACAAACTGGGGCCGGTTTGTGAGATAGTCCAGGATCCAGTCTGCCAGGTCACAGACAGTCCACCCCGGCGGTCTCCAGCTTGTCCCTCAGGAGCAGTGGCTGGATGGTGCTGAAAGCACTGGAGAAGTCAAAGAAGAGAATCCTCACAGTGCTGCTGGGGTTCTCCAGGTGAGACAGTGAGCGGTGCAGCAGGTAGATAACGGCCTCCTCCACTCCCATGCCAGGCCGGTACGCAAACTGCAGTGGGTCCATTGTGGAGCTCACGGTGGAGCGGAGGTGGCCAAGGACCAGTCTCTCCAGTGTCTTCATCAGGTGAGATGTTAGAGCCATCGGTCTGAAGCTGCTGACCTCCTTGGCCTGTGGCATCTTGGGCACCGGTACCACGCAGGAGGTCTTCCAGAGTTGTGGTACCACCCTCAGCTTTAGGCTCATGTTGAAGACATGCTCCATAACTCCACACAGTTCATCTGCACAGGACTTAAGGAGCCTGGAGCTGATGCCATCTGGTCCTGCTGCCTTCCTGGGTCTGATCTTCTTGAGCTCCAGTCTCACCTGGGATGTAGAAAATGACAGTGGCAGGCTGGGAGGATGGGTGATTCCATGTGTATTGGTGGGCTGAAGAGCAGAGGCAGAGGTGTGAAGAGGTGCAGGAGTTCCCCATTGTCCAGCCGGGGAGGGGAGAGCAGGCAGCTGGGTGGGGGGAGTGGTGGGAGATTGATCAAATCTCAGGAAGTGAGAATTGAGGTCGTTCACCCACAGCAGGTCCCCCTCTGTCTGGGCAGGAGGTGCTTTGAAGCCTGAGATAGTCTTTAGACTTCTCCACACACCCTGGATGTTCTTCTCCTGTAGCTGTCGCTCCATCCTTCTCTTATGGCTGGCTTGGCTTGTCCTGATTTTCCTCCTCAGCTTCTTCTGTACAGCCTTCAGCTCCTCATTGGTCCCAGACGGTGTGGTGTTTTCCGAACAACAAGCCGTGGACGATGTTTTCAAAACAGAAGTTTATGTAGTCCATGATGCAATCAGTCATTGCGTCATGTGGGTCACAGAGCTCTGTCCACACTGTGGTGTCAAAGCAGTCTCTCAGAGAATCCTCACTCTCAGCAGTCCACTTCTCCACACGGGACACCACAGGCTGTCTGTGCACAATGGGCTGGTACACAGGCTCCAGATGGATAATGTTGTGGTCAGCTCTACCCAGGGGAGGCAGTGGGGATGAAGAATAAGCCTCCTTGGCGTTGGCAAAAAATAAGTCCAATTTTTACAAATTTACCTAGTTTGCTCCATAGACTTTATATATAAATGGACATAGCTAACCTGCTAGCTGCCATGTTCCAAATAGGAAGTGATCAGCAGCGCACTTCTGGCTCCAGTTCACTTTCTATTGAAAAACTGTTCCCCACTCTCTGTAACTGCTGCTGTCAGAGTCGTCATTTTGGTCTTAAAAATTCATATTAACCTCACATGATCCTGGTGTTTTTATTTCAGTATTGTGTCAGTAATGTGTATGAACGTTAATAAGCTGCCTTCTTTCCCCAAGGTCACTCCCGTTAGCGTTAGCCACAGGTTCAATTGACAGCATTGTTAAGGGCCCGCTCCCTCCTAAACCTGCAGTGCAGGCGTGAAGGGGTGTTGCTTTCAAACAGCTTCGCTCTGGATTGGCTCTTTGTTTGCGGTCACAATTCCAAATATGGAATTTGACTCCAAATTGGTCCCTATAACTGCTAGCCTCGATGAGCTTCATTTGGAGCCGAACACTGTGCTTGACGTCACACTCAGTCATTTCTTTTTACAGTCTATGGTTTGCACTAAAGTTTCCACAAAATATATAAACAGTCCCTTATTTTTAGTCCCTTGTTTCAGTCCCTTGTTTCAGCCCCTTGTTTCAGTCTCTTGTTTCAGCCCCTTGTTTCAGTCTCTTGTTTCAGCGCCTTGTTTCAGTCTCTTGTTTCAGCCCCTTGTTTCAATCTCTTGTTTCAGCCCCTTGTTTCAGTCTCTTGTTTCAGCCCCTTGTTTCGGTCCTGGTTTAGTCCCTTGTTTCAGTCTCTTGTTTCAGCCCCTTGTTTCAGTTCCTTCTTTCAGAGCCTTTTTTCAGTGCCTTGTTTCAGCCCCTTGTTTCAGTCCCTTGTTTCAGTCCCTTGTTTCAGCCCCTTGTTTCAGCCCCTTGTTTCAGTCCCTTGTTTCAGCCCCTTGTTTCAGTCCCTTGTTTCAGTCCCTTGTTTCAGTCTCTTGTTTCAGAGCCTTCTTTCAGCCCCTTGTTTCAGTACCTTGTTTCAGTACCTTGTTTCAGAGCCTTCTTTCAGTCCCTTGTTTCAGTCCCTTGTTTCAGAGCCTTCTTTCAGCCCCTTGTTTCAGTCCCTTGTTTCAACCCCTTGTTTCAGTCTCTTGTTTAAGTCCCTTGTTTCAGTGCCTTGTTTCAGCCCCTTGTTTCAGTCTCTTGTTTCAGAGCCTTCTTTCAGTCCCTTGTTTCAGTCCCTTGTTTCAGTCTCTTGTTTCAGAGCCTTCTTTCAGCCCCTTGTTTCAGTCCCTTGTTTCAGAGCCTTCTTTCAGTCCCTTATTTCAGTCCCTTGTTTCAGCCCCTTGTTTCAGCCCCTTCTTTCAGCCCCTTGTTTCAGTCCCTTGTTTCAGAGCCTTCTTTCAGCCCCTTGTTTCAGTCCCTTGTTTCAACCCCTTGTTTCAGTCTCTTGTTTAAGTCCCTTGTTTCAGTGCCTTGTTTCAGCCCCTTGTTTCAGTCTCTTGTTTCAGAGCCTTCTTTCAGTCCCTTGTTTCAGTCCCTTGTTTCAGTCTCTTGTTTCAGAGCCTTCTTTCAGCCCCTTGTTTCAGTCCCTTGTTTCAGAGCCTTCTTTCAGTCCCTTATTTCAGTCCCTTGTTTCAGAGCCTTCTTTCAGCCCCTTCTTTCAGCCCCTTGTTTCAGTCCCTTGTTTCAGAGCCTTCTTTCAGCCCCTTCTTTCAGTCCCTTGTTTCAGTCCCTTGTTTCAGAGCCTTCTTTCAGCCCCTTGTTTCAGTCCCTTGTTTCAGTACCTTGTTTCAGAGCCTTCTTTCAGTCCCTTGTTTCAGTCCCTTGTTTCAGAGCCTTCTTTCAGCCCCTTGTTTCAGCCCCTTGTTTCAGTCCCTTGTTTCAGTACCTTGTTTCAGAGCCTTCTTTCAGAGCCTTCTTTCAGCCCCTTGTTTCAGTCCCTTGTTTCAGAGCCTTCTTTCAGTCCCTTGTTTCAGTCCCTTGTTTCAGTCTCTTGTTTCAGAGCCTTCTTTCAGCCCCTTGTTTCAGCCCCTTGTTTCAGTCCCTTGTTTCAGTACCTTGTTTCAGAGGCTTCTTTCAGAGCCTTCTTTCAGTCCCTTGTTTCAGTCCTGCTTCAGTCCTAGTTTTACTTCAGACCTTTATTAAACTCGTGTCTTTGTGATTGCTTCTTGTTCTGTTTAAACTGTTATTAACCCCGTGTGTCCTGGTTTAACCCGCTCTCCCCTCAGTAGGGTTATGACCTCCATCTCCTCTCCTCTCTCCTCCCTCTCTCCTCCCTCTCCTCTCGTCTCTCCTCCTCTCTTTCCTCTCACCTCTCCTCTCTCCTGTTACCTCTCTCTCCTCTCCTCTCTCTCATGTTCTCCTCCTCCTCCTCCATTCTCTCTCTCTCTCCTCTCCCCCTTCTCATCTCCTCCTACTCCTCCGCTCTCTCCCTCTCCTCTCCTCCTCCGCTCTCTCCCTCTCTCTCCCTCCTCCCTCTCCTCTCCTCCTCCGCTCTCTCCCTCTCTCCTTCGCCCCAGATAAGGCGTGTTATCGCGTGTTCTGTTGGGAGGATGAGGGATGTGGTGTAGTACTAAACATAAGGATTTCTTCAGTCTTATCTCACTTTATTAATGTGTCTGACATGAGCGTGCTGTAAAGGAGAGAGAGGACATTTTCAGACCAAAAAGTACTGAGAACCTGCTCTGGACCTGGTTTAGTCCTGGTTTATCACTGGTATAGTTCTGATTTAGACCTGGTTTACACTTGGTTTAGACCTGCTTCAGTCCTGGTTTGGACCTGGTTCAGTCCTGGTTCAGTCCTGGTTCAGTTCTGGTTTAGACCTGGTTTAATCCTGGTTTAGTCCTACTTTAGTCCTGCTTTAGTCCTCGTTTAGTCCTGTTTTAGTCCTGCCTTAGTCCTGGTTTAGTCCTGTTTTAGTCCTGCCTTAGTCCTGGTTTAGTCCTGTTTTAGTCCTGCCTTAGTCCTGGTTTAGTCCTGGTTTAGTCCTGTTTTAGTCCCGCTTTTTTTTTAGAAAAGTCAGTCCTTCCTTGAACAGGAAATGGGCCTTAGACATAATTTATTTCAAAACAAAGAAAACAATAGGGCTAACCAGTATGCTAAAGGCCAGTATGCTAACAGCTAGCATGCTAATAGGAGTGAGAATGATTATGTTAAATATGACTCCGACACAGTTCACACTTGCTGTAGCTCAATAGACATACTCAACAAACAGAAACTGAATAAACAGATGTGTTAGCTTCAGGGTAGTTATCTCCTGCTTCAGACAGATATAAGGCAGTGTCCAGCAGGAACCTGACCAGAACTGAAGAAACGGTTTGGACGAGCAGCCAAACATCTTCACTCTAAAACTAAAATTAAATTTAAAAATGTATTCAATTAAATTTTTCTTTTATTTTGGATCAGACCGGGACGACTGAGGAAATACACAGACATAACAGATAGGTACGTCAATGTCTTACTGTGCAACATTTCAGGTAAAGGGACAGGATAACCACTCTGCCACAGTCACACAAGAAGAACATGCACACTCCACTCAGATCAGGAGTCTAACACACAACCTCCTGGTGAGGGGGAGGGGATAACCTTCTTTCAATGACAAATATAAAGATTATATTTGGGGCCTATCCTCTTTCATTGGTGGCCATTTTGTTTGGTAATGATTAGAGGCTGGTGTAGCTCGCGTTTATTTTTATCCCCATGGTAACCCAATCTAAAAACGTTGTAATATGGCGCATTGTAAAAGACTAAAATCACACAGTGAAAACACTGATCATCGGCTCTTTGCTTTGTCTCTACTTTGAATTTTGTTTGAAGAATTTGAGATTTTTGCAGTCTTGTTTTTTGTTTTTGTTTTTTGGTGTGGAGGGGGGGGGGGGGGGGGGGGGTACCTCATAAAAATACATTTAGTCAAGAAAACAGGACGTAAAGTGTGAACACAGCTGCAAACTTTTAGATTTGTATGAGAAATGGAAATACTTTATGTCAGGGCCGGTCCGAGCCTTTAAGGGGCCCTAAGCTGAATTTGCCCTCGGGGGCCCCTCGCCACTTCAATGCCACATATTCATATTTGACAACATTAACACATCATCACAAGCACTTATAAAAAGACTGCAAATTCCAGAGGCTCACAAGAGTAATAACCACAACTATAACTAACTATATAAAAACATGTACGGAAGTGGGGTCTGCCAAAGAAACTTTAAAATTCTGTACATTTTTTTCTTGGTTTCTGGTGCCTTTTAATGTGTTCCAGTTGACTAAAGTGGGCTTACATTTATCAATTCTTTATGAAGCCAAACGATGTACACTTACTTCAAAATCATATCACTCAAGAAGTTTAAAGTAGTGATACAAGTTGAGAGTTGTCTAAGAGAAACAGCCTGGACATAACATCAGATTTATAATCATCAGATCATTTGGATGTACTGTAACTTTAAATAAAAGAGGATTTTAGGATCACATTATTTTTATGTTTATTGTCAGGCTTTGGGTGCCAGATTCTGCCTAAATACACATATTAATGAGTAGGGATGCACAGATACTGATACCAGTATCGGGTGCCAGTACTCATACTTGTCAATGGACTGCTGATACCAAGAGCCGATACCATTGTATCTGTGCTGCCTCTTGTTTGACTCACAGCTCATTTCTCCACAGAGCTCTGCACATTAACTGTTCTACACATTAAGTGCAGCTGTAACCATACGAGACTGTCACATGAAATATACAAATATTTAGCACTCTAAAAAGGAGTTTATAGTTCATAGAGGATATCAGCGCAGTGCAAAGCAAAATTAAGTACTCACTCACTGTGTAAAAAGTGGTATCGGGGCATCCCTATTTGTGCATTTACAACACATTCAGGAGTCGTTCACAGGTCGTTCTTTCGTCCAGCAGATGTACCAGAGGTTTCTGCCATAATCAACATTGTTAATCTGACACAGGAGCAGTGACCTGCTTTAGCTACGCTCACATCATCTGATGGTTTAGGAACAAAAGGACAACCACAAACAGCCAGTGTAATCAACAGACTCACATGCTGTTCTTGTGTTGCTCTGTTTTTATCCTGTCTGCAGAATTATATACGTCCAGCTTCACTGTTTTATCTACAGGTCCACTGATGTAAAATGGTGACATATTTCGAGTCTTCTCTGAAAAGTCCCTCTTTCCCCAAAACGATCTTCCTCTGGGCTCTTCATGCATTGTCCCGTACTTTTGATAAACTGAACTTCACTAACTTTTAGTCTTTTAGTTTGTAAAACACCCATTCAAATGTACCTCTCCTGCCTCAGCACACCTAGCGTGCACCTCGAGGGGAGGGGTCCTTCACACCGGAGTAAACGCGTAGCTGTCCACACCACTGCCTGACTCAAAACATGTAGGCAGGACATGTCTAGTTACTGGAAATAAAACACATCTAATCATTTAAGAGGGATATGTAGACCAGTTTAAACACCTGAGTGCCATTTAGTTTTCAGCTTTTAGCTCTTTGGGGCCCTCTGGTGGCCTCGGGGCCCTAAACAGCTGCTTAGTCTGCTTATAGGCTGGACCTGCTTTATGTAATGTGGAATGTATAGAGTCAAATGTGGACCAACTTAAGAGGATAACTAAACCAGGACTAAACCAGGATTGAACCAGAACTGAACCAGGATTGGACTAGGACTAAACAGGACTAAACCAGGTCTAAACCAGGACTAAACAGGACTAAATCAGGTCTAAGCCTGTACTAAACAAGGTCTAAACCAGGACTAAATCAGGACCAGGAGAGGCAGAGAGGAGGGAGAGAGGGAGGGAGAAAATTGACCTAATTAAACTTTTGCTTTGAACCTCCAACTTAATGTTGTGGAGGGGTTTGAGCACCCAAATGATCCTGGGAGCTATATTGTCGAAAGTTTTATGCCCCTGGTAGGGTCACCCATAGAAAACAGGTCCAGGGGAGGGGTTAAACTAAGAGCGGTTCAAAAGCCTTTCATGATGAGTACAACGACAAGGCCAGCTACATCGCCCAGACTGGCGTTACCGGGGCCTTTCCCCACGAGCCCCAGTCGGGCACAGACCAAAGGCGCGACGTGGGGCCATCCTCCCATGAACCCACCACCTACAGGATGATCCGTGAGGGGCCAGTGCAAAGAGATGGGTGGCAGTCAAAGGCAGGGGCCTCATTGACCAGATCTCTGGACATGGAGACTGGCTCTGGGGACATGGATTGTCACCTTGTTGGGAGGGAAGGAGCTTGACCTTGTGTGGGAGGTTGAGCGTTACCGACAAGATATAGTCGGCCTCACCTCCACGAGCAGCTTGGGCTTTGGAACCCAACTCCTTGAGAGGAGCTGGACTCTCCATTTCTCTGCCGTTGCCCACAGGGAGAGCCGCCATGTGTTGGAGTTCACAAGTGAGTGAACGAAAGGGTCGCATCCCTGTTCTTTCGGGTCGGAGACAGGCCTGTCATTGTTGTGTTGGCCTACAGGCCTTTTTGGAGTCCCTGGAAGGGGTACTAGACAATGCACCAACCGGGGACTCCATTGTTCTCCTGGGGGACTTCAACGCCCACGTGGGCAACGACAGTGACACCTGAAGAGGGGTGATCGGGAAGAACGGGCTCCCTGATCTGAGCCCGAGTGGTGTCTGTTATTGGATTTATGTGCTTGTCACAGTTTGTTCATAACAAACACCATGTTCAAGCCCAAGGGTGTCTACCGTGTTTGTCGCAGCAGCAACCCTTGAACCCGGCAGTGGACACCGGAAGTAAGGGATGTCGTCAGGCTGAAGAAGTCCTATTGAGACTTTTTTGTTTGTAGGACTCCTGAGGGAGTTGCCTGCTACCAGCAGGCCAACTGTGCCATGGCTCATACGGTCGCAGAGGCAAAAACTCAGGGTTGGGAGGAGTTTGGGGAGGACATGGAGAAAGACTATCGAATGGCCTCAAAGAAATTCTGGTAAACCATTTGACGCCTCAGGTGGAGGAAGCAGTGCTTCACCAACACTGTTTACAGTGCGGGCAGAAAGATTCTGACCTTGACTGATGATGTTGTCGGACAGTGGAAGGAACACTTTGAGGATCTCTCAATCCCACTGTCACGTCTTCTGAGGAGGAAGCAGAGACTGGGGACAGAGGCGGACTTATCCATCACCCTGGCTGAAGTCACTGAGGTGGTTGGCAAGTTCCTCGGTGTCAAGGCATTGGGAGTGAACGAGATCCATCCCAAGTACCTTAAGTCTTTATATGTTGTGGGGGTCTCTTAGCTGATACACCGCTGCAACATCGTGTGGCAGTCAAGGACAGAACTACTGGACTGGGAGACTGGGGTGGGGAGAACACCACCCCAGGATGGATGAACGGAGACTGGAGGGTGTATTCCAATTACAGGGGAATCACACTCTTCAGCCTTACTTGTAAGGTCTATTCCTGGGTATCAGTGAGGAGAATCCAACTAATAGTCAAACCTGGGATCCAGGAAGAGCAGTGTGGTTTTCGTCCCGGCCACGGAGCACTGGACCTCTCTTCTCCGTCGGGTTCTTGAGGGTTTGCCCAACCAGTCCACGTGTGTTTTGTGGACCTGGAGAAGGTATTCGCCCGTGTCCCTCATAGTACCCTTTGGGGGGGTGCTCTGGAAGTATGGGGCCCAGAGCCCTTTGCTAGGGGCTGTCCAATGCCTGTATGACGGGAGCAGGAGCTATTTTCGCATTGCTGGCAGTAAGTCAGACCTATTCCTGGTGCATGATGGTCTCCTCCAGGGGTGCCCTTTGTCGCTGGTTCTGTTCATTGTATGGACAGAATTTTGAGGTGCAGCCAGGGTCCAGAGGAGGTCTTGTTTGGGGACCACAGGATCTCATCGCTGGTGTTTGCAGATGATGTTGTCCTGATGGCTTCATTGAGCCAGGACCTGCAGCAGGCACTGGGACAGTTTGCAGCCGAGTGTGAAGTGGCTGGGATAAGAATCAGCTCCTGCAAATCCGAGGCCATGGTTCTCGACAGGAAAAAGGTGGCTTGCCCTGTTCGTATGGGTGGTGAGTCCTTGTCTTAAGTGGAGGAGTTCAAGTATCTCGGGGTCTTGCACATGAGTGAGGGAAGGATGGTGTGAGATTGACAGGCGGATCGGTGCAGCGTCTGCAGTGATGTAGTCGCCCTATCAGACTGTTGTGGTAAAGAATAAGCTTAGTCGAAAGACAAGGCTCTCAAATTACTGCTCAGTCTGTCAGTCTAAATTCCTACCCTTTCCTATGGTCATGAGCTTTGGGTAATGGCTGAAAGGGCAAGCGGCCGAAATGGGTTTCCTCCTCAGGGTGGCTGGGCACTCCCGAAGAGATAGGGTGAGGAGCTCAGTCACACTGGAGGAGCTTGGAGTAGAGCCGCTGCTCCTCCACATCAAGAGAAGCAGCTGAGGTGGCTCGGGTCTCTCCTCAGGATGCCTCCAGGACGCCTCACTACGGAGTCGTTCCGGGCATGTCCCTCCGGAAGGAGGCTCCGGGGGAAGACCCAGGACACGCTGGAGGGACTATGTCTCTCAGCTGGCCAGGGAACGCCTTGGGGTCCCACCGGAGGAGCTGGAGGACGTGTATGGGGTGAGGGAAGTCTGGGAGTCCCTGCTTAGACTGCTGCCCCCACGACCCGGCCCCGGATAAGCGGAAGAAAATGGATGGATAAAACTGTTGCTAAACTGTTGCTAAATTACATTAGCATTAATTAATTAATAGTTATTGTTCTTTCAAAATACAAGCTCAAATAGTGGTAACAGTAGCAGTAGTAGTAGTAGTAGTAATAGCAGTAGTAGCAGTAGTAATAGTAGTAGCAGTTGTATCAGTAGTAGTAGTAGAAACCAGGTCTAAGCCAGGACTAAACTAGGTCTAAACCAGGACTGAACCAATTCTAAACCAGGCCTTAACCAGGACTAAACCAGGACTAAATCAGGTCTAATCCAGGTCTAAACCAGGTCTAAACCAGGACATAGATTATTTTACTGCAGTGCTTGTACATCCTTTAATGGTTTAATTATAAGAGACAGGTCTGAACAGCTGCATGGTCTCTGCTCCCAGTGTAATAAACCTCCCAGTATTCCCCTGCCCAGACCTCTCCGAGTGCTCAGGGTAAGTCTTTATTAAACCAGGACTACACCGGGACAAAACCAGGACTAAACCAGGACTAAGCCAGAACTACACAAGAACTAAACCAGGATTAAACCAGGACTATACCATCACTAAACCAGGACTAAATTAGGAGTAAAACAGGACTAAAATAAAATAAAATAATAAAATAATAAAATAAAATAGGACTTAAGCAGGACTACACCAGCACTAAACCAGAACTAAACCAGGACTAAAACAGGACTAAACCAGGACCAAACCAGGACTGAACCAGGACTTAACCAGGACTAAACCAGGGCTAAAACAGGACTACACCATGAGTGAAACAGGATTAAACTAGGACTAAACTGGGTCTAAACCAGGACTAAACTGGGTCTAAACCAGGACTAAACTTGGTTTAAACCAGGACGAGACCATGACTAAATCAGGACCCTGGCTTCAGTATCAGGGCCAGGTGAAGTCTTCATTAGCACAGGTCTGTACAGCTGCAGGAGCCTCATAATAACATTACACTGAGGTATTGATTTCTATGGCACAGTGATGCATCATACTTACAGCTCATTGGACGGTTCAGATTTAAAGGGACAGTGACCATTTTATAACCCCATACAATAAATAAGGTTGGAGTAGTAGTAGTAGTAGTAGTAGTAGTAGCAGTAGTAGTAGTAGTAGTAGTAGTGGACTCCGAGTGAGTGTAGAAAGTGTGATCATTTTGTCTTGTTGATTTGGTTTAAGATTATTAAAAATATCAAATTCTCCAAATTAAATCTCCAAAATACAGAGTCATTTGTTTTAATAAAACGTTTCACCAAAATGTCTAAATGTTGTTGTTTTTTTCACTGTGTGTTTTCACTGTATAGGCAGGATGGTGGAGACAGAACGTGCACTGTAATACCCCAGAGACTTCAGAGATTTCACAAACACAAAACCAGAGAAATTTTGAGATATTCCTGCTTGAAATGCAAGTTTTTCAAATTCAAATGATCCTCTTTAACTTGGTTCAAACTTTGGTCTGCCCCGTCCTATTAACCTTTTCAGCATTCACATTTAACCAAACTATTCCATGTTCTCTCCCACTTTCCCTCCTCTGCATATTTTGTCTAATTTGTACATGTTTTGGGAGCATTTTGTCCTTCCCTGACCCTGTGGTACAAAGAGACAGTAGCGACATCCCAACCATTGAAGCCATGTACCTATTAAAATAACTTGATAGAGTCCTGCTTAGAGCGTCTCGAGTTAGACTAGTGGCCACTCATTGGTACAACAACGAAAAAATCCCTCCTGCCCAGAAAGGATTTTTCTCATAGAGCAAAATATAATCACAAACCGACAGGGACTGACAGGGACTGACAGGGCACCTACAAATTTTACAAAGATCAAATTTTATGGTGATTTTTACCTATTTTCAAATCATAAACTTTTTCTCAGCTCAAAATCCGTCTGTTGTCTTAAAAAACTCTTTTTAATCGTTAGCTTTGGCTACGCTCTATGTCGGTCACACAGTAGAACATGAATGAACATGTGAGCGATGTGAACAAGTCCAACTGTCATGAACAAGCCACGGGTTTAGAACATGATCCAGAAGCTCCAGAAAGCATAAACATTAGCATTTATCATTTATAATAATTTGTAATTTATTCATTATTCCCTTGTGTCTTCCTTCTCTCCTCCTCTATTGTCAGGTCAGAGGTCAGAGGTCAGAGGCCAGGTACATTACCCTTTGTCACATGGTGCTCTGTGGAAGAATTCTTTTTGAGGTCCAGGGAGCTGCTGTACCTGGAGCTGCCACTAGAGGAAAGATAAAAATTTTGAGAGAAATATTTTTCGAAGATAGCTGACTGACCTGACTGATATTCAGGAGCAGGGAAGTGGTGCTCATCCAAGGCTGCTTTTGTCCTGGCCCCGGATTGGAGAAAGGCATCCTTGTCTTTCTTCAAATCCTTTGGCAGCGTTGGAGGTGGTGCTGGAAAGAGGGCACCTCCAGGACCTTCTCCTCAAACTGGAAGAGTGGACGTTGGTAAAAAAAAGGGGATAGACCGGTAGCAGAAATCACCAAAGAGTTGTGGGAGTATTCAATCCAAGGCAGGTAGGCACTCCAGGTAGAGGGATTGGAGGAAACAACATAGCACAGTGCGGTCTCCAGATCTTAGTTTGTTCATTCCGTTTGTCCATTTGTCTGGGGATGAAGCCAGAAGACTCACAGTTGTGCCAACCCTTCACAGAAGGAGCACCAAACTTGCGAGGTGAATTTTGTTCCTCGGTCGGAAACCATGTCCATGGGGATCCCATAAAATCAGAACATATTGTGAGTTATATGATCAACAGTCTCCTTGGCGGTCAGAGGTTTCGGCAGGGCAATGAAGTGGGCTGCTTTGGAGAACCGGTCAACAATTGTGAGTATGACTGTGTTACCTTGAGATGGGGGGAGGCCGTCACGAAGTTCACTGTGACGTGTGACCAAGGGCATTTTGGAACTGGCAACGGTTGGAGCAGACCAGAGGACAGCGACTGGGAGGCTTTGCCCCTGGCACAAACCTGGCAGGCCAAAACATAGGCTCTGGTGTCTTTGTTGACAGTAGGCCATCGGAAGTTGCATTTTAGCTAGGAGAGTGTACAGTTGACCCCAGGATGGCAGGCAAATTGAGAGGAATGGACCTATTCCAGTACCTTAGAGTGGGTCACATCTGGAAGAAAAAGGAACCCGGGGGACCATTACCTGGGTCAGGCTGAGCACCTTGACCCTCCCGGACCAGATTTTCAATTTCCCAGCTCACAGCAGCAACCACAGCAGTAAGAGGTATGATGGGTTCCGGAGTAGGAGTGTCTTCCTGGGCGTCTGGCTTGCGGGATCCTGGACGATAAGTAAGGATAAAGTTACACCTATTGAAATAAAGTGACCTTGGCTTGCCAAGAGTTCAGATGCTTTCTGAAGCAAAAGAAAAAGGCACAGGGGTAGAAACAACTGTGGGCATCAAACCTTTGAGAGAGTACTGCCCCAACCCCGGTCTCTGAAGCATCCAACTCCACGACAAACTGGTGAGAGGGATCAGACTGAAGTAAACAGTTACTTCAGCTTGGTGAAGCCAGACTGCGTTTCTGGGGTCCAACAGAACTGTTCAGAGGGAGAGGTAAGTTTAGTCAGGGGAGCAAAAACACGACTAAAGTCTCTGATGAACTGCCGGTAAATTTGCAAACCCATTGAACCTCTGTAACTGCTTCCTGCTGCTGGGCAGCCACAGCCTTTACCTTCTACAGATCAGCCTTCACATGTCCACTTCCTACAATAAAGCCCAGAAAACGGGCCATGTTGGCATGGCACTCACATTTCTCCACCTTCAAATAGAGCTTGTTCTCGAGGAGTCTCTGAAGGACCTGGTGCACATGTTGCTTGTGTTCCTGTGGGGTCTTAGAAAAAAATCTGAATATTGTCCAGATACACAAAAACAAAGCGATTAAGAAAATCTTGACACACATCATTAATAAGAGCTTGGAAGACATTGGTTAACCCAACAGGCATGAATAGGTATTCGAAGTGTCCCAGTGGAGTTTTAAAGGCTGTTTACATTCATCCCCTTACCTTATGCGCACCAATTGATAGGCGTTACGCAGATCCAGTTTGGTAAAGATGGTGGCCCCATGGAGTGTTGTGAAAGCTTAGTGGCAATGGACACTCATTTTTAAAGGTTATATTTTTGAGGCCCCTGAAGTCTGTGCATGGTTCTGTCCTTCTTGGCAACAAAGAAAAACCAAGCCCCTAGAGGTGAAGAGGATGGACGGACGATACCTGCGGCAAGAGAGTTTTGAATATTTTCTTCCATGGTCTCCGTTCGGGTTTGGAGAGGTTATAGCGATGGCTGGAGGGCCAGGGGGCACCAGGCAGAAGGTTAATAGCGCAATCATAAGGTGTGTGGGGAGGAAGAGACAGCGCCTGAGTCTCACTAAAGACGTTCCCTAGCTCACGATACATGCTAGGCACTGAAGAGAGGTCAGGCTTATCCGGAGGACTAAGGTGCAAGTTGGCTCCCCCTGCTGGAGACAGAGCAGACTGAAGGCACTTGGCATGGCAAAAGGAGCTGCATTTGAACACCTTCCCCCTAGCCCAGTCAATGATGGGTTATGTGTAACTAGCCAGGGCCCAGAATAAGTGGTGTTGTGGGAGCAGAGATGACATAAAATTTCTTTGTTTCATGGTGATTACCCGACAAAACTAAGGTTCTGTGACATTTGTAACGTTACCCATTCAGGACTAGGGCCATAAGTGGTTTCTCGAGTTGTTCCAACCCTACTCCAGACAGCTCGGCCAACTGCTGGTCTAAAAAGTCCTCTTCTGCCCCTGAGTCAATGAGAGCCAGAATGGGTAATGTCACCATTTTAAAGCACAGAGTGGCGTCAATATGTAGTCTATTGTGCTTTTTGTTTGGGACAGATTGCTGGCCCACCAGTACCTCCTATTGATAAGCACCCCTTTTTGGCTGAACTGAGCAAGTTGCGAGGAAATGTCCCTGCCTCCTACAGTAGAGGCACTCACCCGCCTGGCTCCTCTGCTGTAAGGTGTGCTCTGCCCAACTGCATCGGCTCCACGGGCTGGATAGAAGGCATGGATGAGATTCGAGAATGGGAGATGGCAGGAACCTTTTCTTTGAAGTTCATGGCTCAGAGCAGAAAGGAGAACTGACAGGGGTGGAGTCTCTTCCTTTCGGCCAGCCTTTTATCAATCTTGGAGGCCAGAGCAATCAAAGCCTTCAGTTCAGAGGGTAAATCAAGGGGAGTCAGATGGTCTTTAATAGTCTCAGAAAGTCCACTAGGGCCAACTGATTCCACACACTGTCAACCGACAATGTGCAGAACTCCAGGGCATAATCCAGAACACTACGTCGCCCTTGGCGTAGTGTGACCAAAGCCTTAGCAACCTCACGACCAGGGATAACAGTTGGGAAAAAACTGGTTGATAGTCTTAAGGAACAGAGGAAGAGAGCTGCAAACAACAGAGCGCCGATCCCACTCTGCCGTTGCCCAGGCTCTAGTACGACCAGTCAAATAGGAGATCGTATATGCTATTTTAGCACGATCAGAGGGAAAGCAGGCTGGAATTCAAAATGTAACTCACACTGAGACAGAAACAGTCCCCTGACTTACCACAAAATGTCTCTGGGCTGGACAAATAAATGTGAGTAGGTTCAGCAGAGGAAATGGCACCTTCCAAGGCTGGAGGTGGAATAGCTCCCGCTCCCTGAGGAACAGATGTAATTTCCATTTTCGTTGAGCCGTTCAACAGTAAATTTCATTTGAGCAGAATTCTGAGAAAAAACCTCCTGGTGGTTCTTATTAGCAGATCTCAGCCAACCCCTCTTAGGGAAAATACTTGCTCCTTTTGTTGATGGATTCATCGTTCGCAAACAAAGAATTGTGGATATTGGTTGACAGATAGTACAGAACGGAGATGTAGACTGACGTCTTCAAACCGGTTGTAGGAAGCTGGGCCAGAGGCGGAGGTGCAGGGTAGTTCCAAAGAGCGGGATCACAGAGGATACACACTGTGGCAGAGTGTGTAGGAGTCTCAGTCCTCCAGAGGTGCAGGCTCGATTGCTCATGGGCTGAAAGACAGCACAGAAACACAGGGACAGACTGGGATCTTGACAAGGACTAAACCAGGAATAAACCAGGTCTAAACCAGAACTAAACCAGGAATAAAGAAGGACTAAAGCAGATCTAAATCAGGACTAGACCTCCCTCTAAGCCTTCACCTTGGCCCCCTTCCTCCCTCTCTCTTTCTTTTTCATCCATCATTCTCTCTGTTATTCTCCACTCTCTCAGATCTGTCCATCTATCGTCAGACAGGTGCTTCAAAATGGCGTCCGCGGCCGCTCCTGGGGGCCCAAACCACCACTTTAATGTTGGTCATAAATAACCCTTGGCTAATGGGACGTACAGGTATTTTTTCTCCCTTTTTTGTCTCACAGGAAACAGCAGAGGCTGGGCACAGTGGGGGATTAATGACACACTTTACTTCAGTGGGAGGACTGCTACTTCAACACAGTATTACTTAAATACAAGTACAAAGTAGTACTCCAAGAAATGACTCAAGTAAGAGTTAAAAGAATGTGTGAAAAGTACTACTTAAGTAGGAGAAACTTAAAGAGTAACTGTTAGGATGTAACATCTGATTTATGATTTTGGTGAATGTGACAAAACATGAAATAAATCACGAAATGTGGTATTTTCAACCAGACACAGAAATGAGCCAAACTAAATCAAACTAAATCACATCTGAAGGAGCCAGAAACACAAATGTTCAAATCATTTCATATTGTTACATAAAGCACCAGTCACTTTAGACTCGCTCACAGAGGAAGAAAAACACCACTTTTACTCGAGTAAGAGTACTATTGCTCGAGTAAAAGTACTATTACACTGCACTATATATTACTCGAGTAAGAGTACTGTTACACTGCATTATATATTACTCGAGTAAGAGTACTATTACACTGTACTATATATTACTCGAGTAAGAGTACTATTACACTGTACTATATATTACTCGAGTAGGAGTACTGTTAAACTGTACTATATATTACTTGAGTAGGAGTACTGTTAAACTGTACTATATATTACTTGAGTAAGAGTACTGTTAAACTGTACTATATATCACTCAAGAGTCTCCCTCTCTCTGTCTCTTCCTCCCTGTTCCTTGTCTTGCAGGTGACAGTAGAAGGGGTCTATCTCTTTCTCTCCTCCTCTTTCCTTCTCTCCCTCTCTTCTTAGTTACATTACTACTGTCACATACTGAGGTCCACCTGTTTTAGATTTTCAGATAATGTTGTTCCATGTTGTGGACAGACAGGTTATTGGCCAATAGCTGTGTGTGTGTGTGTGTGTGTGTGTGTGTATATATATATATATATATATATATATATATATATATATATATATATATATATATATATATATATATATATATATATATATATATATATATACACCACCTGTTTGTTGAATTTTGATACAAAATTTCTACAAACTGTCCACACTAGAACTGTAATGGGGAAAAAGCTTTTGGTTATTTTACTTCCCAAAAATAGAATCCATCTGAAGGACATGGACAAGTGCCACTGCAGCACTTTAATAATGTGGAGATAAACGTTTATAATCACACCTGCTTCTATTTATGATGTTTGAAATGGATCTATCCCTCATTTAGTTTGTTTGCTTTGCATTGTTTTGTTTTTGAACAAAGTGATGGCAGAGTGATGACAGAATAACGGCAGAGTGATGACAGTGATGACAGAGTGATAGCAGAGTGGCACAGTGATGACAGAGTGATGGCAGAGTGATGGCAGAGTGATGACAGAATAATGGCAGAGTGATGACAGTGATGACAGAGTGATAGCAGAGTGGCAGAGTGATGGCAGAGTGATGGCAGAGTGATGGCAGAGTGGCAGAGTGATGACAGTGATGACAGAGTGATGGCAGACTGATGACAGAGTGATGGCAGAGTGATGGCAGAGTGGCAGAGTGATGACAGAGTGATGGCAGAGTGGCAGAGTGATGACAGAGTGATGACAGAGTGATGACAGAGTGATGGCAGAGTGATGACAGAGTGATGGCAGAGTGATGGCAGAGTGATGGCAGAGTGATAGCAGAGTGATGGGGGAGTGTTGGCAGAGTGGCAGAGTGATAGAATAATTGTTATGTGCTGGCTCCCCTTTGCCCCATTATCCTACATGTGTTTTATATTTATGCTTGTTTTGGGGTGTGCTCTCTTGCGTTCTTGCTCTTGGCCGTGCTCACTACACACCTCCTCGCCCTCCACACCTGCGACATGCACTCGTTGTCGTGCATACTCCACGTCTGTGACTGCTGCTCGGTGGAGGCTGCACGACACCTGTTAGCCGCAGTTAGCTCTTTTGTGTTTGACCTGGTAGGACCGGCTGTCCTGTTTTCATCTTTGGTTTGGTTAGTTTGGGGCTGGTTTTCGGTTTTAGTTTAGTGATGTCAGTGCCAGCTTCTATGGCCCTGTACAGGGTTGGCCCGGTGCACCATCCTTTTGTTCTGTTTGGCCGGCCCAACAGGTCCACCTTTCTGTTGTTACTTTATTTTGGGCACGGGAGGGGGTTTTGGAAATTTTAAGTAAATTAAAATTAACTTAAAATGAACTATTTAACTTTTTGTAACCCATTTGTCTCCTGTGTCCTCTTTAATATGTTTAATCCACCCAGGTCGTAACAGTGATGGCAGAGTGGTAGAAAAAAGGAAGAGTAATGATAGAGTGATGGCAGAGTGATGGCAGAGTGGTAGAATAATGGAAGAGCAATGATAGAGTGATGGCAGAATTATGGAAGAGTGATGAGTGATGGCAGAGTGGTAGAGTGATGCCAGAGTGGTAGAGTGATGAGAGACTGATGACAGGGTGATAACAAAGTGGGAGAGTGATGGTAGAGTGGCAGAGTGATGGTGGTGTGATAGCAGAGTGGTGGCCGAGCGATGGCAGAGTGATGACAGAGATAACAGAGTGATGGCCAAGTCATGACAGAATAGTAGAGCAATGGCAGAGTGATGGTAGAGTGATGGTAGAGTGATGGTAGAGTGATGGTAGAGTGATGGTAGAGTGATGGTAGAGTGATGGTAGAGTGATGGCAGAGCGGTAGAGTGATAGTAGAATGATGGCAGAGTGATGACAGAGTGGCAGACTAGCAGAGTGATGGCAGAGTGATGGCAGACTAGCAGAGTGATGGCAGAGTGATGGCAGAGTGATGGCAGAGTGATGGCAGACTAGCAGAGTGATGGCAGAGTGATGGCAGAGTGATGGCAGAGTGAGCACAGAGTGACGAAAAGTGATGGTAGAGTGATGGCAGAGTTATTACAAACTGTTAGAGTGATGGCAGAGTGATGACAGTGATTGCAGAGTGGTAGAGCAATGGACGAGTGATGGCAGAGTGATGACAGACTGATGGTACAGTGATGGCAGAATAGTCGAGCAATGGCAGATTGATGATAGAGTGATGGCAGAGTGGCAGAGTGATGACAGAGTGATGGCAGAGTGATGGCAGAGTGATGACAGAATAATGGCAGAGTGATGACAGTGATGACAGAGTGATAGCAGAGTGGCAGAGTGATGGCAGAGTGATGGCAGAGTGGCAGAGTGATGGCAGAGTGATGGCAGAGTGATGGCAGAGTGATGGCAGAGTGATGGCAGAGTGGCAGAGTGATGACAGTGATGACAGAGTGATGGCAGAGTGATGACAGAGTGATGGCAGAGTGATAGCAGAGTGATGGGGGAGTGTTGGCAGAGTGATAGAATAATTGTTATGTGCTGGCTCCCCTTTGCCCCATTATCCTACATGTGTTTTATATTTATGCTTGTTTTGGGGTGTGGCTGGTTGCCGTATAAATAGGCCGCCAGTCCATGGTGTGCTCTCTTGCGTTCTTGCTCTTGGCCGTGCTCACTACACACCTCCTCGCCCTCCACACCTGCGACATGCACTCGTTGTCGTGCATACTCCACGTCTGTGACTGCTGCTCGGTGGAGGCTGCACGACACCTGTTAGCCGCAGTTAGCTCTTTTGTGTTTGACCTGGTAGGACCGGCTGTCCTGTTTTCATCTTTGGTTTGGTTAGTTTGGGGCTGGTTTTCGGTTTTAGTTTAGTGATGTCAGTGCCAGCTTCTATGGCCCTGTACAGGGTTGGCCCGGTGCACCATCCTTTTGTTCTGTTTGGCCGGCCCAACAGGTCCACCTTTCTGTTGTTACTTTATTTTGGGCACGGGAGGGGGTTTTGGAAATTTTAAGTAAATTAAAATTAACTTAAAATGAACTATTTAACTTTTTGTAACCCATTTGTCTCCTGTGTCCTCTTTAATATGTTTAATCCACCCAGGTCGTAACAGTGATGGCAGAGTGGTAGAAAAAAGGAAGAGTAATGATAGAGTGATGGCAGAGTGATGGCAGAGTGGTAGAATAATGGAAGAGTGATGATAGAGTGATGGCAGAATTATGGAAGAGTGATGAGTGATGGCAGAGTGGTAGAGTGATGCCAGAGTGGTAGAGTGATGAGAGACTGATGACAGGGTGATAACAAAGTGGGAGAGTGATGGTAGAGTGGCAGAGTGATGGTGGTGTGATAGCAGAGTGGTGGCCGAGCGATGGCAGAGTGATGACAGAAATAACAGAGTGATGGCCAAGTCATGACAGAATAGTAGAGCAATGGCAGAGTGATGGTAGAGTGATGGTAGAGTGATGGTAGAGTGATGGTAGAGTGATGGCAGAGCGGTAGAGTGATAGTAGAATGATGGCAGAGTGATGACAGAGTGGCAGACTAGCAGAGTGATGGCAGAGTGATGGCAGAGTGATGGCAGAGTGATGGCAGAGTGATGGCAGACTAGCAGAGTGATGGCAGAGTGATGGCAGAGTGATGGCAGAGTGATGGCAGACTAGCAGAGTGATGGTAGAGTGATGGCAGACTAGCAGAGTGATGGCAGAGTGATGGCAGACTAGCAGAGTGATGGTAGAGTGATGGCAGAGTAATGGCAGAGTGAGCACAGAGTGACGAAAAGTGATGGTAGAGTGATGGCAGAGTTATTACAAACTGTTAGAGTGATGGCAGAGTGATGACAGTGATTGCAGAGTGGTAGAGCAATGGAAGAGTGATGGCAGAGTGATGACAGACTGATGGTACAGTGATGGCAGAATAGTCGAGCAATGGCAGATTGATGATAGAGTGATGGCAGAGTGGCAGAGTGATGGCAGAGTGATGGTAGAGTCATGGCAGAGTGATGGCAGAGTGATGGTAGAGTGGCAGAGTGTTGGCAGAGTGATGGTAGAGTGATGGTAGAGTCATGGCAGAGTGATGGCAGAGTGATGGTAGAGTGGCAGAGTGTTGGCAGAGTGATGGTAGAGTGATGGTAGAGTGGCAGAGTGTTGGCAGAGTGATGGCAGAGTGATGGTAGAGTCATGGCAGAGTGATGGCAGAGTGATGGTAGAGTGGCAGAGTGTTGGCAGAGTGATGGTAGAGTGATGGTAGAGTCATGGCAGAGTGATGGCAGAGTGATGGTAGAGTGGCAGAGTGTTGGCAGAGTGATGGCAGAGTGATGGTAGAGTCATGGCAGAGTGATGGCAGAGTGATGGTAGAGTGGCAGAGTGTTGGCAGAGTGATGGTAGAGTGGCAGAGTGTTGGCAGAGTGATGGCAGAGTGATGGTAGAGTCATGGCAGAGTGATGGCAGAGTGATGGTAGAGTGGCAGAGTGTTGGCAGAGTGATGGTAGAGTGATGGTAGAGTGGCAGAGTGTTGGCAGAGTGATGGTAGAGTCATGGCAGAGTGATGGCCGAGTCAGGACAGTGATGACAGAGTGATGTTAGAGTGATGGCAGAGTAGTAGAGTGATGGCAGAGTGATGGCCGACTCATGACAGTGATGACAGAGTGATGTTAGAGTGATGGCAGAGTAGTAGAGTGATGGCAGAGTGATTACAAAGTGTTAGAGTGATGGCAGAGTGATGGTAGTGATGGCACGGTGGAACGTCGCATTTTGAGCTTTGGAGATATAACAGACCAATAATAAAGTGTTACTAAAACATCTGTGAATGAAACAAAACACAACTCAAGGTCTGTTTTTGAGGACGAAACATTAGAGCATGGCTTAAAGCTCAAAAGAGTCAGTTTGTGCGACACAGGAGCTTTAATCCCCTTTTCTGCTCTGGCCAATCACAGCAAAGCTCCCGCGGCTTTTTGTGAATGAAATCTCACATAACCTGTTCTAATGATTCACTTTGAACTTAGAACACAAATTATGCAACAAGCAGGTCTTTGATGAACATAAAAAAGCAGTTATTAAACAATTAGCATACAGTTAGCATACCGTTAGCATACAGTTAGCATACATTTATTAGCTAATCGCCCCGGAGACGGCAGAGATCTAAAGAGGTAAAAATATCTGACACTGGAAATGTGGCTCTGAGCGAAACCGCAGGGACGACTATGGAAATACAGACTTTTGTGAATGTAAGTGCCTAGAAGTCTGGGTTTAGACCTGGTTTAGTCCTAGTTTTGTTGTGGTCTAGTCCTGGTTCAGTCCTGGTTCAGTCCTGCTTTAGTCCTGGTTTAGTCCTGGCTTAGTTCTGGCTTAGTCCTGGTTTAGTCTTGGGTTAATCCTGCTTTAGTCCTGGTTCAGTCCTGGTTTAGTCCTGGTTTAGTCTTGGTTTAGTCCTGGTTCAGTCCTGGCTTTGTCCTGGTTTAGACCTGGTTTAGCCCTGGTTTAGTGTTGGTTTAGTCCTGGTTTAGTCCTGGTTCAGTCCTGGTTTAGTCCTGGTTTAGTCCTGGTTCAGTCCTGGTTTAGTCCTGGTTTAGTCCTGGTTTAGTCCTCTTCAGTCCTGGCTTTGTCCTGGTTTATTCCTGGTTTAGTCCTGGTTCAGTCCTGGTTTAGTCCTGGTTTAGTCCTGGTTTAGTCCTGGTTTAGTCCTCTTCAGGTATTTCTTAATAACACTACAAATGTCTCTCCTCCTCTCTTCCTCCCTCCCTCCCTCTTTTCTCATCCTTCTTTCTCTCCTCTCCTGCATTTCTCTTTCCCTCTGCTCTCTCTCTTCTCTGTCTCCCTCCATCTTCCCCTTCGTCACACCTGCCTCAATGTCTTTTCTCCTCGATCCATCAATCTTCCCACCTCCTCTCTCTCCCCTTCTTTCCTCTCTCTCTCTCTCTCTCTCTCTCTCTCTCTCTCTCCTGCTCTCTATCACTATCTTCCCTTCCTTTTCTTCTCTGCTCTCTCCATCTTTTTGCTGTCCTCTCCTCCTGTGTCATCCCTTTTTCCCCCTCTACTCTCTCTCTTCTATTTAATTTAGACCTTCTTGTGCCTGTTTTTCCTGCACATTTGGCTCGACTCCACAGCACAACATCTCCCCCTACAGGCCGCAAAGCTCACTGCACCTCCCCCTGTTCTCCACGTCTCTCTCTCTCTCTCTCTCTCTCCTCCCCGCTTAAGTGACATAATAAATGTGTTGTTACATGTCAAGACTCTTTCCTCATTCCCTCTTTCTCCCTCCATCCCCTTGTCCCTTCCTCTCTCCTCCCTGTCTCCTTCCCTCTCTCCTTCCTCTCTTCTTCCCTTTCTCTCTCTGTCCCAATCTCCTTTCTCTCTCCTTCTCTCTCTCCTTCCCTCTCTCCTTCCTCTCTCCTTCCCTTTCTCCTTCCCTCTCTCCTTCCCTTTGTCCACCCGTCTCTCCTCCCTGTCTCCTTCCCTCTCTCCTTCCTCTCTTCTTCTCTTTCTCTCTCTCTCCCAATCTCCTTTCTCTCTCCTTCCTACTCTCCTTCCCTCTCTCCTTCCTCTCTCCTTCCCTTTCTCCTTCCCTCTCTCCTTCCCTTTGTCCACCCGTCTCTCCTCCCTGTCTCCTTCCCTGTCTCCTTCCTCTCTTCTTCCCTTTCTCTCTCTCTCCCAATCTCCTTCCTACTCTCCTTCCCTCTCTCCTTCCTCTCTCCTTCCCTTTCTCCTTCCCTCTCTCCTTCCCTTTGTCCACCCGTCTCTCCTCCCTGTCTCCTTCCCTGTCTCCTTCCTCTCTTCTTCCCTTTCTCTCTCTCTCCCAATCTCCTTTCTCTCTCCTTCTCTCTCTCCTTCCCTCTCTCCTTCCCTTCGTCCACCCATCTCTCCTCCCTGTCTCCTTCCCTCTCTCCTTCCTCTCTTCTTCCCTTTCTCTCTCTCTCCCAATCTCCTTTCTCTCTCCTTCTCTCTCTCCTTCCCTCTCTCCTTCCCTTTCTCCTTCCCTCTCTCCTTCCCTTTGTCCATCCGTCTCTCCTCCCTGTCTCCTTCCCTCTCTCCTTCCTCTCTTCTTCCCTTTCTCTCTCTCTCCCAATCTCCTTTCTCTCTCCTTCTCTCTCTCCTTCCCTCTCTCCTTCCCTTTCTCCTTCCCTCTCTCCTTCCCTTTGTCCATCCGTCTCTCCTCCCTGTCTCCTTCCCTCTCTCCTTCCTCTCTTCTTCCCTTTCTCTCTCTCTCCCAATTTCCTTTCTCTCTCCTTCCCTCTCTCCTTCCTCTCTCCTTCCCTTTCTCCTTGACTCTCTCCTTCCCTTTGTCCATCTCTCTCCTCCCTGTCTCTCCTCCCTGTCTCCTTCCCTGTCTCCTTCCTCTCTTCTTCCCTTTCTCTCTCTCTCCCAATTTTCTTTTCTCCTTCCCTCCATCTCTCTTTCCATCTCTCCTTCCCTCCCTCTCTCGTCCCTCTCTCCTTCCATCTCTTCTTCCCTCTCTCCTCTCTCTCATTCTCTTGTCTGAAAATCTGAACTTTAAACTAATACAATAATCCTCTATATTTCAGAACATGTTTGTAGAATAAAAACTACAGAGTTTTACACCGAAGAAGACGCCATGGACACAAAGGAAGGGCATCTGATACTGAGACTGAACCAGGACTGAACCAGGACTAAACCAGGACTAAACCTGGGCTAAACCAGGACTAAACCAGGACTAAACCAGAACTGAACCAGGCTTAAACAAGGACTAAACCAGATTTAAACCAGGATTAAACCAGGTCTAAACCTGGACTAAACCAGGACTGAACCAGGACTGATCCAGGACTAAATCAGGACTAAACCAGGACTAAATAAGGACTGAACCAGGTTTCACTTACGGGGGAGATGAGGACAAATGGAGAGATTGAAAAGACGTGGTGCAGAAAATGGCCACCGCACAATCAGAGTTCAGATAAAAAGAAAGTACAAGTGAGAAGAAGTGGAGGATTTAAGGTTCAAAACTGAACCAGGACTAAACCAGGACTACAGGACTAAACGGGGACTGTATCAGGACTTACCATGTCTCTCTATTCTTCCCCTTCTTTTCTTTGTCTCTTTTTCTCTTTCTCTCCCTCTAGCTCTCTGTTTTACCCCTTTCTCTCCTCTCTCCCCTCCCTCATTCTTCCAATCCTCTCCCTCTTTATCTTTTGTCCCCCTCTCTCCCCCTCTCTCCTCCCCCTCTGTCTTCTACCCCACCTCTCTACTCCCTCCTCCCTGTCTCTCTCTACCCATCTCTCCCCCTTTCTCCCGCTCACTCTCTCTCTCTCTCCTTTCTCTCTCTCTCCTCTCCCTCTCTCCTTATCTCCTCTGACAGCAGAATGGAGAGAGTGAAGAGGAGAATAAAACGTCCCTCTTGTGCCATTGATAAAATGAAATTAGATATTTTTCTGTCGTTTTTATCTCTACTGCTCAGAACGCCTCTCTCTCTCCCTCTCTCCTCTCCTTTCTCTCTTCTCTCTCTCTTCTTTCTCTTCCTCTCTCCTTCCCTCTCCCGTTTGAAAATGTGGACTCAATTTAACAACATCATATTCGTGGGATTCTTGTTTGAAGTTCTTATACCTGCATTAAAACTCCTGGGTTAGTTCTGTGTTAGTGCTTGTTTAGACCTGGTTTAGATCCGGACAAGTAGACCTATTTATACCTGGCTTAGACATGGTTTAGTCTGGTTTAGTTCTGGTTTTGTCCTAGTTTGATAGCCCTGGTTTAGTGTTTGATTAGATCTGGTTTGGACCCAGTTTAAACCTTGCTTTGACCCTTGTTAGTCCTATTTTAGTTCTGGTTTAGACCTGGGTTAGACCTAGATTTCAGTCTCTCTCAAATGTTAAAGTCTCATGAAAAGTCACAACTTTCACAGATCAAACACTAAAGCTAAAACTAGTATAGTAAGAGTGCACTAACTGTTTATACAGTGGGGCAAAAAAGTATTTAGTCAGCCACCAATTGCGCAAGTTCTCCGACCTCAAAAGATGAGAGTGTCATGATCCACACTGTTCCTATTCCTGGTTTTGTCTCCTGCCCTGTTCTTTCCCTCTCCCACCTGCTGGAGCCAGAGCTGGGCTGAGCTCCTGGCTCCTCCCGCGTGCACCTGCAGCCCATCAGCACAATTACCTCCACCTGCCGTGGATAAGAGGAGCCAGGACCAGACACACGGTGCCAGATCGTCCGTGTGTCCATGTGAATATTCTAACTTGTTTTGCCTTTTTGCATTTTTGCTCTTTGTATCCTGCTCATTGGGTTTTGTATGCCACCCTTCAGATCCCGCTCTCTAGACCATTCCGGCTCCTGTGCTCCCGGCTCCGCTCCAGCTCAGCTTCCCAGTCCAGGTCTCGTCTCGTCTTGTTTCCCGCACCCTACGTCTCTGGACTCCGCTCCGCACCCTGCTCCCTGTCCTGGCTCTGGTCACCCTGTCTCTGTCCCTGCACTCCACGCTCCCGGACCCCGGCTCACGCTTTGCTCCCTGCCCCGGCGCTGCCCTCACTATCAGCCCCTTTGTGCCACCCGCTTTGCCCCTGGATCCTGGCCCACACCCTGTCTCCTCTTCTCCGCCAGATCTGCCCACATTATTGAACCCTCATTCACTACTTGTAAATAAACACTGTAAACCTTCCCTGAGTTGTGCATTGTTTGGTCCTGTTTGCCTGCCATTACGACAGAGAGAGGCCTGTAGTTTTAATCATAGGTTCAGTTCAACAATGAGAGACAAAATGAGGGAAAAAAAAATCTGAAAATCAAATCTGAAAATCACATTGTCTGATTTTTTTATTTGCACATTATGGTGGAAAATAAGTATTTGGTCAATAACAAGTTCATCTCAATACTTTGTTATATTCCCTTTGTTGGCAATGACAGAGGCCAAACGTTTTTCACACACTGTTGCTGGTAGTTTGGCCCATTCCTCTAGAGCAGTAATGTTTTGGGGCTGTCATTGGGCAGCATGGATTTTCAACTCCCTCCAGAGATTTTCTATGGGGTTGAGATCTGGAGACTGGCTAGGCCACTCCAGGACCTTGAAATGCTTCTTATGAAGCTACTCCTTTGTTGCCCGGGCGATGTGTTTGGGATCATTGTCATGCTGAAAGACCCAGCCACATTTAATCTTCAATGCCCTCGCTGATGGAAGGAGATTTTCACTCAAAATTTCACGATACATGGCCCCATTTATTTTTTCCTTTACACGGATCAGTCGTCCTGGTCAATTTGTAGAAACACAGCCCCAAAGTATGATGTTTCCACCTCCATGCTTCACAGTAGGTCTGGTGTTCTTTGGATGAAAATCAGCATTCTTTCTCCTCCAAACACGACAAGTTGAGTTTTTAGAAAAAAGTTCTATTTTGGTTTCATCAGACCATGTGACATTCTCCCAATCCTCTTCTGGATCATCCAAATACTCTCTAGCAAACATCAGATGGGCCTGGACATGTCCTGTTTTAAGCATGGGGACACGTCTGGCACTGCAGGATTTGAGTCCCTGGCAGCGTAGGGTGTTACTGATGGTCCCTTTGTTACTCTGGTCCCAGTTCTCTGCAGGTCATTCACTAGGTCCCCCGTGTGGTTCTGGGATTTTTGCTCACTGTTCTTGTGATCACTCCTGACCCCACGAGGTGAGATCTTGTGTGGAGCCCCAGATTGAAGGAGATTATCAGTGGTCTTGTATGTCTTCCATTTTCTAATAATTGCTCCCACAGTTGATTTCTTCACATCAAGCTGCTTACCTATTGCAGATTCAGTCTTTCCAGCCTGGTGCAGGTCTACAGTTTTGTTTGTGGTGTCCTTTGACAGCTCTTTGGTCTTAGCCATAGTGGAGACTCTTGTGTGAGGTTCTGTCTTTTATACTGATAACGAGTTCAAACAGGTGCCATTAATACAGGCAACGAGTAGAGAACAGAGGAGCCTCTTAAAGAAGAATTTACAAGTCTGTGAGACTCAGAAATCTTGCTTGTTTGTAGGTGACTAAATACTTATTTTACAGAGGAATTTACCAATTAATTCATTAAAAATCCTACAATGTGATTTCCTGGATTCTTTACCCCCATTCTGTCTCTCATAGTTGAAGTGAAACTATGATGACGGGGACAGGTCTCTCACTGTTGTGTCGGCCTACTGGACAAACAGCAGTGCAGAGTACCCGGCCTTCTTGGAGTCCCTGGGAGGGGTACTAGACAGTGCACCGACTGGGGACTCCGTTGTTCTCCTGGGGGACTTCAACGCCCATGTGGGTAACGACAGTGACACTTGGAGGGGCGTGATTGGGAAGAACGGCCTCCCCGATCTGAACCCGAGTGGTGTTTTGTTATTGGACTTCTGTGCTAGTCACAGTTTGTCCATAACAAACACCATGTTCGAGCACAAGGGTGTCCATCGGTGCACGTGGCACCAGGACACTCTAGGTCGGAGGTCCATGATCGACTTTGTTGTCGTGTCATCTGACCTCCGACCGCGTGTCTTGGACACTCGGGTGAAGAGAGGGGCTGAGCTGTCAACTGATCACCACCTGGTGGTGAGTTGGATCCGCTGGCGGAGGAGGAAGCCGGACAGACCTGGCAGGCCCAAGCGTATTTTAAGAGTCTGTTGGGAACGTCTGGCGGAGCAGCTCGTAGCTGTGGTCGTAAGGTCTGCGGTGCTTGTCGCGGTGGCAATCCCCAAACCCGGTGGTGGACACCGGAAGTAAGGGGCTGAAGAAGGAGTTCTATCGAGCCTTGTTGGCTCGTGGGACTCCTGAGGCAGCTGATGAGTACCGGCGGGCAAAGCGCGCCGTGGCTCGGGCGGTCACAGAGGCAAAAACTCGGGGTTGGGAGGAGTTCGGGGAGGCCCTGGAGGAGGACTATCGGACGGCCTCAAAGAGATTCTGGCAAACCGTCCGACGCCTCAGGAGGGGGAAGCAATACCACTGTTGTATACCACTATTATTGTTGTGTTATTGTTTTCATTGTATGTACACGTTTCTATTGTTGCTGTCACTATTATTATTGTCATTATTATTCCCTTATTCATTAACTAATTTATTTATTGAATTAATTTGTGGTTCTGATGAAGATAAATAAATGGATAAATATAAACACACATATTAAATATTAGAAATAAATAACATGAATTATTAAATAATAATTTATAATTATATATATATATATATATATATATATATATATATATATATATATATATATATATATATATAATTATTATTATTAATAATAATAATAATAAATAAATTATTAATCAATAATAATAATAATAATTGACAACAAATAAATAAAAAGATTAGGGCTAACAAAGAATGGGCCCGTTCCTAGGGGGTACTGCCCCTTGAGTGTGGGCTCACCAAAACCTTGCCTCTTTTAATGCATTGTACAGGACACGCACGCACACACATTATACATTTAAATCTAAATAACCAATACCACCATTAGGACCACAAAACTAACATAGAGCAATATTGACCAACCATTGAACACTGAGTATGACAGCAATAATAAAACCTGTTATTGTTCCATCCATCCATCCATTTTCTTCCGCTTATCCGGGGCCGGGTCGCGGGGGCAGCAGTCTAAGCAGGGACTCCCAGACTTCCCTCACCCCGGACACGTCCTCCAGCTCCTCCGGTGGGACCCCAAGGCGTTCCCAGGCCAGCCGAGAGACATAGTCCCTCCAGCGTGTCCTGGGTCTTCCCCGGGGCCTCCTCCCGGTGGGACATGCCCAGAACACCTCCCTAGGGAGGCGTCCAGGAGGCATCCTGAGCAGATGCCCGAGCCACCTCAGCTGATTCCTCTCAACGTGTAGGAGCAGCGGCTCTACTCCGAGCTCCTCCCGTGTGACCGAGCTCCTCACCCTATCCCTAAGGGTGCGCCCGGCCACTCTGCGGAGGAAGCCCATTTCAGCCGCTTGTATCCGCGATCTTGTCCTTTCGGTCATTACCCAAAGCTCATGACCATAGGTGAGGGTAGGAACGTAGATTGACCGGTAAATCGAGAGCTTCGCCTTCCGGCTCAGCTCCTTCTTTACCACAACGGACCGATACAGCGACCGCATCACTGCAGACGCTGCACCGATCCGCCTGTCAATCTCACGCTCCATCCTTCCCTCACTCGTGAACAAGACCCCGAGATACTTGAACTCCTCCACTTGGGGCAGAGACTCACCACCCACCCGGAGAGAGCAAACCACCTTTTTCCGGTCAAGAACCATGGCCTCGGATTTGGAGGAGCTGATTCTCATCCCAGCCGCTTCACACTCGGCTGCAAACCGCCCCAGTGCCTGCTGCAGGTCCTGGCTCGAAGAAGCCATCAGGACAACATCATCTGCAAACAGCAGAGATGAAATCCTGTGGTTCCCAAACCAGGCCCCCTCCGGCCCCTGGCTGCGCCTAGAAATTCTGTCCATAAATATAATGAACAGAACCGGTGACAAAGGGCAGCCCTGGCGGAGTCCAACATGCACCGGGAACAGGTCTGACTTACTGCCGGCAATGCGAACACAGCTCCTGCTCCGGTCATACAGGGACCGGACAGCCCTTAGCAAAGAGCCCCGGACCCCATACTCCCAGAGCACCCCCTAAAGGACACCACGAGGGACACGGTCGAATGCCTTCTCCAGATCCACAAAACACATGTGGACTGGTTGGGCATACTCCCATGAGCCCTCGAGGACCCGATGGAGAGTATAGAGCTGGTCCAGTGTTCCACGACCAGGACGAAAACCACACTGCTCCTCCTGAATCCGAGGTTCGACTATCGGTCGGATTCTCCTCTCCAGTACCCTGGAATAGACCTTACCGGGAAGGCTGAGGAGTGTGATTCCCCTGTAATTGGAACACACCCTCCGGTCCCCCTTCTTATACAGAGGGACCACCACCCCGGTCTGCCATTCCACAGGTACTGTCCCCGACCGCCACGTGATGTTGCAGAGACGTGTCAGCCAAGACAGTCCCACAACATCCAGAGACTTGAGGTACTCAGGACGGATCTCATCCACCCCCGGAGCCTTGCCACCGAGGAGCTTGCCAACCACCTCAGTGACTTCAGCCAGGGTGATGGACGAGTCCGCCTCTGGGTCCCCAGTTTCTGCTTCCTCCTCGGAAGACGTGACAGTGGGATTGAGGAGATCCTCAAAGTATTCCTTCCACCGCCCGACAACATCCCCAGTCGAGGTCAGCAGCTCTCCACCCGCACTGTAAACAGTGTTGGTGAAGCACTGCTTTCCCCTCCTGAGGCGTCGGACGGTTTGCCAGAATCTCTTTGAGGCCGTCCGATAGTCCTCCTCCATGGCCTCCCCGAACTCCTCCCAACCCCGAGTTTTTGCCTCTGTGACTGCCCGAGCCGCGGCACGCTTGGCCTGCCGGTACTCATCAGCTGCCTCAGGAGTCCCACGAGCCAACCAGGCTGAGGAGCCCTCTGCACCGGGAGCTGTGGTTGGCTGTGGCTGCTGGGCCCTGGTTCGTGGGCCCTGGAGGTTTGGTCTTGCCTCATCTCTTCTCTGGGCCCTGGGCTGGTGTCCTGTGGCTGTGGGTGACCCTGTTCCTGGTGCAGATGGTTCCTCTGGTGGCGCTCTCTCATCTGGTTCATCTTTATCCAGCCTGTTCCACTTAAACATATTTTAAATGAAACTGAGGTATTTTAACATGTGTTGAGGTGGGGGGTGGGAGTGTGTGTTGGGGTGGGGGGTTGTTTGGTTATGATTATTGATGTGTTGGGGTTGGGTTGTTGGGCTGTCGGGTGGCTGGGTGGGTTTGGTGGGTGGGACTGATTTTAATGCTTTGTAAAGCACTTTGTGTTACTTTTTTTGTATGAAAAGTGCTCTATAAATAAAGTTTGATTTGATTTGATTTGATTTGATAGGACTCCTTCTTCAGCTTGACGGCATCCCTTACTTCCGGTGTCCACCACCGGGTTCGGGGATTGCCGCCGCGACAAGCACCACAGACCTTACGACCACAGCTACGAGCAGCCGCATCGACAATAGAGGTGGAGAACATGGCCCACTCGGAGTCCATGTCTCCAACCTCCCCCGGGATCAGGGAGAAGCTCTCCCGGAGGTGGGAGTTGAAGACCCCCCTGACAGAGGGCTCCGCCAGACGTTCCCAGCAGACCCTCACAATACGCTTGGGCCTGCCAGGTCTGTCCGGCTTCCTCCTCCGCCAGCGGATCCAACTCACCACCAGGTGGTGATCAGTTGACAGCTCAGCCCCTCTCTTCACCCGAGTGTCCAAGACACGCGGTCGGAGGTCAGATGACACGACAACAAAGTCGATCATCGACCTCCGACCTAGAGTGTCCTGGTGCCACGTGCACCGATGGACACCCTTGTGCTCGAACATGGTGTTTGTTATGGACAAGCTGTGGCTAGCACAGAAGTCCAATAACAAAACACCGCTCGGGTTCAGATCGGGGAGGCCGTTCCTCCCAATCACGCCCCTCCAAGTGTCACTGTCGTTACCCACATGGGCGTTGAAGTCCCCCAGGAGAACAACGGAGTCCCCGGTTGGTGCACTGTCTAGTACCCCTCCCAGGGACTCCAAGAAGGCCGGGTACTCTGCACTGCTGTTTGGCCCGTAGGCCGACACAACAGTGAGAGACCTGTCCCCGACCCGAAGGCGCAGGGACGCGACCCTCTCGTTCACCGGAGTGAACCCCAACACGCAGCGGCTGAGCTGTGGGGCAATGAGCAAGCCCACACCAGCTCGCCGCCGCTCCCCGCGGGCAACGCCAGAGAAATGGAGAGTCCAACCCCTCTCAAGAAGTTGGGTTCCAGAGCCCAAGCTGTGCGTGGAGGTGAGGCCGACTATATCTAGCCGGTAACGCTCAACCTCCCGCACAAGCTCAGGCTCCTTCCCCCCCAGCGAGGTGACATTCCATGTCCCCAGAGCTAGTCTCCATGTCCGGAGATCCGGTCGTCGAGGTCCCCGCCTTCGACTGCTACCCGAATCTCTCCGCACCCGCCCCTCATGGCTCCTCCCGCAGGTGGTGGGTCCACGGGAGGACGGCCCCACGTCGTTTCTTCGGGCTGGGCCCGACCGGGCCCCGTGGGGAAAGGCCCGGCCACCAGGCGCTCGCTGCCGAGCACCCACCCCAGGCCTGGCTCCAGGGTGGGGCCCCGGTAACGCCAGTCCGGGCGACGTAACTGGCCTTGATCTTTTACTTTCCATGATGGGCTTCTGAACCGCTCTTAGTCAGACCCGTCTCCCAGGACCTGTTTGCCATGGGTGACCCTACCAGGGGCATGAAGCCCCCGACAACATAGCTCCCAGGATCATTCGGGTGCTCAAACCCCTCCACCACGTTAAGGTGGCGGTTCGGGGAGGGGCCTGTTATTGTTATTTTTACTTGGGTGGAGATAAAATAATGCTAATAAAAATAAAAGTAGAAAAAAAAAAAAGTTGTAATTTTTACTTTTATTTTTATTAGTATTATTTTATCTCCACCCACACACACACTCACACACATATTTACAAAGAAAACCAAGATAGAATAATGCAGGTACTGAACTGTATCACACTCCTCAGCCTTCCCGGTAAGGTCTATTCCAGGGTACTGGAGAGGAGAATCCGACCGATAGTCAAACCTCAGATTCAGGAGGAGCAGTGTGGTTTTCGTCCTGGTCGTGGAACACTGGACCAGCTCTATACTCTCCATCGGGTCCTCGAGGGTTCATGGGAGTATGCCCAACCAGTCCACATGTGTTTTGTGGATCTGGAGAAGGCATTCGACCATGTCCCTCGTGGTGTCCTTTGGGGGGTGCTCTGGGAGTATGGGGTCCGGGGTCCTTTGCTAAGGGCTGTCCGGTCCCTGTATGACCGGAGCAGGAGCCGTGTTCATTGCCGGCAGTAAGTCAGACCTGTTCCTGGTGCATGTTGCACTCCGCCAGGGCTGCCCTTTGTCACCGGTTCTGTTCATTATATTTATGGACAGAATTTCTAGGCACAGCCAGGGGCCGGAGGGGGCCTGGTTTGGGAACCACAGGATTTCATCTCTGCTGTTTGCAGATGATGTTGTCCTGATGCTTCATCGAGCCAGGACCTTCAGCAGGCACTGGGGCAGTTTGCAGCCAAGTGTGAAGCGGCTGGGATGAGAATCAGCTCCTCCAAATCCGAGGCCATGGTTCTCGACCGGAAAAAGGTGGTTTGCTCTCTCCGGGTGGGTGGAGAGTCTATGCCTCAAGTGAAGGAGTTCAAGTATCTCGGGGTCTTGTTCACGAGTGAGGGAAGGATGGAGCGTGAGATTGACAGGCGGATCGATGCAGCATCTGCAGTGATGCGGTCGCTGTATTGGTCCGTTGTGGTGAAGAAGGAGCTGAGCCCAAAGGCAAAGCTCTCGATTTACAGGTCAATCTACATTCCTACCCTCACCTATGGTCATGAGCTCTGGGTAATGACCGAAAGGACAAGATCACGGATACAAGCGGCTGAAATGGGTTTCCTCCGCAGAGTGGCTGGGCACACCCTTAGGGATAGGGTGAAGAGCTCGGAGTAGAGCCGCTGCTCCTACACGTTGAGAGGAGCCAGTTGAGGTGGCTCAGGCATCTGCTCAGGATGCCTCCTGGACGCCTCCCCAGGGAGGTGTTCTGGGCATGTCCCACCGGGAGGAGGCCCCGGGGAAGACCCAGGACACGCTGAAGGGACTATGTCTCTCTGGCCTGGGAACGCCTTGGGATCCCACCGCAGGAGCTGGAGGACGTGTCTGGGGTGAGGGAAGTTTGGGAGTCCCTGCTTAGACTGCTGCCCCTACGACCCGGCCCCAGATAAGTGGAAGAAAATGGATGGATGGATGGATGGATGTATTAAGTACACAATGACAGTACACAATGGAGTGATTGCGACCTTAGAGCTGCTCACACAGTACATGTACACGTACATGTGTGCTTGTGTCCTTGTGTGCTTGTGTGCTCATGTACTCACGTACTTGTCTACTTCTGTGCTTGTGTGCTTGTGTACTTGTGCACTTGTGTTCACAAGTACACAAGTGTACATCTGTGCTTGTGTGCTCGTGTATATGTGTACTTGTGTACTTGTCTACATCACACAGTACATGTGTACTCCGGACACTTTAATTCTGTTTAAATGTGGCTGCAGTCAGACTGAAACTTGACATTTTACCCACAATTCTTTGTTCCTCGCCAATTTAAACACAATTTATACAATGTTTTCTGTAGAGACTAAAAACAATACAGCAGAGACAGGGAGAGAGGGAAAGGAGGAGAGGAGGAGAGGAGGAGTAGCAGAGAGGGAGACACTAAAAACAATACAGCAGAGAGAGGGAGAGGGGGAGAGAGTGAGAGGGAGGGATGGATTACTACTACTACTGCTAGGCAAGGCAAACTTATTTGTATATTGTATGTTCAAAGTGCTTTACAGAATAAGAAAGACATTAAAATCACAATACAACAAATCAAAGCATAAATAATCACAAATGATCATCATAAAATGAACATTAAAAGAGGAGAGGCAGAATAAAACCCGTTCAGTCATATGCAGCTAAACAGAACTGTTTTAAGTCTGGATTTAAACATTTTCAAAGTAGAGGCCTGTCTCACATCTTCAGGAAGACTGTTCCAGGTTTTAACTGCATAAAACTGAAACGCTGATTCCCCATGTTTAGTTTTGGTTTCATCCTGGTTTAATCCTCAGAGTGTGAGATGGTTCATGTGGCTCTAACATGTGGGGGATGTTCTTTGGTGTTGGTCCATGGAGAGACTTGTTCACAAGCAGAGCTGCTTTAAAGTTTATTCTCTGACCTACAGGAGCCAGAGACCTGAGCACAGGACTTATGTGCTCGTACTTTCTGGTTCTAGTCAGGACCCGAGCAGCAGCGTTCTGGATCTACTGCAGTGTCTTAAGGCTCGTTTGGAGAGGCCAGTGAGCAGGACATTACAGTAGACTAACCTACTGGAGACAAATGCATGGATAAGTCTCTCTAAGTCTGGTTTTGACAGTAAACCTTTGATTTTTGACAAGTTTTTTAGATGGTAAAAAGCTGCAGATGTTATTGATTCAATGTGGCTGTTAAAGTTCAAGTCTGAGTCCATTATTACCTTTAGATTTCTAGCCTGATTTGAAGGTTTTAGAGAGAGAAACTGGAGGTGATTGTTGGACCAAAGTCTATGACTTGAGTCTTGTCTGAGTTTAGCTGCAGAAAGTTGTTTTTCCTCCACACACTGATCTGTTGGATGCAGTGAATCCACTGGTCCATATTCACCTGCTGCAGTGAGACATAGATCTGAGTGTCATCTGCAGTAGGACACATTATTGCTGTGTATTAACTGGACAAATGGCAGCATGTAGAGATTGAACAGCAGGGGTCCTTGGATTGGCCCTGTCCTGTGGGGCACCCAACGGGTCACAGACATTTTATCTGAGACACATTTTCCAATTTCAACAAAGTACTCCCTGTTTTCTAGATAGGACTTTAACCAGTTTAATGCAGTACCAGAGATGCCCACCCAGTCCTCTAATCTCTGTAAGAGGATCCCATGATCCACAGTGTCAAAGGCAGAACTCAGATCTAACAGGATCAAGACTGGCAAATGAAGCAGGGAACACACAGACTAAACAGGGAGGTAATGACAAACAGGTACAGCACATTAGGGCAGGGCCAAAATCAAAGGCGGGAGCACAAGAGGAGAGGGAATAAATCTGCAACAGAAACAAGGTAACTGAAGACCAAAGAGCTTTCCTTGACTGGCTTCAATCAACTGACATGAATAGTAGGATGGACATGCACAGAACTTGGAAGTCGTAACCTCACAGCTACAGGATTTATTACCTTAGATACCAGGAATGGGCCAACAAAGCATGGGGCCAACTTGCAAGACACTGTCCTCTGTGGTGACAGCCAAATCTTGTGGCCAACCAGGGAGGTGGGAGCGGCCCTTCTCTTCTGATCCGCAGCCCTTTTATAAACGTTCAAACTTTGAAGCAGGGTGTGACGAGCCCTTAACCAAGTACAACAGCAGTGGTGAATAAGAGCTTGGGCAGAGGGCACATCAACTTCTCACTCCAGTGCTGGAAACAGAGGCAACTGATAGCCAACAACACACTTGAAGGGGGACAACCCCGTGACACGTTAGGCAAAGTGTTGTGAGTATATTCGTGCCATATTAACATCTTACTCTACAAGGAGGGATTCTGAGAGGTAAGACAGCGCAGTCCAATCTAGAGAACCTGATTGACTCGTTCAGTCTGTCTATAGGTTTGGGAATGGTGACAAGAAAACTGGGAACTGGGAAACAAACTGAGAACCCCGGTCGGACAGCATGTTCCTGGGAAAACCAAACACTCAGCAGATGTGGATTAGGAGTGCCTCAGCTGTCTCCTTGGCAGTGAGCAGTTTGGGCAATGGTATAAATCTGACTATTTTAGAAAATCTCTCAACAACTGTAAGTATGGTGGTATTAGCATCGGACCTGGGCAATCCAGTGAGGAAATCAAAAGATGTCTGGCCAAGGACAATGAGGCACAGGAAGAGGGTGCAGGAGTCCAGAGGCAGGGGAAGTAGATGACTTTTTGCGGCAACACACATCACAGGCTGCAACAAACTCTGATATATGCTTTTTCATTTAAGGCCACCAAAACCTCTTTCTGGTCCTAAACAGAGTTCTTTGCACACCAGGATGGTAAGAAACAATAGAGGAATGGGCCCATAAAATTACCTCTCTACCTCTACAAACAGATGATTAGGTGGCACATTCAGAGGCAATGTCAATATGTCGCAAGGCTTCTCTGACTCTGCGCTCAATGTTCCAGGAGATTGCCCAGATAAAACTGAAACTTGTTATGCAACAATACATTTAAATCATGAAAAGTGCCCACCTGGTCTGTCCAAACAAGGAACGATTGTTCAGTGCCCTCTAGTAGATGTCTCCACTTCAGAGCCGCCTTTATAGCCATCATAGTTGCATTCTGAAAGAAAGTTTCTTTGACAATATGTTGCATCCCTGTGTATTTCTGTCATTTACTGACCTCTGTGACAGGACTGCTTCAACACTCACATCTGACACATCAACATTGACGACAAACTGACGTGAGGGATCTGGAAGAGTCAATACTGGAGGCAATGTGAACAAAGTTTTCATCTTTTGCAAGGCTTCTTCTGCTTGAGTGGACCAGGAGAACTGAAACTTAGGAGAGGTAAGGACATGTAAAGGTCTGAAGTTCCTGAAGTAGAACTGACGTTCCTTATGACCTTGCCATAAAACATTAGCAAAGCCCAAGATGAACATTTTTCCAGCAGGAGGGTGTGAGTCAGTCCTTGACTGCTTGGACCTCTAGACTGGTGCATTAGGCAGGCCAAAGACATCACCAAATATTCATAATGGCCACTAGATGGGTGAATAATTCTAGTCTTGAGAGCAGAGGATATAGCTTGAGTAGAGTGTGAGCAGAGGCGCCCCTAGGGAGGTTCCTTAGCCTTGTTGAAGACCTCTAAATTCAAGGTATCAATCCAGAACTGACAGCAAATCTGGGAATTGTGGATCCTCTGAAGGAGGGAAAACACTGAAACTTGAAGTTAGGACCCTAAGAAACAATATTTCCAGTAGACCAGTTTATGTGGGAGGCTGTGCTGTATAAGTCAGGGTAGCCAATGATTAGTGAGTGGTGAGCAGACTCAAAAATGTGAAACTGTATCTGCTCGGAGTGAGAGTCAGGAAACTGGAGAGAGATTGGGCTGGTGTAATATAATACTGTACACAGAAGTCTAGAGCTGTGGCAGTCATGAGCTGAGGAAGACATAGCATGGAGAGGCCCAGTTTCTTAACTAGTGACAAGGGTCCATGAAATTGGCATCAGTTCCAGAATCAACTAGAGCTGAGAGGCTGCATGAACAAGTGGAAGTAGTTAGCTGAACCTTACTGAGCTGGCAATTAGAAGCAATCTTTACAGCAGCAGGACAGAAGATTTAGTAAGTCCAACATCCTTTTTCACATGGCAAGGAAATGGCCTAACTGGCCACAATAAATGCAGTGTTCCTCATCCATGTAACACTGACGTTCGGCCAGAGACAGCTTAGTGCGACCAATCTGCATAGGCTCCTCAGTCTGGATAGTAGGCACAGCAGGCATGGACGAGAAGGGAGAACGGGAGATGGGAGAAATCCTTTCTTTGAAGTTCATTGTTCTGGACAGAGAGGAGAACTGACGGGGTTTCTCCCTTTCGGCCAGCCATTTATCAATCTTTGAGGCCAGAGCAATCAAAGCCTTCAGTTCAGAGGGTAAATCAAGGGGAGTCAGATGGTCTTTAATAGTCTCAGAAAGTCCACTAAAGAAAGTATCCACTAGAGCCAACTGATTCCACCCACTGTCAGCTGAAAGGATGCAGAACTCCAGGGCATAATCCAGAACACTACGTCGCCCTTGGTGTAGTGTGATCAAAGCCTTAGCAGCCTCACGACCAGAGGAAACTGAAAAAGCTGGTTGAAAGTGCCGATCCTACTCTGCCGTCAGGCTCTAGCACGACTAGTCAAACAGGAGATTATACAAGCTACTTTAGCACAATCAGAAGAAAATGAAGTAGGCTGGAATTCAAAATGTAACTCACACTAAGATAGAAATGACCAGCTGGCTCAACAGAAAATCTCTCAGGGATGAACAAATGAATCTGAGTAGGTCCAGGAGGGGAAATGGCAGGAACAGCTTCTGAAGCTGGAGTTGGAATAACTCCCACTCCCTGTGGAACAGATGTAGTTTCCATTTCCTTGAGCCATTCAACGATGAAGTTCATTTAAGAAGAAAAAGTCTCCTGATGGCTCTTGTTGACAGATCTTATCTCCTCTTTTAGGCTACACACTTGCTCCTCTTGCTGATGAATTCTTTGTCCTTGGGCCTGGAGTGCTGCTCGGACTGGCTCTGGGGAGTCCATGTCATGGCCAGACTGTACTGTCAGGTATGTACAATAAATGGCTCAAAACAGACTCAGGGGCAGGAGAAGTTTGACGAAGATTTAATGAAGCCAAGGCACGAAACACAAAAATACAGGACATTCCCATAACGTGATAATTTGGCAAATGAAGCAGGGAACACACAGACTAGAAAGGGAGCTAATGACAAACAGGTACAGCACATTAGGGCAGGGTTAAAATCAAAGGTGCACAAAGAAGTAAATCTGCAACAGAAACAAGGTAAGTGATGTCAAAATAAAACAGCAAAATCACAGGGAGCAAAGATGAGACATGACAGCTGTTAGTAAAGAACTTTTATTGAGGATTTTGCCAAAAAAAATGCAGATTTGAGATTGGTCCGTAATTGTTCAATATTGTGGCATCGAGACTTTTCTTGAGGAAAGGCTTGATAACTGCAATTTTCAAAGCTGGGAATGTTCCTGATTAAAGTGGCATGTTAATTATTCAAACGAGTGGGGACAGCAAACTGTTGAGCACAGATTTTAGAAATTTAGTGGGTAACACATGGAGGCAGCATGTAGATGAACTCAGACTGGTGACCATCTCTGGAACAGTTTTGTCAGTTACAGATGAAAAGTGAGTAGCTCTAAGTGTCTAGGTGGCTGCTGAGGTGTTATTTGTGTTGTGGAACTGACGGTATTTTCAATGCTCTGAACCTTGTCATTACAGAATACTGCAAACTCATTGCACTTAGATGTGTAGATTAGTTCTAACAGTAGCAGAGCTGGAGGGTTTGTTTATCTGTTTATCTTTGTTTACTCTTAAGAGATTCTCTGTTGGACCAGATAATCTCACTCGACAATGTGAGTATAGCTTCTAGCCCTACTGTAAAAAATCTTGGAGTCCTATTTGATCAAAATCTGTCATTCACAGCCCATATAAGCCTAGCTTGTAAAACCGCATACTTTCACCTGCGAAATATAACTAAAATTAGAAATATTTTACCTAAAAACGATGCTGAAAAACTCATCCATGCATTTGTTACTTCCAGACTTGATTACTGTAATTCTCTGCTTGCCGCCTGCCCCAAAAGTACTATAAGGAGCCTCCAGTTGGTCCAAAATGCAGCGGCCAGAGTCCTAACAGGAACTAAAAGAAGAGACCACATCAGTTCTGTACTAAAATATCTGCACTGGCTTCCTGTTGAGCTTGGAATCAAATTCAAAGTCCTCCTCCTGACATACAAAGCCCTAAACGGTACGGCCCCATCCTATCTGCAAGATGCTATTGTCCCGTACCAGCCAAACAGAGCACTCCGCTCTCAGAATGCAGGACTATTAGTGGTTCCTAGAGTGTCCAAAAGTACAGTGGGAGGGAGAGCATTCAGTTACCAAGCTCCTGTGCTATGGAATCAACTCCCTGCTGATGTTAAACAGGCCCCCACAGTCTCTGTATTTAAGACCAGGCTTAAAACCTTCCTCTTCGGTATAGACCAGGTTACATAGTGAGGGAGTTAGGGACATTAAAACCCGGGATAAGATAGACTGCAGTAGGAGATAACTAGCTGGGGGAAGTATGGCAACCTGAGCACTATCCTCTACTTTGTCCTATTTTCTCATCAGCAATGCTATTCACATGTTGTCCCCTGTCCCACTCCCCCTGTGGAGTGTATCTCTTTCAGATGCCCCGATGACAGCTGGACCCTCTCCTCCTCCTCGCCTGGCCCTCCTCCTCCTCGCCTGGCCGGTTTTTCTTGTTTTGTCTGATTTTTCCTGTTGTTTTGTTTTTGTGTGTATATCTCGGTGGCTGAGTGGCTCATGTCTCACAGCAGAAGGTTTGGTTGGATCCCCGGGTCGCCCAGGCCTTTCTGTGTGGAGTTTTTCATGTTTCTCCTCGTGTCTGGATGGGTTTCCTCCGGGTACTTCAGTTTTCCCCATCAACCAAAACAAGAACGCCCTTCGAGACAACTGTTGTTGTGATTTTGGGCATTAAAAAATAAAATGAATTGAATTGTTGCAAACAGGACATGAGAGTTGTTACTACGACTTCCAATAATGTCAGAAAAATCCCTCTCCCTTGTTCTACATAAACTGTGGTTGTACATGTGCATCTTTTCTCTGTAAATCTCATAATGAACCTGGAGCTTTGACTTGCTCCATTCCCGCTCGGCCCTCCGGCACTCTCTTTTCTGTGCCTTGACCGAGTCATCATTCCTCCATGGCGCTTTCTGCTTATCTTTAACCATTTTAACCTTCATTGGGGCAATGGTGTCCAGAACATTCAAAACACTCAAAGTCACAGAGTTCAACAAATCATCAACATTAGAATCCCAATTCAGTCCTGGTTCAGACCTGGTTTAGTTCTGGTTGAGTCTTGGTTTAGACTTGGCTTAGTCCTGGTTTAGTCCTGTTTTAGTCCTGTTTTAGTCCTGGTTTAGTCCTGGTTTAGTTTTGTTTTATATTAGGCAGAAGTTCATCTTAATGACAATGATAATTAAAATGTTCAGCTTTATATCTCTTTTCCAGTGTTAAAATCATCTTATTTGGATAATATATCATTATTATTTATGAAAATCCTCACCTCTGCTGCTCTGACCCTATCTTCCTCTCCTCTGACCCTCTCCTCTCTTAATCTGACCATCTCCTCTGACCCTCTCCTCTTCTGACCCTCTCCTCCTCTGACCCTCTGCTCCTCTGACCCTCTCCTCTGCTCCTCTGACCCTCTCCTCTGCTCCTCTGACCCTCTCCTCCTCTGACCATCCTCCTCTGGCCCTCTCCTCTCCTCCTCTGACCCTCTCCTCCTCTGACCCTCTCCTCCTCTGACCCTCTCCTCCTCTGACCCTCTCCTCCTCTGACCCTCTCCTCTGCTCCTCTGGCCCTCTTCTCTGCTCCTCTGACCCTCTCCTCTGCTTCTCTGACCCTCTCCTCTGCTCCTCTGACCCTCTCCTCTGCTCCTCTGACCCTCTCCTCCTCTGACCCTCTCCTCTGCTCCTCTGACCCTCTCCTCTCCTCCTCTGACCCTCTTCTCTGCTCCTCTGACCCTCTCCTCCTCTGACCCTCTCCTCCGCTCCATGTTCAGAAAGAGGAAGACTGATCTTCTGCATATTATTTCACCCAAACATTTCCAACTTCCTTTATTTTTCTACTTCTAATGGCTTGTTGATTGTGTCAGATGCCCTCCCGTCCTCCTATATGGCTCCATTTTAATACAATCTCCAGTTTAATTATTGAAAAGTGTCTAAACCGGCAGCAGAAGTGCACTTCCTGACCCCACTCCCTCTCATGGAAATGCCCTTTTACTATCTGTTCCATCCTGGTCTCTGATTGGTTGAGGCATCGGCACAGCTGAGTCCTGATTGGCTGTTGACTGTCAACACAGCAGCTCTGTTTCTGTGGCACATCAAGAAAAACTCCGCACACATGACAGGAAGTGGAGAGGACGCTTTACAAAGTAAGAGCATTTCCATCAGACTACAAGATCCATTCTCCCGCTGTGTTTATTCAACCACACCATCTGGGAGGGCATCTGACACACCACAACATCTGGGAGGGCATCTGACACACCACACCATCTGGGAGGGCATCTGACACACCACAACATCTGGGAGGGCATCTGACACACCACACCATCAGAAGATTATTTGACATTTGACCTCCCTCCATCTCAGTCTAACATTACAGGGCTATAGGAGGATGTGAGGGCATCTGACCCAGAAACAAAACTAGTATTGTAAGTATAAAAGTTTAATTGGAAATATAGGCTTAGTTTTTCAGTCAGATGCCCTTCCTGGTCCTAAAGGGAATCATTATATGGATATTTGGAATTTCCCCACTGTGGGACTAACAAAGGCACATCTTATCTTATCTTATATCCCCAACTTTCAGTTTTATTTCGGGCATTTCTTTAGTCTGACTTGTTTCAATATGTATGCATATGTATAGAATATGTTTTACCAGCTAAACAAGACAACAAAAAATGAAAACATATGAACCTGCTTCTGTCCAATTTTTGACCTCTCAAATATTAAATTATTTCTTATTTCTTGATGAAAACAATGACTCTTTTTACCTTAATATATGAAAAGTCTCTAAGCACAAATATTCACATTACTTTAATAGAATAGGTCATTGTACTTTTTTAAGTAGATGTTTAAAACTGTACTTGTACTTGAGTATATTTCTATCTTGTAATTAAAATGAGTTACATTTTAAATCATGAGAATAGCATACCCCTCCGAGAACCTCCACCTTAAGGTGGTGGAGGAGCTGGAGCACCCAAATGATCCTGGGAGTTATGTTGTCGGGGACTTTGTGTCCCTGGTAGAGCAAACAGGTCCTGGGGGATGGGACAGACCAAGAGCGGTTCAGAAGCCTTTCATGATGAGCATAACAACAGGGCCAGCTATGTCGCCTGGACTGGCATTACTGGGGCCCTACTCTGGAGCCAGGCCAGGGGTCTCTGCCTCAAGTGGAGGAGTTCAAGTATCTCTTGTTAACAAGTGAGGGAAGGATGGAGCGTGAGATTGACAAGCGGATCGGTGCAGCGCATGCAGTGATGCGGTCGTTGTATCAGACTATTGTGGTAAAGAAGGAGCTGAGTCGAAAGGCAAAGCTCTCGATTTTCTGGTCAATCTACGTTCCTACCCTCACCTATGGTCATGAGCTCTGGGTAAAGACTGAAAGGACAAGAGTACGGATAAAAGTGGCCAAATTGGGCTTCCTCTGCAGTTTGGCTGAGATAGGGTGAGGAGCTCGGTCACACGGGAGGAGCTCGGACTAGAGCCCCTGCTCCTCCACGTTGAGAGGAGCCAGCTGAGGTGGCTCGGGCATCTGCTTAGGATGCCTCCTGGACGCCTCCCTAGGGAGGTGTTCTGGGCATGTCCCACCGGGAGGAGGCCACGAGGAAGACCCAGGATACGATGGAGGGACTATGTCTCTCAGCTGGCCTGGGAACGCCTTGGGGTCCCACCGGAGGAGCTGGAGGACGTGTCTGGGGTGAGGGAAGTCTGGGAGTCCCTGCTTAGACTGATGCCCCCGCGACCCGGCCCCGGATAAGCGGAAGAAAATGGATGGATGGAGAATAGCACAAATCGTGCTTGTCCTGATCCATAAATGTCTCAGTTCTGTGTCTGCTCCTTCAAACTCACAAACTCCCACAATGCTGCTCTCATGTGATGCTGGATAAACTGTACATACAATTTTATGAGTGAAAGTTGGGAAAATAAGAAATGGGAATTCTGGAAGCAGCAGGATCGGCCTGAGTTGTGACATTAAGAGCAGAGACTGAAGTCAAGTTTTTTAACACATAAAACAGACTGTCTGACATTTAGTACCAACTGAACATTCAGCTCCAGATGATCCGACCAACAGCACATGAATGCACACAGGTCAAAGGTCACACAGAGTGAAGGAGCACTGAAAGCGGCACAAGAGCATCTCCTGCTCTGATTGGACAGAGCTCAGAGAAAACCTCGTCTTCGTTTGAAGACCCAGGATGCTCCTAAAAATCTGTTACTAGTATTTTTCATGTGTATAATTTTGGTATTACTTGTAAACCTACTTGTATCTGAATACATTTTAAGCCATGTAACTGTACTTTTATTTGAGTCCAAAGTTGCAGTGTGAGGGAAAGAAGAGCATGACACATGACACATGGCTCTACATTTGGTCCAACCTGATCCAAATATTCCTCCCACACTTTTATTGTGAAAATCCTGAGACACGGGGCCGCTTCCTGTCTGTGAGTGTTGATGTGTCCCGTTGGGTGAGGCTTGTGTCTGCTCTGCTTTTCTCTTTTACGCATGAACTAAAACACTCCAAACTTTCGCTATTCTCTTACTGCACAGTCCTCCACCTTACCTTTAGTTTTCCGCTGCGAAACGTTCATTTATTTTACACGTTTTTGCTAAATGACTCCACGTTTGTGCCTTTGACTCGCTAGCTTCAAAGCTACGGAGCGAGACGAGCCGCTGCACCTGCTGCTATTTTTACATTTTCCCCAACGCCGAGTCATTTTTAAGGATTACGAAAAGATAAATACATTTTTAAAGAGGAAACCTAACTACTTTAGCTGTTTTCATCATTTTTGAAAGCGTGTATTTTATAGAATAAGTCGTAAAAATAGACAAAGCCCCATGGAGTAAGCCGTGCGCTTTTGGAGAAGGTGGAGATGCGTAAAAGTGACCGATGTTGCCGTGCTTTGGGATATTTTTAAGCGGAAAAAACTGCTGATTGCGGACTTTGGACATGGCGTCTCCTAAAGCGAAGAGTGTCCTCCAGAATGAGGCCGGGAAAGAGTGTAAAGTGAGTCCCGGGAAAGGAGAGGGAGAGGCGGCGCAGCCCAACCGGATGTACAGCCTGGACGCGCTGGAGCCCGTGGCCACTGTGGGTGAGTGACAGGAAAAAACTAATCCTCATTTAATCCAGAAAATACGGGTTAAAAGTGTCGCTGAAAATGGAAAAATGTAAACAGATTTTGCGTATTTTAATCACAGTGTCCTAGTACTAAAGTTAAGCAGTAGTAGTAGTAGTAGTTCTAATATTTGGAAAAGTGGCATAAAACGTCTGGGTTAAATTTTTAATTATTTCTTAAACCGATAAAGAAATGGGACGAATACATTTTTCATATTTTGTTAATTTATAAAATATACAATAAATGTTTTATAAAGGTCACGTTAAACAGAGCAGGGGGAGTTCAAAGGTCATGACTGTATCATGGGGAACATCAAATCACAATGAGCTCAAATATTTTTAGATTTTTTTTTTTTTTTTTTTCAAGTTATTGTTAGATTTTCCTGTTATTTTCACTACTGTACTGTATTTTACTTAACTACATCCGTTACTACTTCTGTTACTACTACTACTACTACTAATTTGTCCACCCCTACTACTTTTACTACTACTACTACTACTACTACTACTACTACTACTACTACTATCCCTGCTACTACTTAGCCTACTTTAATTACTACAACTATTGTAAATGTCACTTTTACTTTTATTCTTACCAATACTGTACTAAATCCAGTAATATTGCTACTACTGCTACTGCTGCTGCTACTACTACTACTACTTTTCCACTACTGCTGCTTCTTCTGGTACTACCTTTGCTATATCACTTTACTACAGCCTGTTAATACTCTCACTCCTGTTACTATTACTACAATTGTACTGCTACGACTACTACTAGTACATACGTTTGACTAAACATTTACTTTTACTTCAATAATAATACTACAGATTGTCCAGTATTGCTGTATTGTTAGTTTATTAGTTCTGTGACTTGTGCAGCCAGAAGCACAGGCTGTGACAAACTGTACAAAGACAAGTGGATCTGGAGCCGTGTCCTGTGCCGATCAGAAGCCGTGTCCTGTGCGGATCTGGAGCCGTGTCCTGTGCCGATCAGAAGCCGTGTCCTGTGCGGATCTGGAGCCGTGTCCTGTGCGGATCTGGAGCCGTGTCCTGTGTGGATCTAGAGCCGTGTCCTGTGCCGATCAGAAGCCGTGTCCTGTGCGGATCTAGAGCCGTGTCCTGTGCCGATCAGAAGCCGTGTCCTGTGCGGATCTGGAGCCGTGTCCTGTGCGGATCTGGAGCCGTGTCCTGTGCGGATCTGGAGCCGTGTCCTGTGTGGATCTGGAGCCGTGTCCTGTGCCGATCAGAAGCCGTGTCCTGTGCGGATCTGGAGCCGTGTCCTGTGCGGATCTGGAGCCGTGTCCTGCGCGGGTCTGGAGCCGTGTCCTGCGCGGGTCTGGAGCCGTGTCCTGCGCGGGTCTGGAGCCGTGTCCTGCGCGGGTCTGGAGCCGTGTCCTGCGCGGATCTGGAGCCGTGTCCTGCGCGGATCTAGAGCCGTCTCCTGTGCCGATCAGAAGCCGTGTCCTGCGCGGATCTGGAGCCGTGTCCTGGTCCTGCGCGGATCTGGAGCCGTGTCCTGCGCGGATCTGGAGCCGTGTCCTGCGCGGATCTGGAGCCGTGTCCTGCGCGGATCTGGAGCCGTGTCCTGCGCGGATCTGGAGCCGTGTCCTGCGCGGATCTGGAGCCGTGTCCTGCGCGGATCTGGAGCCGTGTCCTGCGCGGATCTGGAGCCGTGTCCTGCGCGGATCTAGAGCCTTGTCCTGCGCGGATCTGGAGCCTTGTCCTGCGCGGATCTGGAGCCTTGTCCTGTCTCCGGGACTTCAGAAGGATGATTGACAGGCAAATGAACCAATCAGAGACACACAGGGTCTGTTCATATAAAAAACAAACATGGCTGCTTAAATTAATTCCTAAAAGGAATAAAACCAGATAAATAACTGAGAAACGGCCAATTTTTACAGGATCAACGTGGAAGTACCTCACTTTAATGTATCTCAGCTAAAAGAAGTTCTGTTTTGTTCTTGATGTTCTCCATGGTTTTGGAGAGGAGACGTCTTCTGTATTTGAGACATATGTCATACAAATGAGCCACTGTGGTTCGTCTCAGGTTCAGAAGGAGGATTTTCAGTCTCTCTGGACAAGCGCCTTTGGTCTCAGGAGCCCGTCCCTTCTACATTCTGACCCAGTCTCCCTGTAGAGTCCTACTCCTTTACAAAACATGAAACATAAAGAAAGAGTTAACCTGTGTCTCTGAAACACAGCTCATATGTCACTCAAACTGAAGCTGAGATGATCCACACTCACTGTAGTCCAGTGGTTCTCAAATAGTGGGGCCCCCCTGGGGGGGCGCGGTGAGATGCCGTGGGGGGCGCGTATGACTCCGCGTATGACACTGTAGTACTGTACGTGCTGTACACGGCGCGTACGCAGCAAAGAGCAGGAGAGAGTGAACAGATCGTGGCACAGGGCAGTGAACAAGAAACACTTTTGCTAAAGAGACACTATGGAAAACATTTTAACAGGGATGAAAAGAAAGGCAGAGACAGACGGAGGTAAAGTCACATGAAAAATAAGGCGAGGAAGTCTGATGAAGAGTATGGAGCACTGGGCTTCACCGTGACTCCGGTGGGACACGAGGACAGACCGGTGTCTGCATTGGACAGTATGAAGCCAAATAAGTTAAGACCCCACCTCATTACACCTCAGTCACGCTGATAAGACGCTCGAGTTTTTTCAGCGTGAACGTGTCAAATATTAACAACAATCATCCGCTTTGTAAATGTCACTTAAAGCAGCAGCACTGAGCATCATGTAAGGTGTCGTACCAAATTGCTAAATTACTTTTAATTTGATATTTATTTAATTTTAATGTATTATTTTGATATTTATTTAATTTTAATTTATTCATTTGATGTTTATTAAAAAAAAAATATTTGATATTTAATTAAATTTCATTATATCATTTCATTTATTTTATTTTTTCAGGGGGGGTGCGAAATTTTTTCTTCTTTATAGGGGGGCATGATAGAAAATAATTGAGAAGCACTGATGTAGTCAAACTGAAGCTGAGATGATCCACACTCACTGTAGTCAAACTGAAGCTGAGGTGATCTAGGTAACTCAGGCTGGACTGTGGGATAGTCCTGGTTCAGTCCTGGTTTGGATCTGGTTTAGTCCCGGGGGTTAGTTCTAGTCCTAGTTTAATGCTGGTTTAATCTTGGTTTAGATCTGTTTCAGTTCGTGTTTGGACCTTTTTCTGTCAGAATCTTGGTTTAGTCCTGGTTAAAACATTAGTTAATCCTGGTTTAGACCAAATTTTGTCCTAGTACTCTTTAATCGTAGTTTAGTCCTGTTTTAGCCCTTTTTCATACCTGATTTAGATCTGGTTTAAACTTGGTTCAGACCTGGGTTAGACCTGGGTTAGACCTGGGTTAGACCTGGGTTAGACCTGGGTTAGACCTGGGTTAGACCTGGGTTAGACCTGGTTTAGACCTGGTTTAGACCTGGTTTAGACCTGGTTTAGACCTGGTTTAGACCTGGGTTAGACCTGGATTAAGCCTGGTTCAGACCTGGGTTAGACCTGGTTTAGACTTGGTTTAGACCTGGGTTAGACCTGGGTTAGACCTGGGTTAGACCTGGGTTAGACCTGGGTTAGACCTGGGTTAGACCTGGTTTAGACCTGGGTTAGACCTGGGTTAGACCTGGGTTAGACCTGGTTTAGACCTGGTTTAGACCTGGGTTAGACCTGGGTTAGACCTGGATTAAGCCTGGTTCAGACCTGGGTTAGACCTGGTTTAGACTTGGTTTAGACCTGGGTTAGACCTGGGTTAGACCTGGGTTAGACCTGGTTTAGACCTGGTTTAGACCTGGTTCAGACCTGGTTTAGACCTGGTTCAGACCTGGTTCAGACCTGGTTTAGACCTGGGTTACACCTGGGTTACACCTGGTTTAGACCTGGTTTAGACCTGGGTTACACTTGGTTTAGACCTGGTTTAGACCTGGTTCAGACCTGGTTCAGACCTGTTTCAGACCTGGGTTAGACCTGGTTTAGACCTGGTTTAGACCTGGTTTAGACCTGGTTTAGACCTGGTTTAGACCTGGATTAGACCTGGTTTAGACCTGGATTAGACCTGGGTTAGACCTGGTTTAGACCTGGATTAGACCTGGGTTAGACGTGGGTTAGACCTGGGTTAGACCTGGGTTAGACCTGGGTTAGACCTGGGTTAGACCTGGTTTATAGTTTGTAGTTCCAGTACTCTACTCTACAGGAAGTGACTTCGTGCCAACTTCATGTCAACAACATTAACTGGTGTGAAGTGTTGTATTTAACACTGTGGTACATGAATTTATGACAAGACCAAACAGGAAAGCACATACTGATACTTCTACTACAAGTACATTCAGTAATGTGTACTACTGTCATCAGTACAAAGTAAACAGCCTCATCACAATGACTCACTGTAGTTTCTGTATCTAGAGACAACGGCATTACTCAACTTTAACCAACTGACCCAGATAAATGTGGAAATATCTGAATGACTGACACGCACGCACACACATACACATACACATATATATATACATACAAATATACATATACATATACATATACGCGGACATTAATGTGGAAATATTTGAATGACTGACGCACACACACACACACCCCCCCCCACACACACACACACACACACACACACACGTACACAGACATTAATGTGGAAATATCTGAATGACTGACACACACGCACGCACACACACACACATACACATATACACGGACATTAATGTGGAAATATCTGAATGACTGACGCACACACACACACACCCACACTCACACACACACACACACACACACACGTACACGGACATTAATGTGGAAATATCTGAATGACTGTACAGGCTTCATTTTTGGACAGTAGTAGTTAGGATACATGTATAATGAGTCATAGAAGTACGTTATTCAGTCCTGTTCACATGTGACTGTAGTACAGAACGATCCTCAAAGTACAAAGACAAAGTACCACCATAAATATTGAGTCTTCCATCTATGAGCGATAAGTGGACATGGTTCTGATCATGACGGGCCTAATGGTCTTCCACACGCTGGGCACATTTTTACACAGCGCTTTTGCTCCTTCAAAGCTCAACGTGTATGCAGACACCAGGGGCGAGATGGGCCAAGTGTCTTGCCCAAGGACACAACATCAGCATTTTTGTGTTGAAGTCAAAGCGGTGAGAGGTTCAGAGCAGGTCTAGCGCACATGTCCTGTCCTGAGACCTGTTGGTTCACATGTGCAGCATTACTCACCCTGTGTGTCACTCAGAACAAAAGACGCAACACAAACAGGTTTAAACCCCTCACTGTACTATGTCCTAATCCATACTAGAACTGGAATTGAACCACATCCTCATCGTTCACAGGTATCGATACTAAAAAAGTGGTTTAGATCTGTTTCAGTTCTTGTTTAGACCTTGTTTTGTCAGAATCTTGGTCTAATCCTGCTTAAAACATTAGTTAATCCTGGTTTAGACCAAATTTTGTCCTAATACTGTTTAATCGTAGTTTGGTCCTGTTTTAGCCCTTTTTCAAGCCTGATTTAGTCCTGGCTCAGACCTGTTTTAGTTCTTAAGAGTATGGTTTTAAAATGCTGTCTCTTCTCCTTTTTCAGGCTGCAGTGGAGCGCTCATGTTTTTATCCTGAAAATAGCCTCACCATAAAAAAACGACAATTTGTCTGAAGTGGAAGAACGAGAGAGTGCATCTATAAATACTCTCTGTGTGCTCTGTCTGCAAGTCCTGCAGCTGTGTCTGCAAATGCATCTGCAATGCATGCGACTGCACCGCCCATGGATCAGGCTTAGAACTGTCTTAAACCTGTCTTAGACCTGTCTTAGACCTGTCTTAGACCTGGCTTAGACCTGTCTTAGACCTGTCTTAGACCTGTCTTAGACCTGTCTTAGACCTGTCTTAGACCTGTCTTAGACCTGTCTTAGACCTGTCTTAGACCTGGTTTAGACCTGTCTTAGACCTGTCTTAGACCTGTCTTAGACCTGTCTTAGACCTGTCTTAGACCTGGTTTAGACCTGTCTTAGACCTGTCTTAGACCTGTCTTAGACCTGTCTTAGACCTGGTTTAGACCTGGCTTAGACCTGTCTTAGACCTGTCTTAGACCTGTCTTAGACCTGTCTTAGACCTGTCTTAGACCTGTCTTAGACCTGGCTTAGACCTGGCTTAGACCTGTCTTAGACCTGGCTTAGACCTGGCTTAGACCTGTCTTAGACCTGTCTTAGACCTGTCTTAGACCTGTCTTAGACCTGGCTTAGACCTGGCTTAGACCTGTCTTAGACCTGTCTTAGACCTGTCTTAGACCTGTGTTAGACCTGGCTTAGACCTGGCTTAGACCTGTCTTAGACCTGTCTTAGACCTGTCTTAGACCTGTCTTAGACCTGTCTTAGACCTGTCTTAGACCTGTCTTAGACCTGGTTTAGACCTGTCTTAGACCTGTCTTAGACCTGGCTTAGACCTGGCTTAGACCTGGCTTAGACCTGGCTTAGACCTGGCTTAGACCTGGCTTAGACCTGGCTTAGACCTGGCTTAGACCTGGCTTAGACCTGGCTTAGACCTGGCTTAGACCTGGCTTAGTCCATTGCTCTGATGTAACTCCAGACTGTAGTGTAACCACAGGCGGCTCCTTTTCAGCTTTTACCCACGATGCACCTCTTTGTCTTCTCATACCATCACCGTGGCAACAAAAATAACAACAATAACAACAGTGGTAACATTAGCTTTAGCGACGTTTAGCTTGAGGCACAGATCACAGGAGTAGATCTGCTCTCTCCCTCTCTCCTTCCTCCTGTCAGTCTTATCTGATTCTGAGTTCTTCTCCTCTCTCTTTCCACCCTTTCTCTCTCTCTCTCTCTTCATTTCTCTCCCTCCCTCTCCTTTCCTCCCTCCTTTCTCCCTCTCTCCTTTCTCTCTCCTCTGTCTCTCCCCTCTCTCCTCCCTCATCTCCCTCTCTCCTTCTTCTCCCCTCTCACCTCCCTCTCTCCTCTCTCTTCTCTGTCCTCTCTCCTCCCTCTCTCTTCTCTCCTCCCTCTCTCCTCTCTGTTTCAGTCTTGTTTTCTTGTTGACATTAGCAGCACGTTTAAACCTTTCTTTATCTCTTAAATGAATCCGTCTTAGTCTCAAACTAGAAGCTCTGTACATTTTACTTTCTTCTGTAGTTTTTAGACAAATGTTTTTCTTTTTTTCCCCCGATGACACAGAGAGACATCAGATTCCATTCTCACTGAGTAACAGATTATGCAACGGCAAAACAGGATCACCGCAAAAACCACACGCCCGTTTCAGAGCGGCCATTTTACACCAGATTATTGAGGTTATCACAGTATCAGTACTATCAGAGCAAGACTATACTCACGGACCACACTGAGCACTGTCTCTCCTTTCTCTTTGCTCTCTTCCCCTCCTCTCTGTCTTTTCTCTCTCCCTACATTCCTTTACCATCTTCCTTTCCTCTCCCTTGCCTATTCTTCCCTCTATTCTTCCTCTTTCCTCTCCTCTTCCTCCCTCTTTCTCCCCATTCTTTTACCTCCTTCCTCTCCCACTAATCAACCCCTTTCTCTCTCTTCTCCCTCCCTCTCTCTCTCTCTCCTCCTTCTGTCTCTCTCCCTCTCCTCCTCTCTCTTCTCTCTCTCCTCCTCCCTCCCTCGCTCTCTTCCTACTCTTTCTCTCCTCTCGCCTCCTCTTACTCTACCTCTAATTCTTCTCTTTCCCTCTCTCACTTTCATCCTTCTCTCTCTCCCTCTCCTTCTCTTTCCTCATTCTCTCCCTCTCCTCCTTATCTCTCTCTCTCCCTCTCTTTCTCCTTCCCCCTTACCATCTCTCCCTCTTACCTCTCCCCCACTAATCCTCCCCTTTTTTTCTCTCCTCCTCGCTCCCTCTGTCTCTCTCATCTCCTCTTTCCCCTTCAAAGCCCCAAAATAAACAAAATTAAAACACAAAAAGTACAAAAGCTGTTTTTATTTTCACTCACGCAGCTTTACTGGGAGTTGGTTTGTCTCTCCACAGACCAAATCTGTAATGTGCTTTGCCTGAAATATTCCACAGTATGACATTAAACTGTTCTGTCTCCATGGAGCTTTGCAGGTGGCCTGTTTATAGACTGTATAATATAATAGAACCATACTTTGGAACAGTCTCCATGGAGATTAAGCAGGGTCGCCTCACCATAGATCTGAACTGTAACTGATCTGGTGGGTTTACCTGCTTGTCTCCATGGAGATGCATAGGTGTAAAGCCATACTGTGGAATATTACAAAGGCAAAGCAGGTGTTGAATCCTCAACCAGGAAAGTTACATAGTGAACTTTTAATTGGCAGTCTAGTGGAACGATTTCATTTGTTGTCTATATGGTTTAGTCCTGGTTTAGTCCTGGTTTGGTTTGGTCCCTGCTTGGTCCCTGCTTGGTCCCAGTTTGGTCCCTGTTTGGTCCCTGCTTGGTCCCTGTTTGGTCCCTGCTTGGTCCCTGTTGGTCCCTGCTTGGTCCCTGTTGGTCCCTGCTTGGTCCCTGCTTGGTTCCGATTTGGTCCCTGTTTGGTCCCTGCTTGGTCCCTGTTTGGTCCCTGCTTGGTCCCTGCTTGGTTCCGATTTGGTCCCTGCTTGGTCCCTGCTTGGTCCCTGCTTGGTTCCGATTTGGTCCCTGCTTGGTCCCTGCTTGGTCCCTGCTTTGGTGCTGGTTCTGTCCAAACCTAACCCTTTGCTCTTTTACTGCCGTCTTGTGGCTGTTGTAGGTAGTGGTTTGATTGAGTTTGTTCTGGTCACCCTCTAATCAAGCCCCGGGTCTAAACATGGCCACTGAAGTCAATGGGCCGAACTCAATGGTGCATGTCGCTAATTTAGCCTTTAGCAGCTAGGTGCATCCAGTCCTGCCCATGGACTATGCAGGCTGAGCTACCCCCCACGAGACTTTATGTGACGAGAGTGAGTGGAGTGGCCACGAAGGAGACAAGGGAATAATAAATACATCATAAATTACAAATGCTAATGTTTATGCTTCCAGGAGCTTCTGAACCATGTTCTAAACCTATGGCTCGTTCATGACAGTTGGGCTCATTCACGTCGCTCACATGCTCGTTCATGTCATACCATGTGACCTCTCTAACCAATCAGTGCTTCAGCTTAGCTAGAGCAGACATAGAGTGTAGCCGAAGCTAACGATTAAAAAGAGTTTTTTTAAGACAACAGACGGATTTTGAGCTGAGAAAAAGTTTATGATCTGAAAATAGGTAAAAATCGCCACAGAATTCAGTATTTGTGAAAGCTGTAGGTACAAAGTGATTACATTATTCTGTGTGAGAAAAATCTTTTCTGGGCAGGAGGGATTTTTTCGTTGTCGTGCCAATGAGTGGCCACTAGTTCAACTCGAGACGCTCTAAGCAGGACTCTATCGAGTAATTTTTCTAGATCCATGCCTTTAATACCCCCTCTGTCTGTCCTCTGTGCTGCAGGCACGGGAACATTCGGGCGTGTCTTTCTGGTCAGACACAAACACAGTCGACAATTCTTCGCTCTCAAACAGATGAAGATCTCAGACGTGATCCGACTGAAGCAGGAAACTCACGTCCACAACGAGAAGGAGGTGCTGTCTGAGGTCACACACCCCTTCCTCATCTCCCTGTGAGTATATGTCCTACCCCCTCATCTCCCTGTGAGTATATGTCCTACCCCCTCCTCTCCCTGTGAGTATATGTCCTACCCCCTCATCTCCCTCTGAGTATATGTCCTACCCCCTCATCTCCCTCTGAGTATATGTCCTACCCCCTCATCTCCCTGTGAGTATATGTCCTACCCCCTCATCTCCCTGTGAGTATATGTCCTACCCCCTCATCTCCCTGTGAGTATATGTCCTACCCCCTCATCTCCCTGTGAGTATATGTCCTACCCCCTCATCTCCCTGTGAGTATATGTCCTACCCCCTCATCTCCCTGTGAGTATATGTCCTACCCCCTCATCTCCCTGTGAGTATATGTCCTACCCCCTCATCTCCCTCTGAGTATATGTCCTACCCCCTCATCTCCCTCTGAGTATATGTCCTACCCCCTCATCTCCCTGTGAGTATGTGTCCTACCCCCTCATCTCCCTCTGAGTATGTGTTCTACCCCCTCATCTCCCTGTGAGTATATGTCCTACCCCCTCATCTACCTGTGAGTATATGTCCTACCCCCTCCTCTACCTGTGAGTATATGTCCTACCCCCTCCTCTACCTGTGAGTATATGTCCTACCCCCTCATCTCCCTGTGAGTATATGTCCTACCCCCTCATCTCCCTGTGAGTATATGTCCTACCCCCTCATCTCCCTGTGAGTATATGTCCTACCCCCTCATCTCCCTGTGAGTATATATCCTACCCCCTCATCTCCCTGTGAGTATATGTCCTACCCCCTCATCTCCCTGTGAGTATATGTCCTACCCCCTCATCTCCCTGTGAGTATATGTCCTACCCCCTCATCTCCCTGTGAGTATATGTCCTACCCCCTCCTCTACCTGTGAGTATATGTCCTACCCCCTCATCTCCCTGTGAGTATATGTCCTACCCCCTCCTCTACCTGTGAGTATATGTCCTACCCCCTCATCTCCCTGTGAGTATATGTCCTACCCCCTCATCTCCCTGTGAGTATATGTGCTACCCCCTCATCTCCCTGTGAGTATATGTCCTACCCCCTCATCTCCCTGTGAGTATATGTCCTACCCCCTCATCTCCCTGTGAGTATATGTCCTACCCCCTCATCTCCCTGTGAGTATATGTCCTACCCCCTCATCTCCCTGTGAGTATATGTCCTACCCCCTCCTCTCCCTGTGAGTACATGTACTAGCCCGTCTCTGTCTGAGTACTGCTTGTATGTCTATGGGTATGATGTACTTGTTACTATGGTAATGCACCGATGGTGCAGATTAGGAGTCTCTCTTTTGTCAGTCTGCCCCACAGCAGCTGTTGCTACAGTAGCACCTTACGCCACCGAGTGTGAAGTGAATGAAGAATGCACAGAATCATTTGCATAAGTGCTGTATAAGACTAATGCACAAATATGTCACTGCTTTAGCTGGAAATGTTCCACAGTGTGGTATTAAACGTTTTTCAATCACAAGTGTTCTATTGAAATAGAAGAAAAATACTATCACGGAGTTGTGCACATTATTAGTCTGGGACGACTCCGCCCACACCACTATGCTGCTCTCTGATTGGTCTGAACCACAGGCCGGTCAGGGTGGATGCTTGAGTTTGTCAGGTTTAGGTGTCACATGTGTGTCTCCATGGAGACTCTGAGAAATGTAGTTCAATGCCATACTGTGGAACATTCCAGACAAAACGATAACATCTCCAAGGAGTCGAGCAGGTAGCATACCCGCATACAGAAAAGTGATCTCAGAGTGTGTTCTCCTTAGGTTTTGGACTCACCATGACGAGCGCTTCCTGTACATGCTGTTGGACTATGTTCCTGGGGGAGAGCTGTTCAGCTATCTGCGCAGTAGGGGGCGCTTCAGTAACTCGGCGGGTCTGTTCTACACGTCTGAGATCGTGTGTGCGATCGAGTATCTCCACGCCAAAGACATCGTGTACCGTGACCTCAAACCTGAAAACATCCTGCTGGACGCACAAGGACACATCCGACTCACCGACTTTGGATTCGCCAAGAAGCTGTCGGACAGGTGAGGGGTCACAGTGTGTACGACAGGGTTTCAGGTCTAATCTTCACCTGGTTTGTCACACAGGTGAGGGGTCACAGTGTGTACGACAGGGTTTCTGGTCTAATCCTCACCTGGTTTGTCACACAGGTGAGGGGTCACAGTGTGTACGACAGGGTTTCAGGTCTAATCTTCACCTGGTTTGTCACACAGGTGTTCAGTGAAGTGTTAGTTTGGGGAAAAAAGTACAAAAATGCTGGAAGTAGCGCTAAGTTGTAAAACATAATTCCTCTGCCTATGTCATCACTTAGAACTATTGTGTAACTTGGAGATGTTTTGGATGTTGTTTACATTATGGTTGCTAGGTAACAGTTCTGGAATTACCTCTACCTTTGTCGCATCTACTGCTGTGTCCAACCAGGAAGGTCCAACCAGATTATAAACTGCACCTAAAAAGTGGTTTAGACTTGGTTTAATTAAGCTCTGCATTACACCTGGTTTAGTCCTGGTTTAGTCCTGGTTTAGTCCCTGGTTTAGTCCTGGTTTAGTCCCTGGTTTAGTCCTGGTTTAGTCCCTGGTTTAGTCCCTGGTTTTGTCCTGGTTTAGTCCCTGGTTTAGTCCTGGTTTAGTCCCTGGTTTAGTCCCTGGTTTAGTCCCTGGTTTTGTCCTGGTTTAGTCCCTGGTTTAGTCCTGGTTTAGTCCCTGGTTTTGTCCTGGTTTAGTCCCTGGTTTAGTCCCTGGTTTAGTCCCTGGTTTAGTCCCTGGTTTAGTCCTGGTTTAGTCCCTGGTTTAGTCCTGGTTTAGTCCCTGGTTTAGTCCCTGGTTTTGTCCTGGTTTAGTCCCTGGTTTAGTCCTGGTTTAGTCCTGGTTTAGTCCTGGTTTAGTCCCTGGTTTTGTCCTGGTTTAGTCCCTGGTTTAGTCCCTGGTTTAGTCCTGGTTTTGTCCTGGTTTAGTCCCTGGTTTAGTCCTGGTTTAGTCCCTGGTTTAGTCCCTGGTTTAGTCCTGGTTTAGTCCCTGGTTTAGTCCTGGTTTAGTCCCTGGTTTAGTCCCTGGTTTTGTCCTGGTTTAGTCCCTGGTTTAGTCCTGGTTTAGTCCTGGTTTAGTCCTGGTTTAGTCCCTGGTTTAGTCCCTGGTTTTGTCCTGGTTTAGTCCCTGGTTTAGTCCCTGGTTTAGTCCCTGGTTTAGTCCTGGTTTAGTCCCTGGTTTAGTCCTGGTTTAGTCCCTGGTTTAGTCCCTGGTTTTGTCCTGGTTTAGTCCCTGGTTTAGTCCTGGTTTAGTCCTGGTTTAGTCCTGGTTTAGTCCCTGGTTTTGTCCTGGTTTAGTCCCTGGTTTAGTCCCTGGTTTAGTCCTGGTTTTGTCCTGGTTTAGTCCCTGGTTTAGTCCTGGTTTAGTCCCTGGTTTAGTCCCTGGTTTAGTCCTGGTTTAGTCCCTGGTTTAGTCCTGGTTTAGTCCCTGGTTTAGTCCCTGGTTTTGTCCTGGTTTAGTCCCTGGTTTAGTCCTGGTTTAGTCCTGGTTTAGTCCTGGTTTAGTCCCTGGTTTTGTCCTGGTTTAGTCCCTGGTTTAGTCCCTGGTTTTGTCCTGGTTTTGTCCTGGTTTTGTCCTGGTTTAGTCCCTGGTTTAGTCCTGGTTTAGTCCTGGTTTAGTCCCTGGTTTTGTCCTGGTTTAGTCCCTGGTTTAGTCCTGGTTTAGTCCCTGGTTTTGTCCTGGTTTTGTCCTGGTTTTGTCCTGGTTTAGTCCCTGGTTTAGTCCTGGTTTAGTCCTGGTTTAGTCCTGGTTTAGTCCTGGTTTAGTCCTGGTTTTGTCCTGGTTTTGTCCTGTTTTTGTCCTGGTTTAGACCCTGGTTTAGTCCCTGGTTTAGTCCCTGGTTTAGTCCTGGTTTAGTCCTGGTTTAGTCCTGGTTTAGTCCCTGGTTTAGTCCCTGGTTTAGTCCTGGTTTAGTCCTGGTTTAGTCCTGGTTTAGTCCCTGGTTTAGTCCCTGGTTTAGTCCTGGTTTAGTCCTGGTTTAGTCCTGGTTTAGTCCCTGGTTTAGTCCTGGTTTAGTCCCTGGTTTAGTCCTGGTTTAGTTCTGGTTTAGTCCTGGTTTAGTCCTGGTTTAGTCCCTGGTTTAGTCCTGGTTTAGTCCCTGGTTTAGTCCTGGTTTAGTTCTGGTTTAGTCCTGGTTTAGTCCCTGGTTTAGTCCTGGTTTAGTCCTGGTTTAGTCCTGGTTTTGTCCTGGTTTAGTCCTGGTTTAGTCCTGGTTTAGTCCCTGGTTTAGTCCCTGGTTTAGTCCCTGGTTTAGTCCTGGTTTAGTCCTGGTTTAGTCCTGGTTTAGTTCTGGTTTAGTCCTGGTTTTGTCCTGGTTTTGTCCTGGTTTAGTCCTGGTTTAGTCCTGGTTTAGTCCCTGGTTTTGTCCTGGTTTAGTCCTGGTTTAGTCCTGGTTTAGTCCCTGGTTTAGTCCCTGGTTTAGTCCTGGTTTAGTCCTGGTTTAGTCCTGGTTTAGTCCCTGGTTTAGTCCCTGGTTTAGTCCTGGTTTAGTTCTGGTTTAGTCCCTGGTTTAGTCCTGGTTTAGTCCTGGTTTAGTCCTGGTTTTGTCCTGGTTTAGTCCTGGTTTAGTCCTGGTTTAGTCCCTGGTTTAGTCCCTGGTTTAGTCCTGGTTTAGTCCTGGTTTAGTTCTGGTTTAGTCCTGGTTTTGTCCTGGTTTTGTCCTGGTTTAGTCCTGGTTTAGTCCTGGTTTAGTCCCTGGTTTAGTCCCTGGTTTTGTCCTGGTTTAGTCCTGGTTTAGTCCCTGGTTTAGTCCCTGGTTTAGTCCCTGGTTTAGTCCTGGTTTAGTCCTGGTTTAGTCCCTGGTTTAGTCCCTGGTTTAGTCCTGGTTTAGTCCCTGGTTTAGTCCTGGTTTAGTCCTGGTTTTGTCCTGGTTTAGTCCTGGTTTAGTCCTGGTTTAGTCCCTGGTTTAGTCCCTGGTTTAGTCCTGGTTTAGTCCTGGTTTAGTCCTGGTTTAGTTCTGGTTTAGTCCTGGTTTTGTCCTGGTTTTGTCCTGGTTTAGTCCTGGTTTAGTCCTGGTTTAGTCCCTGGTTTAGTCCCTGGTTTAGTCCTGGTTTAGTCCTGGTTTAGTCCTGGTTTAGTCCCTGGTTTAGTTCTGGTTTAGTCCCTGGTTTAGTCCTGGTTTAGTCCCTGGTTTAGTCCCTGGTTTAGTCCTGGTTTAGTCCTGGTTTAGTCCTGGTTTAGTCCTGGTTTAGTTCTGGTTTAGTCCCTGGTTTAGTCCTTGTTTAGTCCCTGGTTTAGTCCCTGGTTTAGTCCTGGTTTAGTCCTGGTTTAGTCCTGGTTTAGTCCTGGTTTTGTCCTGGTTTAGTCCTGGTTTAGTCCTGGTTTAGTCCCTGGTTTAGTCCCTGGTTTAGTCCCTGGTTTAGTCCTGGTTTAGTCCTGGTTTTGTCCTGGTTTAGTCCCTGGTTTAGTCCTGGTTTAGTCCTGGTTTAGTCCTGGTTTAGTCCTGGTTTTGTCCTGGTTTAGTCCTGGTTTAGTCCCTGGTTTAGTCCCTGGTTTAGTCCCTGGTTTAGTCCCTGGTTTAGTCCTGGTTTAGTCCTGGTTTTGTCCTGGTTTAGTCCCTGGTTTAGCCCTGGATTAGTCCTGCTTTAGTCCTGCTTTAGTCCTGGATTAGTCCTGGTTTAGACCTGTTTTAGTACTGGTTTGGACCTGGTTTGGACCTGGTTTGGACCTGGTTTAGACCTGGTTTAGACCTGGTTTAGCCCTGGATTAGTCCTGCTTTAGTCCTGCTTTAGTCCTGGATTAGTCCTGGAGTAGTCCTGATTTAGACCTGTTTTAGTCCTGGTTTGGACCTGGTTTGGACCTGGTTTGGACCTGGTTTAGACCTGGTTTAGACCTGGTTTAGTCCTGTTTTAGTCCTGCCTTTGTCCTGCTTTAGTCCTGCTTTAGTCCTGCTTTAGTCCTGCTTTAGTCCTGCTTTAGTCCTGCTTTAGTCCTGCTTTAGTCCCCTGTATTTCCTCTGACCCATTTAAACAAACCTGCGGAGTGTGAGTGCTGCCACAGTGCCCTCTACAGGCAGACAGAGGCAGGAACATGCAGCCCTGTGGAACATATTATACCCCCCTCGCTCTTTACTTTTCTCCTTTGTCCTCTCTCTCTCCCCGTCCCACCCCCTCTCCTGCTCTCACCTCTCCCTCTCTCCTTTCTTCTCCCCCCTCTCTCCTCCTCCTCCTCCTCCCTCTCTTCCTCTCATTGCTTCTCCCTACTCTTCCTCCTCTTTCTTCCTCCTCTTTCTCCTCCTCTGGTTTAGTTTAAATGTTACTTAAAATTACTTGTTTTAGTCTTTGACTGTGACTCAAAATTGTTGAGCCAAAACTTTACTCATTATGTAAACTTAAAAATAATTTAGGTAGAAATTTTATTGAGATAAAATTATTAGGTAGTATTAGTAGTAGTAGTAGCTCTGCATTTGACCCATCTTTCAGACCAGTTTGTCTCAGTAGTACGCGCGGGTGGTTAGTGTTGGCTAACGGTACATGTGGATGGTTAGTGTTGGCTAACGGTACATGTGGATGGTTAGCGTTGGCTAACAGTACACGCGGGTGGTTAGCGTCAGCTAACGGTACATGTGGATGGTTAGCGTTGGCTAACGGTACATGTGGATGGTTAGCGTTGGCTAACAGTACACGCGGGTGGTTAGCGTTGGCTAACAGTACACGCGGGTGGTTAGCGTCGGCTAACGGTACATGTGGATGGTTAGCGTTGGCTAACGGTACATGTGGATGGTTAGCGTTGGCTAACAGTACACGCGGGTGGTTAGCGTTGGCTAACAGTACACGCGGGTGGTTAGCGTCGGCTAACGGTACATGTGGATGGTTAGCGTTGGCTAACAGTACACGCGGGTGGTTAGCGTCGGCTAACGGTACATGTGGATGGTTAGCGTTGGCTAACAGTACACGCGGGTGGTTAGCGTATGCTAGCTTCATGCATTAGTGATGTGTAGAAACCAGAGACACAGTAAACAAAGTGTAGTCTGAGAAACATGATATCCCACAATGCATCCCTCCGTATGCTCATGTAAACAATAAGGATACAGTGACTTGGGGCAGAGGTGCATTATGGGTAAAATGAGACCCCAGTGAAACAGGATCGGGTGTAGCTCTATGAGAAGAGGCCAAAGAACAATACGGCGTCAGAATGGATCGCTGAATATGCTAGAAGTGACGTTTAAAACTGGGGCTAAAACCAGGACTAGTTCCCACGTCTGACCCACGCCTGACCCACGCCTGACCCACGCCTGACCCACGCCTGAACTGAGACTAAGCCGGGACTAGCACAGCAGGTTAAGTCGTCCATCTAAGGTAGCCCTGGCCAAGACTAGCTGAAGATCTGAAGATGGGTCCCACTGCTCCTGACAGGTTTAACTCAGAGATACTGAAAGACAGGTCAAATGCAGGTTTAACTCAGACAGACTGAAGGATGGGTCAAATGCACAGGACACATTTCCCTATGGGAATAATAAAGTGTACCTGTGGCTGATGGGTGACAGACCTGTATTTTTCCAGTTTTTCTGTGTCTGTGCACCTGCCACTTCACTCTGATGAAATCTCCTCCAGCATTACATCACCTCCCTCTGAGCGATGATGACCTCGTTTACTGTTTCCACGGCAACGCTCCACGTGTCAGATGCCCTCCCAGATGTTGTGGTGTGTCAGATGCCCTCCCAGATGTTGTGGTGTGTCAGATGCCCTCCCAGATGTTGTGGTGTGTCAGATGCCCTCCCAGATGTTGTGGTGTGTCAGATGCCCTCCCAGATGTGGTAGTTGGATAAATACAGCAAGAGAATGGAGATTTGTTGACGTGTTTGTGGTCTCTCCTCAGGACGTGGACTCTTTGTGGGACTCCGGAGTACTTGGCTCCAGAGGTGATCCAGAGCAAAGGCCACGGCAGAGCAGTCGACTGGTGGGCCCTGGGTATACTGGTGTTTGAGATGTTAGCGGGGTAAGTGGACTGAACCCTGGACTGAACCCGAGACCGAACCGAGGACTTAAACACGGACTTAAACAAGGGACTAATCAAGGGGCTAAACCAGCTCTTAAACTGGACTTGAACTGGACTGAACCAGGCCGGAACCACACTCTATTCTGACAGTGTGAGTGCATTGCCCACCCACCAGGGGGCGACACTCTCTTATGCAACTTGAGATCTTTACAGACCTTCAGTGAGGTTATGATCTATCCAGTACCAAGAAAAAAACAAGCAGGTGATGGACAGTCCACCAGAAAAGTTACACATTGTACCTTTAAAATCTATATGTTAAAATGAATCCAAAATATTGAAAATGTTCATTATAACAGGACAGTTTAACATATTTTGAAATTTTATACCAAATTGTTACTTAAAAATCAAACTTGTTTTGAAATACTACATGAATAACTTTGCCCTCAGTCTAGATGAAAAAAGTGGCTGTTTCCCTCTGTTATAACCTGTCCAACCCACATCGCCTCTGCTGCGGTCGCATTTCAAACTGAGCAGGTGAAGTCTCTCTGGACTCACTGACTGGAATCAAACCTGACGATAATTTGACCAAACAATCGTCTGCCATTTTGTTTCTCTCTCCTGCTTCTCTGATGCAACAGAGAAAAGAGACGAGGCAAGAGCCGGAGGAGAGAAGAGGATCCATCAACAAAAGAGACACTCAAATCAGAGGGCTAAACCGGGGCTAAACCGGGGCTAAACCGGGGCTAAACCGGGGCTAAACCGGGGCTAAACCGGGGCTAAACCGGGGCTAAACCGGGGCTAAACCGGGGCTAAACCGGGGCTAAACCGGGGCTAAACCGGGGATATAAATTAATTGCACTACAACACTGGATAATTCAAAATGTTCAACTCTAACAGAACGTTTACTGATAACAGTTCTAATGCTAATTTAATGACAAAAACACTGGACACGAAGGGCAAGTTTATGTTATAATTTTGTGTTTTGGTTACCCAATCAGAAAGCAGAATGAGCCTCATATGACTCTCTCATTTGGGTTGCCAGATTCAATGTTAAAATCCAGTTGGTTTAAAGCTAAAATGCCTCTCTATGATCTGATTGGTCACTAGCTAAACCCCAGCACCTGCAGCCATCAGGACTCCGCGCTAGTGCAGCCTGTGCAGCTCAGTGAGTGAATTTGGAGGTTCTTTCACATGAGGTCTGTTCACACACTGACAATGAGACACATGTATTGTATGTGTCCCTGCAGGTTGAGACACAGGACACAGGTGGGACTGCACGTTTTAAAAAGTATAAGGGGCAGAATGCAGCTCATTTACACAAATCTGATCTCATTTGCAGTGTTTGTCAGAAAAATTGCAATAGGATGTTTCTCCCAAATCGTGCAGCCCCACTAACCACACTGACTCTAATTTTAGCAGCTAACTGCTGCATGTTTCAGTCCACAGTGAGTCTGGATGAGAAGAGGCGCTCCTTTGTTTTCTGTACAGTTATAAATTAGCTTAGCACGTCAACCGCCCACAGAGGTGCATGCTGGGTAAGGGTCAGGCGTAGACAGGGGCAGGAGAAGTGGATAAATGTGACAGAAGAGACCTTTAAATGAATGGATGGGTTCATTACATCGTGCTGACAGAAAGAGGCTCAGGTTAAACACGGAGATAATTCAAAGGGACAAGGAAACATTTGTTAAAGTGAGATTCTTTAGGACAGAAATGTCAAAGTAGCAGACAGAAGCTGACAACAGCTAGCATGCTAACCACACACTTCCTGATTCTCTGACAGTAAAAGTCTTTATAATTTGTTGCAGACAGCACACAGTGGCCTCATTCTGACCCGGGGTGAGGGCCTTGACTGGACTCTCTGTATTTGTGGAACATCTCGTAAAATTTGAGACAATTGAGACCATGAAAATTCCCCTGATTAGTGTTTTTCTGTCAGGATTAACTGGAATGACCTTTTGTGTGCAGGTTTCAGAGCACACTTTCCATTTTGCTCTCCATGATTGACTCCTTTATTTGCTGTTCCACTGCCCTGTTTCACTTGATGATGTCACTCTGCCCTGTTTCACTTCATGATGTCACTGTGGCCTGACTGTCGTTTAAACACAAGTCAAAATCAGACCTGAAAGAACCAGCTCCAAACAAGGCATCCATTATTCTCCTTATATTATGATTATTCCACCACCTCCTCCCCCTCCTTCCACCTCCTCTCCCTTCTTCCTCCCCCTCCCCTTCCCTTTCCTCCTCCTCCTTCCTCCCCTTTCCCTTCCTCCTCCCCCTCCCCTTCCCCTTCCTTCCTCACCCCCCCTTTCTCCTCACCCTCCTGCTCCTCTATCGTCTGATGGCTTTAGCAGCTCCAATCTGGACAAGTCGTTTTGTCCAAATGCCATAATGAGACGTGAGGTCAGAGGACGCGGAGAGGAGGCCGAGACGGTTACGTTTGTGTGAGGAATCTGCATGAGAGGTTTAGTATAAAACGCTGATGTCATGATGGAGGAATGTCGAAGTAGCAGACAGAAGCCGACAGAGCAGCATTAGTCAAATGAGGACAAGGATTTAGGGACCAATCTGATCCAGTGTGTTTTTAGGATCAGTTTACATTACGTCTAAAGTCCTATGTCACACAAACTGACTCTGTGAGCTTTAATCCATCTTCTAATGCTGTTCCGTCCTCAAAAACACACCTGGAGGTGTGTTTTGTTTCATTCACGCATGTTTGAGTAACACTTTATTATTAGTCTGTTTACATCGCTAAAGCTCAAAATGCTCTGCTCCACCTTGTGATGTCATGAAGTGGTAGTTTTCAAGTTAACAGTTCCATTTACCTTTAGTTCAGTAGTAGATTGATCAATTCCAGGACTGAAATGATCCAAATGGTTCTAGTGAAGGCGGAGTTTAAAAACACAGTGGAGCACTTCCTGTATTACCACATGACATCACAAAGTGGAACCCCATGATGTGTTTGTGTGTTAAACATGTATGAATGAAACAAGTACGTTTGTGATGAGGAAACATTAGAACAGATCAGAGAATAGTGTCAGATGAGACATTTAAAATACTAAACCAACTGGATTTCGGCATTGAACCTGGCAACCCAAACAAGAGAGTCATGTGAAGCCTCACATGCACAATGCATTCTGCTTTCTGATTGGATAAACGTCTTGAACCAAAACACCAAATTATAACATTAACGACTTGTACATCATGTCCAGTGCTTTTGTGATTAAGAATAAATCAGCGTAACAATAGTTCTCAGTAAAAGTTGTGTTAGATATGAACACACAAAGAGGTTAATTTTGTGGATTTTAAAATCAAATTATTCTCTTAAACCTGTACTTAGTTGTAAAAGTTGTGCAAAAGTAGAAAAAGTTTGAAATGTCAGAAATAAATGTGTTTTTTTGATTGAACTCAGCAGGAGCCGTTTCCCTCTCTTCCTGAAGCTTGCGTCATGTTTCAAACCCAAAATACATTCGTGTGACATTATGGACGAGAGTTTGACAGCACATAGACTTTTCCTGTTTATTTTTATTTCATGGTTTTGTTTGTCCCAGGTATCCGCCCTTCTTTGATGACAACCCATTTGGGATTTACCAGAAGATCCTGGCTGGAAAACTGGAATTTCCAAGACATCTGGATTTTTACGTCAAGTAAGAGATTCAAATATACTCAGCATAGTACTGCTACTGCTATAACTGTTACTACTGCTACTTCTCCTGCTACTGCTACTGCAATTGCTACTACTGCTGCTGCTGCTACTAATCCTACTAATAGTACTAATACTGCTACTACTACTACCCATAAATGACCATATAATTTAGTTTTTACTCTGAACAAAAGTTTACCACAAGAGACTTAACTGCCTAAACTGTTCTGCTCTGACCTTTGCACCCTGACCCCTGTAAAGAGCAGCTGAAGCCCTCACTGTACAAAGCTTAAAGAGCGTGCGTGCTAAAGTTGTGAAGCTAGCTGTTTGCTTAAGTTGTTTGGGCTTGGGTCATTTGGATGTTTTACACATGTAGACTTTAAACTTTGACCCCTGAGTGACCCCTGTAAATCTTTTGAATGATGGACTTTAGATAGATAGATAGATTCCACCTCCATCGACTTACTTTCTATATAAAAACGGTGTCAGACTTGTCATTTTGGTCTTAAATGTTCGTATTAACCAGCTCCATATGATCCTGGGGTTTTAATTTCACTATAGTTAACAGTAAAATCAGGCACCTTCTTTCCCCAAGGTCACCCCGCTAGCATTAGCAACAGGTTTGATTGACTGTGGCCGCTGCCTGCTAAACTCCCGGGAAGGGGCGTTACCTTCAGCGGGCTTGCTCCAGATTGGCTCTTTGGTTGCTAGGATACTTGCAGTCAGAATTCCAAGTATAGTTTGTAGTAAACAGGACTGTGGGTAAGTTTGTAATAAATTTAAATTACATAATTTGGCAAAAAATTATAAATCTGTCCCACATACAATATATATATATATATATATATATATATATATATATATATATATATATATATATATATATATATATATATATATATATATATATATATATATATATATATATTAAAAGTAGGTACTTTTATATATATATAAAAGTACCTACTTTTGATACTCGCTTCAGTAGGCATTATTGATCAGTTTCAGTATCAGTTTTTTACAACCTCAGTAAAGAAAATTGCTACTATCAAGTTAAAATGTGATCTTTTTCCAGTAATGTAGAATGGGCTTTTTAAAACAAGACTCTTTTGTTGTTACAGGCTCACTGTATGATCATGTTTCTTTTGTATGATCATGTTTCTCTTGTATGATCGCGTTTCTCTCATATGATTGTGTTTCTCTCATATGATTGTGTTTCTCTTGTATGATTGTGTTTCTCTCATATGATTGTGTTTCTCTCATATGATTGTGTTTCTCTTGTATGATTGTGTTTCTCTCATATGATTGTGTTTCTCTCATATGATTGTGTTTCTCTCGTATGATTGTGTTTCTCTCGTATGATCGTGTTTCTCTTGTTTCTCTCGTATGATTGCATTTCTATTTTTCTTGTATGATCGTGTTTCTTGTTTCTCTCATATGATTGTGTTTCTCTCATATGATCGTGTTTCTCTCATATGATTGTGTTTCTCTCATATGATTGTGTTTCTCTTGTATGATCGTGTTTCTCTTGTTTCTCTCATATGATTGTGTTTCTCTTGTATGATCGTGTTTCTCTTGTTTCTCTCATATGATTGTGTTTCTCTTGTATGATCGTGTTTCTCTTGTTTCTCTCATATGATTGTGTTTCTCTCATATGATCGTGTTTCTCTCATTTTCCGTTGACTTATCTTCAGTTATGAGCCCTCTTAACCCCTCGGCATCCATCCACGCCCCTGCAGTCTGTAATAGGGCCATTTTTACCCACAATTCTTTGCTCTAATGGCCTAAAGCGCTCCAGTCGGGGGTCCCAAATGGAGCTGGGGGTATCATTAGTCAGAACAGTTCAAACTAGAGGCCAGTTTAACCACGGGGAGCAGCGATTTCAGGCTTAAATGAATGTAAAGTGTCTGGGGTAAGGAGGACACAGGGCAGGGCGGGGCTGACGATTACCATGGAAACTATAATTAAAGCTCTTTGTTTTGGTCGACACACTTAAATAATTAGACTTGACTAATGGCACTGACGCAGGGAGAATTAAAGAGGTCCTACTTGGTGATTTAAGGTTTTTAAAGTTCACAAAAGCAGCAGCAGTGTGGACTGTACTAAAGGCACACTGTGTAACTTTGTCTCCTTGGAGATGTTATTTCTTTTGGCTGGAATGTTCCGCAGTATGACGTCAAACATGTGCAGCTATCACCTATTTAATTCAACGTGTGCCTTTGTTGATGTCATTATGTCATAAAATTGATCCATCTCCATATAGAATGTTCCCAAGTTTGGCTTTAACTTTCTATTTTGATGGAATCATGAAAGTTACATATGATACCTGCATTTTCACTGTGAGCCGCATCGCCTCTCCACAGGTCTGACCTGTAACTTGTCCTGGCGGTGTTACCGGCTTGTCTAACTAGAAAGTAATAAAATCTCCATGGAGACATGCAGGTTACAGACCCTCCCTCTGGAAAGGTTACATAGTGTGCCTTTACACCCAGGTCCATATTTGTTTTTGGACTTTACCGTGTTTTCTCATCAAAAACATATCTTGAGTTGTGATTGTTACTTTTACTACTACTACTACTACTACTACTACTACTACTACTACTACTACTACTACTACTACTTCTACGACTTCTACTAGTACTGCTACTGTTGCTACTGTTACTATCATTACTACTGTTAATACTACTACTCCCACTCCTCCTCCCTCATCCCTCTCTCTGTGGCTCCCACTCCTCCTCCCTCATCCCTTTCTCTGTGGCTCCCACTCCTCCTCCCTCATCCCTCTCTCTGCTGTATAGTTTCTTCTCATCTTTGTCTCAAGTTTCATTGTTGAGTTTGTTTGTTTTTTTCCTCAGAGATTTAATTAAGAAGTTTCTGGTGATCGACAGAGCCAGACGTTTGGGCAACATGAAGGTACGGCTACTTCCTGTTTCCTGTTTCCAAAATGTCTCCCCCCTCCTCCTCCTCTCTCTGTCTCTCTCTTCTTCCTCCTCCCTCTCTACCTTCTCTTCAGTGTACAGTGATTGTGCGATTAAAGGGGACATTGTTTGACTTTTATGAGCTTCAGTCTTGTTACTGTGGTGTTGTTCATGGTTCTTACAGTTGTGTTTTGACTGCTGTTTATTTGATCGTGTATTGTGGTGTTTGTCATTCTTACTCACAGCTGTGTTCTGATTCCTGATCCTGTGTTGTCCTCCGTTTGAGTCTTTTCACACTCAACAAAAACTTTCAACAAGGTTTTCTCTTAATGTGGGTGTTACCAGCTGACACCCTCTGGTTTATTCATAATTGACTATGTTTTTCTGTGGTTAATGCTAACGGCTATAGGAGGAAATACAGGCTCCGGTGTTCCAAATCGGACTAGCTGAGTGCTAAGTGAATGATAGCATTAGCATCGATCACGATGTCTAATAATATGTTTTTGGGTTATAACCAGTGGCCATCTTTTTCCACACTCTGGTCCTCTGATGTCTGACGTTTTACCTGGGATCTCCCACCTGGGATCTAGCTCTTCTTTGAGCCCCTGGTATTTCTGTAGTTTCTTACGTGTATGTATATGTGTGTATATATATATATATATATAGATATATAGATATAGATATATATATATATATATAGATATAGATATAGATATAGATATAGATATAGATATAGATATAGATATATAGATATATAGATATATATATATAGATATATGTATGTATGTGTATATATATATATCAGTTCTCCCACCTGAAAAGATGACATAGGCCTGTAATTTTCATCATAGTTTCACTTCAACTATGAAAGACAGAATGGGGGGAAATAATCCAGGAAATCACATTGTAGGATTTTTAATACATTAATTGGTTATTTCCTTGGTAAAATAAATATTTGCTCATCTACAAACAAGAAAGATTTCTGGCTCTCAAGTTGTTATCAGTCATAACAGATCATAAAATCATAAAAGACACCTGTCCACAACCTCAAACAGTCAGACTCCAAACTCCACTATGGCTAAGACCAAAGAGCTGTCAAAGGAACCACAAACAAAACTGTAGACCTGCACCAGGCTGGAAAGACTGAATCTGCAATAGGTGCAGCTTGGTGTGAAGAAATCAACTGTGGGAGCAATTATTAGAAAATGGAAGACAAGACCACTGATAATTTCTCTTGATCTGGGACTCCGCGCAAGATCTCACCTCGTGGGGTCAAAATGATCTCAAAAGGCCACCATCAGTAACACCCTACGCCGCCAGGGACTCAAATCCTGCAGTGCCAGACGTGTCCTCCTGCTTAAGTCAGGACATGTCCAGGTCCGTTTGAAGTTTGCTAGAAAGCATTTGGATGATCCAGAGGATTGGAAGAATGTCAAATGGTCAGATAAAACCAAAATAGAACTTTTTTTCTAAAAACTCAACTTGTCGTATTTGGAGGAGAAAGAATACTGATTTGCATCCGAAGAACACCAGACCTACTGTGAAGCATGGGGGTGGAAACATCATACTTTGGGGCTGTGTTTCTACAAATTGACCAGGACGACTGATCCGTGTAAAGGAAAAAATAAATGGGGCCATGTATCAATACTGAAACAAGACACTACTAGAGGGTACAAGAAGAACATCATAGACTGCTTACAGAAGCTGGAGAAGGAGAAAGTCATTGATGGACAAGAAAGCGTATTGTCAATCCAGAGGGTCATCTGACTCCAGGTTAACAGAAAGGAAATAAATAATGAAACTAAACTTTGTCTTGCGCTGAAATAATGGTTTCTTTTTGTTTGAATCGTGCAGGGGTCAAAGTGTCATCATGATTTCTGTTTGTTTGAATCACAGTCTTAAGTTTGAGTGCCTCCCCAGAAACTTAACTATCCCTCTCTGACCCCTGTAAATAAACATTTGGCTCCGCCCTTGGTTATAACACTAGATGTGTCAGAACAGAAGAAAAATTCCACAGTAATGTGTATTTTTCCTCTTCAGAACGGAGCAGACGACGTGAAGAGGCATCGCTGGTTTAAGACGGTCGACTGGGACGCAGTTCCTCTGAGGAAACTCAAGGTGTTTGTGCTGCACATTTACATTTTCACTAAAACATAGTTTTAGTTAGTTTTTTTTTCACTTGACTGAAAAAAAAACAATCACAGGACCAATCACCATCAAAGCAAGTCAGGTTTTCATGTTTTTTTAATTCCGTCTACTCTCTCCTCCCCCTCTCCTCTCGCTCTTGGGTCTCTTCTCTCTCCTCACTCTGTCTCTCTCGCTCTCTCTCTCTCCTCCCTCTCTTGATCTCTCTGTCCTCTCTCTCTCTCTCCCCTGTCTGTCCGTCTGTCTCTCCTCTGTCTCTCCTTGGTCTCTGTCTCTCCGTCTCTTTCTCTGTGTCCTCAGCCTCCCATCGTTCCCAAAGTGTCTCACGACGGCGACACTTCAAACTTTGACGTTTATCCTGAAGATGAGTGGAAAAAGGAGCCTCCTGTGGCGCACAAAGACCTGGACCTGTTTAAGAGCTTCTAACTTAATCGTTTTCATCTCCAAACACATCACCCTCCTGCTCCACCCTCCTGCTCCACCCTCCACCTTACAGCCTCCACCTTCCTGCTCCATCCTACTGCTCCACCCTCACTCTAAAAGTATCGCTCTACGGACTCTTTCAACACCAAATATACAAATGTGTTTTTATACCTTTATTTATAAAAGAGGACATTTGCTGTGTTTATGTTGTTGGTGATATGCAAATGAGCACATGACTGTTATGGAAACGGTTATGAAACAATCAGGTTTTTTTTAATGTTTTCTATGGTTTAACTTGGACTGTTTGAAAAAACTCGATGTCAGTCAATGTACAAGCTTGAATTTGTACGAAAAAATCCTCGTAGCACTTGTTTACAGTGCCTTAAAATGCTAACACCGCTAATGGGAGCTAATGCTACATGCTAAAGTTGATAGCATCCGTCAGTTAGCTGCAGAGGTGGGTAGAGTAGCCAAAAATTGTAATCAAGTAATAGTTCTGCTACTTCAAAATGGTATTATTTAGAAATGACTTAAGTAAAAGTATTTGGGGAAACTGCTGCTCAAGTAACGTCTGTTCATCACACCAGATTTATGATTTAAAACATGAACTAAATCACAAAATGTGGTTTTCAAACAGACACAGAAATGAGCCAAACTAAATCATATCTGAAGGAGTTACACTGTACTATATATTACTCGAGGAAGAGTACTGTTACACTGTACTGTATATTACTCGAGTAAGAGTACTGTTATACTGTACTGTATATTACTCGAGTAAGAGTACTGTTATACTGTACTGTATATTACTCGAGTAAGAGTGTACTATATATTGTAGTCGTAGGAGTAAAAATCTGGGGTCTGAATACTACTGAGATGTGTAATAGTTTTTAAAAGTCAGTAGTTCTACCCACCTCATGTGTTGGACGCTAATATCTTGTCTGTTCCTTGGTACATCTGTGTCCATGTTCATGATCACGTTTCTGTCGCCTTTAGCATCTCATACTTGTGCGTTTCATTAAAATATTGTGCTTAAAGATGCTTGTAATGAATCGTTCTTTTCTAATCTTATTTCTCTTTGACCTGTCTGTGTGATCTGTCGTCCAGGTTTGAGACATGGAAAAATTCAATTCTGTAACTGGACAAAAGTACACTGGCCATTAGCATACTGGCCATTAGCATACTGGCCATTAGCATACTGGCTTTCACTACTGTTTTCCTTCAGACTCGGGAATATGTCTCACAAATAGGAAAAAATCCAACTGCAGTTATTATTATCTATAGCGTTCCCCCTTTAGGCAGATATAAGGCAGTGTCCAGCAGTAATCTGACCAGAACTGAAGAAGCCGCTTGGATGAACAGCCAAGTCTTCAATCCTACAACTTTTTGTCCAATGACAGAATTTAATTTTTCTTTTGCTCTTTAACCTGGTTTAGTCCTGGTTTATACCTGGTTTAGATCCAGTTAGGTCCTGGTTTTACACTTCCATCCTCATCCTCCCCTCAGTCCTGTTCTAGTCCAGGTCTTAAAGTGGATTTGCTGTGGTCTTTCATTTCCGTGGTGATAAAAGGAGCTCTTGTTTTTATTCAAACATGTTAAATTATAGGTGTTTGGTTTGATTGGGCAAACAGCATGACGGCCACCTTTAAGGGCCTATATTCCACACAGGCAAATGGGTGACGGCCGCCTTTAAGGGCCTATATTCCACACAGGCAAACAGCCTGACGGCCACCTTTAAGGGCCGATATTCCACAACAGCAAATGGGTGATGGCCGCCTTTAAGGGCCGATATTACAGACAGGCAAACATATTAATAATAATAATAATCGCTCCACTTTCTGAAGAGATAGTTTAAATAACTAAAGTCAAATAATTTTTCCACAGTAAAGACACTGAACTTCGTGTCAGATTTTGTCCCATGTGGATAGACCCAGTGATCTCAGAGGTATGAACCATAAACCAGGTCCACACATGTGGACAGAAACTCAAATTTCAAAACATCCAAACTGGGTTTAAAGAGCTCATGTTCAGGAGCCTGTGATCAGTCCGAGCGTTCATGTTCCTGCTTAGGAGTTTGATTTTACACAAAAAGGTGAGAGTGACTCACTGAAAAGCTAACGCTAATGCTAGCTAGTTTGTAACTATGATGTTATTTGAGAGGGACTTATTTAACAGCACAAATCACCTGTTGTACTTCAGACAAGTCGCTTCTTTATTATTTATTGTGTTAAAACAGCTCAGATTAAAGTCTAATTTGTGTAACAGGGCTTGAGACAGAGAACTGCTTCCAGTTAGCATCACACCACCACTGAATGTTGACGACATCAGCTGAAGTATCTATTGAACATATCCTCACTATAGTAGCTTTTGAATTTTGAATCCAAACTGATCTCTAAACGACACGTGAAAAGCTCAGACTATTGATCTGGAGCCTGTTAAGCCCCACCCGTCCAAACCACAGGGTGCATTTGTTTTGCGCTCCTCTGATGTGGCCTAATGACAAGGACGGTTGGATGGGTGGGATTCCTCTGATCAGAGACGCACCTGAACGCACCACACCCAAACTGGACCCTATGACAGTCAAACATATAACTTTACCTTGTTATTCACTCATCTAAAGGGCCACCGTGTAACTTTTCTGGTTGCCATGGAAATGTTATCTTTGTCTGACATGTTCCAGTGTTTATAATGTTTATAATATTCAATAGCAATATCTTGAAAAACATGCATTCTATTCAGTCCCAGTTCACTTCTGGTTTAATGCTAATTTAATTCTCCCTCGGTCCTGCTTCGTTCCTGGTTCACTCCCGGTTTAGTCCTGGTTTAGTCCTGGTTTTAGCCCAGTAATTTCCTTGTCCTTTGGCCCTGTTTTTTTTTTTTTTTTTTTGCTTTACTATATTGCGTTTAAACAATTGTGATAAATTTTGCAAGCAGATCTGTGCCATGTGTCATGATTTGGTCTCATCTGTGACTCAAACGTTTTAGATCAGAGCCAGATGTTTAGACTGATACAAATGTGCTGACACAAGAGCTCTGGGAAACAACACGCCTGATACTCAAAGTCTAAGTCCGGGTTTAGCACTGGTTTACATCTGGATTAGACCTGGTTTAGATCTGGTTTAGACCTAGTTTAGTCCTGGTTTTGTCCTGGTTTAGACCTGGTTTAGTCTGGAGCTGGAGTGAGTCTCCAGATGTGCTTGTCATGACTCTGCTAGTAAATATTTCTGTGTCTGTGATGGGGATTTGACTCACAGTGTGATTAAGTGTCTGAGGTCTGAGGCAGGTCTAAACAAATCCTTTCCAGATCTAAACCAGGTCTAAACCAGGTTTAAACAAGATCTTCTCCAGGTCTAAACCAGGTCTAAACCAGATCCTCTCCAGGTCTAAACCAGGTCTAAACCAGGTTTAAACCAGATCTTCTCCAGGTCTAAACCAGGTCTAAACCAGATCCTCTCCAGGTCTAAACCAGATCCTCTCCAGGTCTAAACCAGGTCTAAACCAGGTTTAAACCAGATCTTCTCCAGGTCTAAACCAGGTCTAAACCAGATCCTCTCCAGGTCTAAACCAGATCCTCTCCAGGTCTAAACCAGGTCTAAACCAGGTTTAAACCAGATCTTCTCCAGGTCTAAACCAGGTCTAAACCAGATCCTCTCCAGGTCTAAACCAGATCCTCTCCAGGTCTAAACCAGGTCTAAACCAGGTCTAAACCAGGTCTAAACCAGGTCTAAACCAGGTCTAAACCAGGTCTAAACCAGGTCTTCTTCAGGTCTAAACCAGGTGTAATTCAGGTCTAAACCATTTCCATTTTTTAGTGCTGGGATCTCAGACTTAAGGCAGGGGCCACAAACTCACGGCCTCTGGGCCGAAATTGGCCTGCGGGCCGTGCCTTAATATGAAGGTTTAATGTTAGTGCGGCCCGTTTGATATGTGGCACTTTACAGTGTTGTGTGTGGAGCTGAAAAAAACCTACCAATCATGGTGAAGTATGTGGCTCTGGGGACAGGAAATCAGCCAGGCTTTATGCAGAGAAACATTTCTCAGTGAGTGAAAGTTACAGCAGCGTTGTCATGTAGTGTAGCCATGGAGTGTTTTTTTTCCGTACCTGGCTGGCTGCCTTGTTTCTATTGGGCATAAGCACACAGTCGTCCCAGCGCTCTGCGTTCACAACACAACAATATTATTATTATTATTATTAGGCCTGAGCCTGGGACAACGTCCCGGCGAGGGACTCATTAAAACCGCGTCCGGAGCGTGGAAAATGGCAAAAATCAAGTAGTAAACACGCCCCGACATGGCAGGGAGTGGTATCAAAAATTAGAACTTGACAAGCTCTAATTCTCACAAAAGACCACGAGAAAAAATAACGAAAGACGACTCGGTAGCGCCACCTCAAACTTTGATTTTCATGGGGCCAATGTTCCCTCTAATTTTTCACGAGTCTGAGCAAATACACAAACTCCCTGAGCGTCCCATGGACCAGAGCGACATCAGACGTGCGCGCTGTGGTCATCAGACGTGCGCGCTGTGGTCATCAGACGTGCGCGCTGTGGTCATCAGACGTGCGCGCTGTGGTCATCAGACGTGCGCACTGTGGTCATCAGACGTGCGCACTGTGGTCATCAGACGTGCGCGCTGTGGTCATCAGACCTGTGCACTGTGGTCATGCTGCATCACATCCAAGTTAAATGTTTTATTAAAAGAATCAAATTACCACATTCACATTTGTGTTATAAGACTTTTAATTAAGTGCTTTAGCCACTTATACAATGAAAATGACAAAAATCTTGCTCATGACCTGTGTAGTGTGTTAATGCTATTGGAAGTATAAATATTTAATTTTAACTATGGCAAAACATGAGCTTTCAACCAAACCAAGACAACTGTAAACTCCAATGTTGCAAACACACTTAACATTTTTATGATAAAGCTCTGACTTGTATTATGAGTATAAGTCGTTGTGTGAAGCTTTTGCTGTGACTGAGTGAGATTGTCCTACTGTGTCTGGGAGACAGTCCGGTAACTCTTTTTCAGTTTATGACACGATCATTTGATTTTTACAACTCATAAATCTGTATCTGCACACCCAGCTGCTCTATTACGGTACATTTACATATCATATCAAAACAATAACTGGACTGGAGCAGAAATGTGGACGCTGTCTACAAGAAGGGTCAGAGCCGCCTCTATTTCCTGAGGAGGCTGAGGTCCTTTGACATCTGCAGGACGATGCTCAGGATGTTCTATGAGTCTATGGTGGCCAGTGCCATCATGTACGCTGTGGTCTGCTGGGGCAGCAGTCTGCGCGTGAGGGACACTAATAGACTCAATAAGATCATCAGGAAGGCTGGTCATGTTGTGGGGGAGGAGCTGGACTCTCTGACTGTTGTGTCGGACAGGAGGATGTTGGCCAAGATCAGGACTATTCTGGACTCTCCCTTCCACCCCCTCCACAAGGTGCTGGCCAATCAGAAGAGCTCGTTCAGCCACAGACTGTTACTGCCACGCTGCTCCACTGAGAGACAGGAAATCTGTCCTGCCTGTCGCCATCAAACTGTTCAACTGATCACATACAAGTACTGCAATATCCCATCTACTGTCTGTACATTGATGCAAATATGTTGTTGTAAATATTTATAGACTCTATTTTAATTATTTATTGACTCTATTTCATTCTTATTGTTTTTAACACTGTGAACTACTATGACGCTACTTATTTTAAATTTTTCTATTTTGGGTCGGTGGCATCTGTAACGAAGAGAATTTCCACTCGGGGATCAATAAAAGTGATTCTGATTCTGATATATAATGTGTATTTGTATATAAAATATATTCAAAATGAGTGGTATGGGTCAAAATAAATATATATTTACAAACCACACACTGCAAACAGTGAACAAACACACACTGGAAACTAAGAACACACTGGACATGATTGTACAGTGAGACAGTCATTCTGCTTCAGTGGCTCAGTGGTTAGAGGTTGGAGGATCGAGTCCCGCTCAGACCAACTTCTGTCATTGTGTCCTCAGGCAAGACACTTCGCCCAAGTGGTGTGTGATGATTGGTGGTGGCCGGGGGGCGCAGATTGGCATTAGCTAATGCTCGGATCGTTAAGGGGTTAAACACTTAGAATCATTAGCGAGTCTTCACTCCACATCGGCCACATCGGCTAAAACACTGATAGCGGCGCATGAGGACACCTGTCAATGACGTTGATAAGATGTGCAGATACATATGTGAATCACAAAAGTGGCTGGAGCAGCTCGTCCCCGGTCACACTCACTGACTCACACTGAAAAATAGCGCAGGCCGTGTCTCAAGTCGCCAAAATGGCCTTAGAATCACCATTGGACGTGTGCGTCGAAGGGCAGTTACATCATTTCCGGCGTGACAAGGGCTGTCCCATTTCAACGCACTGACTGAATGCGTCCGACAAACCTGCCCTTTGCTTTCCACCGTTTCCATGGAGATCGGACGTAACTGAACCGTGCATCCGTGCACACTTCAGGCACTTCTATATCCCATCATGCACCGCGGCTGTGCAAGAAACAGAAGAAAATGGAGTCTGCTGCACAATACACGTTCAAATGTTGTACTGGTTTACCTCATCTACAACAGAGCGACATGAAACTGTTAAATCTGAATAAAGATCTGTACAGTGTGTTTGATTAAAAAGGAGGGGAGTTACATGGAATAAAGGAATGTGCAGTTATTGCTAGACAATAAGAGACATTATTATCATGAGAAATTATTACTGCAATAAGAATAATGTAAGAATGTTTGTTTCTATGGTAAGAGTCAAAGACCACGAGAAACATAAAGTCAGAAGAGTTTAATGATCCACACAGGTAATGAACAATGAAGCAACAGACTCTCAGGAAAGGATAGAAGAGAGTCCTGAGATGTGCACAAAATCTTTTTTAAGTTACGGGCCATTTAAAACTTCAAAAAAATGTCTTTTTTCTTTGCAGGCTGGCCACACCCACATTTTATAACTTAAAAAAATTCAGGAGAGTAGCCTATAATCCCACATGGGACTAGTTCATTTTGACCAATTTGCAAGTTTCTTGAATGAAAATCCGAGGCACAAAAAATTCAAATGTGAGAGGTAAAAAGGTTAGGAGTACAAGCCTGTACAAGGCTCCGCCCACAAGCCTACATCAGTTATTAGTGGCATGGACCTTGATTTTGAAAGACATGCTGTGTTTTTGTCTGCTACTTTTAAACTGGGGCACCCATGAATCATTTTAAATTTCAATGTTTATCTAAAGAAGTTAATAAAAGAAACAAATAAGGTACAAAGCAGTGGGCGTGTATGGGGGGTGGGGGAAAACTGGATTTTTAAAAGTAGTGGCATCTTGAAAATAAGTGGTTAAAGATTATATGAATCATTCCAAATACAACTTCAGAGGCTCACCAAAAACAAACCACTAGAACGTGGTTCAAAGCTCTGAAAAGTCCAGTTTACAGAGTAAAAATACTATGTGTACTTTGTATACTCAGTGGGCTTTGTATACTGTGTGTGTGTGCTTCATATACTGTGTGTGCTTTATATACTCTGTGTGTGTTTTATATACTCTGTGTGTGTTTTATATACTCTATGTGTGTTTTATATACTGTGTGTGTTTTATATACTGTGTGTGCTTCATATACTCTGTGTGTGCTTTATATACTATGTGTGTGCTTTATATACTATGTGTGTGCTTTATATACTCTATGTGTGTTTTATATACTGTGTGTGTGCTTCATATACTGTGTGTGTGCTTTATATATTCTATGTGTGTTTTATATACTGCGTGTGCTTCATATGCTATGTGTGTGCTTTATATACTGTGTGTGCTTTATATACTGTGTGTGCTTTATATACTGTGTGTGCTTTATATACTGTGTGTGTGCTTTATGTACTGTGTGTGCTTTATATACTATGCGTGTGCTTTATATACTATGTGTGCTTTATATACTGTGTGTGCTTCATATGCTATGTGTGTGCTTTATATACTATGTGTGTGTTTTATATACTCTGTGTGTGCTTTATATACTATGTGTGTGCTTTATGTACTGTGTGTGCTTTATATACTGTGTGTGCTTTATATACTATGTGTGTGCTTTATATACTCTGTGTGTGCTTTATATACTCTATGTGTGTGCTTTATGTACTGTGTGTGCTTTATATACTGTGTGTGCTTTATATACTATGTGTGTGCTTTATATACTCTGTGTGTGCTTTATATACTATGTGTGCTTTATATACTGTGTGTGCTTCATATGCTATGTGTGTGCTTTATATACTCTATGTGTGTTTTATATAATCTGTGTACTTTATATACTTTATGTTTTCCCTGATCATTTCTATCGGTGACAGGCTCCAGTCTCTCGCTGTATTTAACCAACCACACAACATCTGGAAGGGCATCTGACACAGAAGGACACAGGAGGACGGGATACCTTTTACTTCTGGTCCTAATTTGGTCCTGGTTTAGTCCTGGTTTAGACCTGGTTTACACCTGGTTTAGACCTGGTTTAGTCCTGGTTTAGACCGGGTCTAAACCAGGACTAAACCAGGACTAAACCAGGTCTAAACTGGGTCTAAACGGGGTCTAAACCAGGACTAAACCAGGTCTAAACCAGGTCTAAACCAGGTCTAAACTGGGTCTAGACCCGGTTTAGACCGGGTCTAGACCCAGTTTAGTCCTGGTTTAGACCCGGTTTAGTCCTTTTAGAGGTCTTTTTGGCTGGTCTTCAGCTTGACCCATTTTCACAGCTGTTTTTCATTTCTTCCATGTGAACTGTCGCCTCGTTCTGAAACAGACCTGACACAGACTCATTTTATTTATTTCCAAAGTCAACTCACTCTGTCAACACATCAATCACAATTAGTCCAGTTAGCTTAGTGTTTAGTACTAGCATAGCATGTCATTAGCTTCGGGTTCATTAGAATGGCATGTCTGTAGCCGCTAACCCGCTAACCTCCGGATTCCATTCTCCAGTGTGTTTGTAAAGGCACATTCTGACACCTGCTCCAGATGTTTCCTCTCCACGTGGACTCCACACTTGTTAAATGGCCGTGTTGACGCCTGGTTCGCTCCGTCACGCTTCCATATTTATGAATGAGTCCATTGTTGTCAAGTTACCGTGGCTGTTTTGAGAATAGTAGTTGAACTGTTTGAATAAATCGTCCAGGCGTAAAGGGCCTGTATTCTCACCATTTTCAACTATCAAAAACACGAGGAGGTGTGCTTTTGTTTCATTCACATGCTCGAGTAATCCTGTATAGGCTTGTTCCACCTTGTGACATCATCAAGTGGTTTTCTAGAAGTGCTCCAGGGTTTTTAAAGTTCATTCATGATTTGACATGTTCTATACAGTATTTATGATACTTTGTTACAGTTAGTTAGTTAGTAGTGGAAGGCATTTATTGCAGGGGTATGTTCTAAAAATAACCCAGAATACCCCTCACCACACACTTTATACACTTTTCTCAGGCAGGCATTAATATTTTCTCACATTTCTCTCTTGTTTAATTCATTAATAGTGACTCTCGTGTATTTCACAGTTCCTCTGACAGTTCCTCGGATACATAAAAGCTGAGACCACCGTCAACACTTCCATTGGTAAAAACATGAACAGAATCGTGGTCAGTATCGATCGAACATTTATGTAAATTTGTGTGAACACATTCTGTGCAGGTTGAGGCCTGGTTTTGTGTCCGTTGATGTTACTCGTGTATTTTTATTGAAGAGAAAAAAATTTCCCCTGGACTCCAACGTAAAAAGAGAGTTACAAAATTTGTATTCACAAATTTGCAAAATCCTTTTTTACAAAAGTAATCAAACCAAGTCATTCTCAAAATCCAACAATACTATGGTAAGAAAACCATTTGGGTCCGTCTTTATTTCCTAAGCATGTGCTCTTTTCCTCGTGCTCTGAAAGTGACAGTAACATATTTACATAAAACTTACAAAATAACAGTTCTAAGATATTTTAACATCAACATTGATGCAATAAAATAAATGTAGCTTATGTAAATAAATCAAATATTAAATCTTTCAAGATGAAATTATTCATGTAAACATAAAACAGCATTTATAACAAAACATCAACACTGTAAATTTACAGCATAATTATATATGAATTAAACTTGACTCCCACACATTCTGTGCTGTGTGGGAGACGTGGTGGAGGAGAGCGACTGACGGTGGTCAGTGCCTTGGCCGGTCGGGACGCACAACATAATGCACGTTCATAAAAAAGTATGAAGAATTACACTGGAAAAATCCACAAAACAGTGAGACCACGAAGGGTGAACCACGATATAACGAGGGACCACTGTATAGAACATATTCATATTTCTAGTCATAGTTGTTGTCACAGGCTGTTTATATAAATAGTTATAGCTAACCTGCTAGCCGCCTCATTCCAAACAGGAAGTGATCATGGGTGCTCTACTGGCTCTGTTGACTCTGGCTCCAATTCACTTTCTGTGTAAAAACCATGTCCTCTCTCTGTCTCTGCTGCTTCAGACTCATTCTGGTCTTAAATGTTCGTATTAACCCTCTACATGATCCTGGGGTTTTTATTTCACTATTGTGTCTGTAAATCAAGATATGAACATTAATAACAGACAAATCAGGCGAGTTCTTTCCCAGAGGTCACTCCCACTAGCGTTTGCAGCAGGTTTGATTGATGCCGTTGCTAAGTGCTCGTTCCCTGCTAATCCAGTGATGCGGGCGGGAAGGGAAGGGGCATTCTATTCAACAGCCTTGCTCCTGATTGGCTCTTTGGTTGCTATGATTCTCACAGTGGGAATTCCAAACGTGTGCACCAGATTAGCCGCTATAACTGCTAGCCTTGTTCGTTTGGAGCTCAGTCTGTGGTCCTTGTATTAGCTCTAACTCACTCTTTAAGTTTCTAGAATTGTCTTTTAATACAAAGCCACGAGTACGACTAAGAACTACTATGACTGCTGCTATGACTGCTACTATGACTGCTGCTATGACTGCTACTATGACTGCTACTATGACTGCTACTATGACTGCTGCTATGACTGCTACTATGACTGCTACTATGACTGCTACTACTGCTGCTACTATGACTGCTACTATGACTGCTACTACTGCTGCTACTATGACTGCTACTATGACTGCTACTATGACTGCTACTACTGCTGCTACTATGACTGCTACTATGACTGCTACTACTGCTGCTACTATGACTGCTACTACTGCTGCTACTATGACTGCTACTATGACTGCTACTACTGCTGCTACTATGACTGCTACTATGACTGCTACTATGACTGCTACTACTGCTGCTACTATGACTGCTACTATGACTGCTACTACTGCTGCTACTATGACTGCTACTATGACTGCTACTACTGCTGCTACTATGACTGCTACTATGACTGCTACTACTGCTGCTACTATGACTGCTACTACTGCTGCTACTATGACTGCTACTATGACTGCTACTACTGCTGCTACTATGACTGCTACTATGACTGCTACTATGACTGCTACTACTGCTGCTACTATGACTGCTACTATGACTGCTACTATGACTGCTACTATGACTGCTACTATGACTGCTACTATGACTGCTACTACTGCTGCTACTATGACTGCTACTATGACTGCTACTACTGCTGCTACTATGACTGCTACTATGACTGCTACTATGACTGCTACTATGACTGCTACTACTGACTGCTACTATGACTGCTACTATGACTGCTACTATGACTGCTACTACTGCTGCTACTATGACTGCTACTATGACTGCTACTATGACTGCTACTATGACTGCTACTATGACTGCTACTATGACTGCTACTATGACTGCTACTATGACTGCTACTATGACTGCTACTATGACTGCTGCTATGACTGCTACTATGACTGCTACTATGACTGCTACTACTGCTGCTACTATGACTGCTACTATGACTGCTACTATGACTGCTACTATGACTGCTACTATGACTGCTGCTATGACTGCTGCTATGACTGCTACTATGACTGCTACTATGACTGCTACTATGACTGCTACTATGACTGCTGCTATGACTGCTACTATGACTGCTACTATGACTGCTACTATGACTGCTACTATGACTGCTACTATGACTGCTGCTATGACTGCTGCTATGACTGCTACTATGACTGCTACTATTGCTACTATGACTGCTACTATGACTGCTACTACTGCTGCTACTATGACTGCTGCTATGACTGCTACTATGACTGCTACTATGACTGCTACTACTGCTGCTACTATGACTGCTACTATGACTGCTACTACTGCTGCTACTATGACTGCTACTATGACTGCTACTATGACTGCTACTATGACTGCTACTATGACTGCTACTATGACTGCTACTACTGCTGCTACTATGACTGCTACTATGACTGCTACTACTGCTGCTACTATGACTGCTACTATGACTGCTACTACTGCTGCTACTATGACTGCTACTATGACTGCTACTATGACTGCTACTATGACTGCTGCTACTATGACTGCTACTATGACTGCTACTATGACTGCTACTACTGCTGCTACTATGACTGCTACTATGACTGCTACTACTGCTGCTACTATGACTGCTACTATGACTGCTACTACTGCTGCTACTATGACTGCTACTATGACTGCTACTACTGCTGCTACTATGACTGCTACTATGACTGCTACTATGACTGCTACTATGACTGCTACTACTGCTGCTACTATGACTGCTACTATGACTGCTACTACTGCTGCTACTATGACTGCTACTATGACTGCTACTATGACTGCTACTATGACTGCTACTACTGCTGCTACTATGACTGCTACTATGACTGCTACTACTGCTGCTACTATGACTGCTACTACTGCTGCTACTATGACTGCTACTATGACTGCTACTATGACTGCTGCTACTATGACTGCTACTATGACTGCTACTATGACTGCTACTACTGCTGCTACTATGACTGCTACTATGACTGCTACTACTGCTGCTACTATGACTGCTACTATGACTGCTACTACTGCTGCTACTATGACTGCTACTATGACTGCTACTACTGCTGCTACTATGACTGCTACTATGACTGCTACTATGACTGCTACTACTGCTGCTACTATGACTGCTACTATGACTGCTACTACTGCTGCTACTATGACTGCTACTATGACTGCTACTACTGCTGCTACTATGACTGCTACTATGACTGCTACTATGACTGCTACTATGACTGCTACTACTGCTGCTACTATGACTGCTACTATGACTGCTACTATGACTGCTACTATGGCTGCTACTATGACTGCTACTATGACTGCTACTATGACTGCTACTATGACTGCTACTATGACTGCTACTATGACTGCTACTATGACTGCTACTACTGCTGCTACTATGACTGCTACTATGACTGCTACTATGACTGCTACAACTGCTGCTAAGTGTGTAGAAAAATGTTTTTAAAAGAATCCATTATGCACAATATAAAACAATGGTATTGCTTTGCCAGAAATGTTCCATAGGTTGGCATTAAATATCTATGTAACATTTATTCAAATGCAGGTGGTTTTATTATTAAAAAAAGACCTTGAAAAAACATGCTTGAGCGGACTCGCCTCTCCACAGGTATGACCTGTAACTTGGCCTGGTGATGTTACTAGTTTGTCTCCATACAGATATAAAAGTTTAAAGCATACTATGGAATACTTCAGGTAATGCAATAAAATGTCCATGGAGACCTTCACCAGAAAAGTTACATATTGGACCTTTAAATGATGTCAAATGGTGAAAAGTATGTGTTTAAAAACCTGGTGTCCTAACAACCACCTCCAAAGTACACTACTACAACGACCTGTCCTAAGTACACGCACTACTACAACCACCTCCAAAGTACACTACTACAACGACCTGTCCTAAGTACACGCACTACTACAACCACCTCCAAAGTACACTACTACAACGACCTGTCCTAAGTACACGCACTACTACAACCACCTCCAAAGTACACTATTACAACAACCTGTCCTAAGTACACGCACTACTACAACCACCTCCAAAGTACACTATTACAACAACCTGTCCTAAGTACACGCACTACTACAACCACCTCCAAAGTACACTACTACAACGACCTGTCCTAAGTACATGCACTACTACAACGACCTGTCCTAAGTACATGCACTACTACAACAACCTCCAAAGTACGTGCACTACTACAACAACCTCCAAAGTACACTACTACAACGACCTGTCCTAAGTACACGCACTACTACAACCACCTCCAAAGTACACTACTACAACGACCTGTCCTAAGTACACGCACTACTACAACCACCTCCAAAGTACACTACTACAACGACCTGTCCTAAGTACACGCACTACTACAACCACCTCCAAAGTACACTATTACAACAACCTGTCCTAAGTACACGCACTACTACAACCACCTCCAAAGTACACTATTACAACAACCTGTCCTAAGTACACGCACTACTACAACCACCTCCAAAGTACACTACTACAACGACCTGTCCTAAGTACATGCACTACTACAACGACCTGTCCTAAGTACATGCACTACTACAACAACCTCCAAAGTACGTGCACTACTACAACAACCTCCAAAGTACGTGCACTACTACAACAACCTCCAAAGTACGTGCACTACTACAACAACCTCCAAAGTACGTGCACTACTGCAACCACCTCCAAAGTATGTGCACTACTACAACAACCTCCAAAGTACGTGCACTACTACAACAACCTCCAAAGTACGTGCACTACTACAACAACCTCCAAAGTACGTGCACTACTACAACAACCTCCAAAGTACGTGCACTACTGCAACCACCTCCAAAGTATGTGCACTACAACAACAACCTCCAAAGTACGTGCACTACTACAACAACCTCCAAAGTACGTGCACTACTGCAACCACCTCCAAAGTACGTGCACTCCTAAAACAACCTCCAAAGTACGTGCACTACTATAACAACCTCCAAAGTACATGCACTACTACAACCACCTGCAAAGTACATGCACTACTACGGCGACCTCCAAAGTACAGGCACTACTGCAACCACCTCCAAAGTACATGCACTACTACAACAACCTCCAAAGTACATGCTCTACTACAACAACCTCCAAAGTACGTGCACTACTGCAACCACCTCCAAAGTACGTGCACTACTAAAACAACCTCCAAAGTACGTGCACTACTATAGCAACCTCCAAAGTACGTGCACTACTACAACAACCTCCAAAGTATGTGCACTACTACAACAACCTCCAAAGTACGTGCACTACTGCAACCACCTCCAAAGTACATGCACTACTACAACAACCTCCAAAGTACATGCACTACTACAACAACCTCCAAAGTACGTGCACTACTACAACAACCTCCAAAGTATGTGCACTACTGCAACCACCTCCAAAGTATGTGCACTACTGCAACAACCTCCAAAGTACATGCACTACTACAACAACCTCCAAAGTACGTGCACTACTGCAACCACCTCCAAAGTACATGCACTACTACAACAACCTCCAAAGTACATGCACTACTACAACAACCTCCAAAGTACGTGCACTACTACAACAACCTCCAAAGTATGTGCACTACTGCAACCACCTCCAAAGTATGTGCACTACTGCAACAACCTCCAAAGTACATGCACTACTACAACCACCTGCAAAGTACATGCACTACTACGGCGACCTCCAAAGTACACGCACTACTGCAACCACCTCCAAAGTACATGCACTACTACAACAACCTCCAAAGTACATGCACTACTACAACAACCTCCAAAGTACGCGCATTACTGCAACCACCTCCAAAGTACATGCACTACTACAACCACCTGCAAAGTACATGCACTACTACGGCGACCTCCAAAGTACACGCACTACTACAACCACCTCCAAAGTACATGCACTACTACAACAACCTCCAAAGTACGTGCACTACTGCAACCACCTCCAAAGTATGTGCACTACTACAACCACCTCCAAAGTACGTGCACTACTAAAACAACCTCCAAAGTACGTGCACTACTACAACAACCTCCAAAGTACGTGCACTACTACAACAACCTCCAAAGTACATGCACTACTACAACCACCTGCAAAGTACATGCACTACTACGGTGACCTCCAAAGTACACACACTACTACAACCACCTCCAAAGTACATGCACTACTACGGCGACCTCCAAAGTACATGCACTACTACAACCTTCTCCAAAGTACATGCACTACTACAACCTTCTCCAAAGTACATGCACTACTACAACCTTCTCCAAAGTACATGCACTACTACATGCAGAACTCATATGCAAAATAATCCTGTAATACCCTCCGTCAAACTGTAGTAGTGGCAGCAGTAGTGGCAGTAATTGTCACAGAAGTAGTTGTGGCAGTAGTAGTCATAGTAGTAGTCATAGTAGTAGTCACAGTAGTAGTCGCAGTAGTAGTCACAGTAGTAGTCGCAGTAGTAGTCACAGTAGTAGTCGCAGTAGTAGTCGCAGTAGTAGTCACAGTAGTAGTCGCAGTAGTAGTACAGTAGTAGTAGTTTGGTACAGAGTTGGAGCGCTACACGAGGGTTGAGTCTAGCAGATGAGACTCTACGGCTCAGCTCATCAGGACCACTCACATTTGTCTGGCTTTTTATCAAGTACACGCAGTATTAGTACAAATAGTAGTAGTAGTTATAATGCCTAGCTCTACCTTTATTACTACAACTGCTATCCTAGAAGAAGTAGTAGTTGCTGCTGTATTAGTAGTAATAGTAGTAGTAGTTATAATGCCTAGATCAATAGTACTACTACTACCACCACTACTACTACTTCTAACTACTACCAAAACTACTGAGAAAAATAATCAAACTAAAACTACTTTGAATACTACGGTGACAATTACTTCTAATACTATAACTACTACTCACAGTACTACATGTAATGTTACAGCTGCTATCCTGAAGTAGTAGTAGTAGCTACTGTATTAGGAGTACTACTACTACTACTACTACTACTACTACTACTACTACTACTACTACTACTATTACTACCACTATTATTACCGGTGTTGGGCATCTTACTTAAAAAATGTAATTAGTTATAGTTACAAGTTACTTCTCCCAAAAAGTAACTGAGTTAGTAACTCAGTTACTTTTTGGGAGAAGTAACTAGTTACTAGGCAAAGTAAGTACTCCGCGTTACTTTACTCCGCGTTACTTATTATGTTAAAACAATAAAAACACAACAGATGTGAACCTTTAACATTTATTTCACTTTAACAGATTGCAATTATATTGCATTTGTTTAAAGTAAATAATAGAATCTATCAAAAATAAAAACTATATATATATATATATATATATATATATATATATATATATATATATATATATATATATATATATAAAATATTTCATTTGCAAATAAATCAAGTGCAAATAAATCAACATGTCACACAATTTCAGACAATTGAACTTCAAGTATTTTTATCTTCATTAAAATAAACAATAACAATAAAGATTCATTACCATGTTTTGCAAAATTAAGACATTCAAATGTAAACCATGTAAAATAAGACAAAACCTTTAACCTTCTCTGGCCACACACTGTAATTCTCTGTCCAGTATTCAAATATAATCACTCTTATTTCAACATAAACTGAACTTTATCCAACTCTTGTACATTCATTAAAAGATTCACACAATCCCAATCTATTCCTTTATTTATCTATCTATCCATCCTCGCGATTGGACCAGTGGTTGTATCTTAGAAGCAGAATCAAACCTCTGATCTGAGCCTGTTCCTCTTTGGAGAGAACACAGTCACGTTTCTGATCAAAACACAACTCGGACCCAATCCGCTGTGAATGTGTGGACAGGACATCATTTCCCATCATGCATTAAGCGTTTGTAGTCCATGCAGGCGGCCGCAGTCAGTGGAGAGCTGCTGCGCTCGTCTTGCTCAAAAACCTCCCGTTACCGGCGCACAGATTACGTCAGAGCAAGTCGGTGGCATCTTGGACACAAAACTAACCGGCATGCACCGCGCACCGATCGACCCTAACCCTAACCCTCCTCTTTCACCACAGAAACACAACAGCAGCTCCTCGGCTGAGAGACTCTGATGAAGAGCAGAGTGAACTCAATTAAAAGTAACGTGCCACATTTTATTGTCAGTAAGGGTAACGGCGTTGGGACGCTGGGAAAAGTAATTAGTTAGATTACTCCGTTACTGAAAAAGTAACGCAATTAGTAACGCCGTTATACAGTAGTTTAACTCCGTTATTCCCAACACTGATTATTATTACTACTACTACTACTAGTAGTACCACTATTATTAACTATTATGGCATACTTTACCTATTAATACTAATATTACTTCAACTCTTTCTGCTTTTACATCTATTATTATAACTGCTGGCCCACTACTACTACTACTACTACTTGTATTACTAGCCTACAGCTACTCCTCCAACTAACCAAACTACAGAAATGCAGCAATAATTTAATCTAAAGTGACATCCGCCTGACACTGATGCAAAGTCTCAGTCTTGATCCTGTTAGATCTGAGTTCTGCCTTTGACACTGTGGATCATGAGATCCTCTTACAGAGACTAGAGGACTGGGAGGGCATCTTTGGTACTACATTAAACTGGTTCAAATAATATCTAGAAAACAGGGAGTATTTTGTTGAAATTGGAAAATGTATATCAGATAAAATGTCCCTGACCTGTGGGGTGCCCCAGGGATCAAACCTGGGACACATGTTGTTCATGCTGCTGTTAGTCCAGTTAATACACAACAATAATGTGTCACACACAACTCTGCAGACGAGTCAGATCTATGTCTCACTGCAGCAGGTGAATATGGACCAGTGGATTCACTGCATCAACAGATCAGTGTGTGGAGGAAAAACAACTTTCTCCAGCTGAACTCGGACAAGACTCAAGTCATAGTCTTTGGCCACAGAAACATAGAGAAAGTGTCAGCAGTCACCTCCAGTCTCTCTCTCTAAAACCTTCAAATCAGGCTAGAAATCTAGGGGTAATAATGGACTCAGACTTGAACTTTAACAGCCACATCAAATCAATAACATCTGCAGCTTTTTACCACCTAAAAAACATGTCAAAAATCTAAGTTATACAGTCAAAACCAGACTTAGAGAGACTTATTCTGCATTTGTCTCCAGTAGGTTAGAAACGAGCCTTAACACAGCTGCACAGCTCTGGCTCCTGTGGCTCAGAGAATAAACTTTAAAGCAGCTCTGCTTGTGAACAAGTCTCTCCATGGACCAGCACCAAAGAACATCTCCCACATGTTAGAGCCACATGAACCATCTCACACACTGAGGACTTCAGGGACAGGCCTCCTGCTGGTGCCCAGAGTCAGGACTAAAGGTGGGGAGTCAGTATTTTAGTTTTATGCAGCTAAAACCTGGAACATTCTTCCTGAAGATGTGAGACTGTCGTAACGCTCGGCAGAGGTAGGACCAAGAGGGCAAGACTCGGGTGAAGATGAACAGTGTTTATTTACAATGTGTGAATTTAAGTTCAAACACAGAAATAGATCCGGCGGGGACCAGGGCCCAGAGTACAGGGCAGGATCCAGGAACGGAGCGGGCGGTGCAGCGGAGCCTACGACGCGGGCAGGAGCAGGGTCGGAGGCGGGGAAGTGGAGCGGGTCCAAAAGACAGAGGCGGAGAGAGCGGTGCGTGGTAGTTGATGAAGCGGATGTTACCGGCAGGGTGGAGCTGGAACAACGGCGAGAGAGCAGAGCTGGTCCGGGAGGCGGGAGCAGGATCATAAAGGTACGAGGACGATCTGGCCCCAAGTGTCTGGTCCTAGACAGTCCTGGGAGCAGGGGGAAGACAAACAGACGATCTAGCCCCGAATGTCTTGAGCTGGTCCATCTTATACCCAGCAGCAGGTGGAGGTAATTGCGCTGATGGGCTGCAGGTGCACACGGGAGGAGCCAGGGGCTCCGCCCAGCTCCAGGCTCACACAGGTGGGGGAGAGGAAAGCACACAGGGAGACAACACAGATAATGTGTGCATCATGACAGAGACAGGCCTCTATTTTGACTATGTTTAAATCCAGGCTCAAACTGTTCTGTTTAGCTGTGCAGACGACTGAAAGGATTTTGCTGGTACATCTGATATATAACTATCACTACTACTGCTGCTACTACTGCTATTACTACTGCTACTACTACTGCATTGTGCATGTGTTGAATAAGTATGTCTGCGTGCTCTGAGCTCAGTGTTTCCGTAGTAACTCTCAGACTGAGTGTGTTTGTGTGTGTGACAGGTCTAAGTCTGAGTGGATTAATCTGGGCTTTAGATGAATCCTGACTTTAAAATGATTGACAGGAGGCTGCTCTGAAGTCGAGCTCATTAAATCAATCCCAGATTAAACCACACGGAGCAGCGCCGAGCAAAAACTCTAACACCAAATCTGTATAAATGAATGTTACACCCAGAACATTATGACCACTACTGCACTGCACAACTCATTATACTACTACTACTACTACTACTTTTACTATTTGATACTACTACAATCACTACTACTACTACTACTTTTACTATTCAGCTACTAGTACTACTATAATCACTACTACTACTACTACTACTTTTACTACTACTACAACTACTAATACTACTAATACTACTGCTATTGCAACTATAGTGCTACTGCTAAAACTACTACTACTACCACCACTCCTACTCCTCTACTGCTACTAGTACTAATTTAGTACTAATTTTACTACCAATCTACCAGGTTACTACTACTACTATTGGTACTACTACTACTACTACTACTACTACTACTACTATTGCTACTACTACTACTACTACTACTACTACTACTATTGCTACTACTACTACTACTACTATTACTACTAGTACTGCTACTACTACTACTACTACTACTACTACTATTGCTACTACTACTACTACTACTATTACTACTAGTACTGCTACTACTACTACTACTACTACTACTATTGCTACTACTACTACTACTACTATTACTACTAGTACTGCTACTACTACTACTACTACTACTACTACTATTGCTACTACTACTACTACTACTATTACTACTAGTACTGCTACTACTACTACTACTACTACTGCTGCTGCATCTATTACTATTATTACTTCTAGTCCACTACTTTAACTATTATTACTATTACAATTTTACTACTAGTCTAACAAGCAATTACTAATTACTACTATTGTAATACTATTGATACTTTGCAGTGACATCACACTGAGGGTGTTCTACATGTATGTCTATGGTGGAATATTCAGCAGTCACAATGACATGTGCAGACATCAGCAAACGGAGACAAAGAAGATCCAAAAAATCCAAACTGGATTTAAAGATAAGAAACTGTTGGCTAATGCTAATGCTAGCTAGCTTGTGACTGTGATGTTATTTGAGAGGGACGTGTTTAACAGCACAAATCTGCTCACCTGTTGTACTTCAGATAAGTCACTTCTTTATGGTCAGATTGTGTTAAAACAAAGCTCAGATTAAAGTCTAACTTGAATAACAGAGCTTCAGACAGAGCAGAGCCTCCAGTTAGCATCACACTCCCAGAGAATGTTGTACATATATATCTCGTCCTTCTGCACAGACACAGTTGAATGTAACTGTACAATGTAAATGAACAGAACAGAGTCTAGTCTCATTTTTCCATTGGCCACATGTTCCAGACGTTTACTCATCTCTCTGTCCTCCCCCTCTTCTCCTTCTTTTCTTGCTCTCCTCTTTCTCTTTCTCTCCCCTTCTCTCTATCTCTCTCCCTCTTGCTCTCTCTGTCTCCCCTCTCTCCTTTTTTCTCTCTCCTCTGTCCATCTTTCTCCGTCTCTCTCTGCTTCTCTCTCTTGCTCTCACTGTCTCCTTCTCTCTCCCTTTCTCTCTCTCTGTCTCTCTCTCCTCTCTCCGTCCTTGTCTCCTTCTCTGTCCCCTTCTCTATTTCTCCTCTCTCCCTTTCTCTCCTTCTCTCTCTCCTTCTCTCTCTTTCTCTCTCTTTCTCTCTCTCTCTTGCTCTCTCTGTCTCCCCTCTCTCCTCTCTTCTCTCTTCTCTCTCTCCTTCTCTTTTTCTTTGTTCGCACTCGTCCGTCTGATGGAAAGTGGTGACTCAGACTCCTCACGTGAGTTGTTGCAGTTTCCCCTTTATGTGATCTTAAATATGCATTCTTAGTGTGAGCAGGCTCGCCTCTCCACAGATCTGACCTGAAACTTGGCCTGGTGCTTGTCTCCATGGAGATACATAAGTTTAATATACTGTGGAACATTTCAGAGTCACATTGTCCGTTTCAGCTGATAAAAATGTCTTCTTATCAAAATGTCTCTGTCTGAGGTCAAATTCTCTAAATCCTCCCCGTCTCCACCCCATGGAAACAAGAGAGTTAAAACCGTACTGCGGAACATTCTTCATAGAGATAGATACGTCACATTGTGGAAGATTATAGTCAACATGGAAACAAGCAGGAGAGTCAGGTATGTGGAGATGCAAGCCTGCTTACAGTAAGAACACATGTTTTCACTGCACTAAACAGTTTTGGGGTTTTTTTTGCTAAAAAGTTACACACTGTGGCTTTAAACCTCCATATGTTAATTCAATGTTTTCTGTTTGATTTGATTCAGTCTGAAATCCATATAAAATACGACAGTCACATGAGAACTACTTTAGAAAAACTGCTGTCTTAATGAGCTTTCATGCCCCAATTGTACAGTCCAAAACTTAGCAGCTGATTTCATCTGCATTCTCTGGGGGTGTGATGCTAACTGGAGGCACAGCTCTGTCTGGGGTTTTGTTGACTTTAATCTGAGCTTTGTTTTAACACAGACAATAAAGAAGTGACTTATCTGAAGTACAACAGGTGAGCTGATGGTGAGCTGATGTCTCCTTAAATACAGTTTGGATTTTTTTTTTAAGAGTTTTCAGTTTTTGGATCTTAAACACCTTGACGGTGTTTCTGTTGTGTGCAGGGTCATGTGTCTCCATGGTAACTGCTGAACATTCCTTCCTTGTGAGGAATACTCTCTAGGTTTACAGTGTAGGAAAGTTCCCAAGTGCAGCTTTAGTTGTGCTGACTCGTGCCCTGGCTGTAGCCCCTCCCCCTCTGCTCCCTCTCCGCTCTCAGTCCTGTTTCAGTCCTGTTTCAGTCCTGTTTCAGTCCTGCTTCTGTCCTCGCACAGACCAGACCTGATCCTGGACAAGTCTCACTTTGGGATCAGTTTTTCCGACTTCTCCTGGGCTCAAAGTTTGGCGCTGGTTTGAAATGGAATATAAGGAGTTTGTGGCAGACGCATGCTGATACTCTGAGGTAATCACAACTGTTATTACACAAGTACTGAGTCAGTGAGAGGTACTCAGTGAGGGGGTACTCCTGAGTGAGTGAGGGGGTACTCAGTGAGGGGGTACTCCTGAGTGAGTGAGGGGGTACTCGGGAGGCCGTTATTTTAAATAAACTAAACATACTTTGGAAAAGTAAATTAATGGTGGGGAATGTAGTTAATTATGAAGTCTGGTGAATGATGTGTTCAAGTGTGAGCCTGATACAATAAGCATCAGCTTAAACTCCATTCAATCTTCTGCATGTTTCCATGGAAACACACCACATCTGGAAAGTTACATATTGCAACTTTAATAGTGATACATTTGCAAAGGGGTCATTTTGTAGTTTTTACTGTGGTCAAGGAAAATCTACATAAAAATGTCTAAATTAGGTTTAGTCCTGGTTCAGTCCTGGTTTAATCCTGGTTTAGTCCTGGTTTAGTCCTGGTTTAGTCCTGGTTTAGTCCTGGTTTAGTCCTGGTTTAGTCCTGGTTCAGTCCTGGTTTAGTCCTGGTTCAGTCCTGGTTTAATCCTGGTTTAGTCCTGGTTTAGTCCTGGTTTAGTCCTGGTTCAGTCCTGGTTCAGTCCTGGTTTAGTCCTGGTTTAGTCCTGGTTCAGTCCTGGTTTAGTCCTGGTTTAGTCCTGGTTCAGTCCTGGTTTAGTCCTGGTTTAGTCCTGGTTTAGTCCTGGTTTAGTCCTGGTTTAGTCCTGGTTCAGTCCTGGTTTAGTCCTGGTTTAGTCCTGGTTTAGTCCTGGTTTAGTCCTGGTTCAGTCCTGGTTTAGTCCTGGTTTAGTCCTGGTTCAGTCCTGGTTTAGTCCTGGTTTAGTCCTGGTTTAGTCCTGGTTTAGTCCTGGTTCAGTCCTGGTTTAGTCCTGGTTTAGTCCTGGTTTAGTCCAGTCTTGGATTAGTTCTGTTTTAGGCCTGTTTTAATCCTACTACCTCAATATTTCTGACTTTGTAATAAATAGTTAAAACAAAGTGTAAATTAAATAATATTGTAAAAAGTATTAATAATTCAAAATGTAAAAATGTATTACTGACACCAAATAGACAGATAGCCGAGTTACAGGTCAGCTCTACGGGGAGGCGAGCCCACTTATAGTAAGAATGTTTTTCAATGCATTTTTGAGCAATAAAAACACTCTTAATGAAATTAATGCAAGATAAGTTTTATTCGATATTGCGGAACATTCTAAGCATTTTAAGTAGTAGCATCTCCCTGGAGACAAGAAGGTAGGCGGGCTCAAGCAGAAAAGTTAAACCCAAACTAGTAAAACTAGTATCAAAACTCGATACTATAAACAGAACATGTACACACTGACAGCACAAATACATATTCATTACTGACATATTTTTCTCTTTTGTCATAATGCAGCAGTATTAAGCCCCGCCCTCTCATCATGGCTGGTCCAATCACACGTCGACTCTTTCTTCCTCTCCTCCTCCTGAGTGTGGTGTCCCTGTGCCTCTCTGCTGCCCCCTGTCCACGCTCCTGTGCATGTCCTCAGCCCACTGAACTCCACTGCACCTTCAGATCTCTGCTGGCTGTGCCCAACAACATCCACCGCAGCGTCGAGCGGATTAACCTCGGGTAAAGGATTTATGTAGCGGTGGTGGTGGTGTCGATGGTGATGGCGCAGTACTAGTAATATTAGTAGCAGTAGTAACTTTAGTTTTACTGTAATAGTTGTAGTTTAGATTGCACAATTCTAAACTAGGTTCAATCTGTGACTAAACCAGCACTAAACATGATGGGAACCAGGACCTCACTAGAGCTAAACCAGGACTAACCCAGATCTAAACCAGAATTAAACTAGGCCCAAACCAGGACTAAATCAGGACTGAACCAGGCCAAACCAGTCCTAAACCAGATCTAACCCAGATCTAAACTGGCACTAAATCAGAAATAAACCAGACATAAACAAGCGCTAAACTAAGACCAGGCTCAAATTAGATCCAAACCAGAACTTAACCAGATGTAAATGAAGACTAAACAAGGCCCAAACCTGGTATAGTTCAGGTCTTAACCAGGACTAATCTAGATCTAAACCAGGACTATCTCAGGACTAAACCAGGTCTAACCCAGATCTAAATCTGGTCTAAGCCCGGTCTCTCATGTCGCAGGTTTAACAGCATCAGTAGTCTCTCAGAGAAGTCTCTCTCAGGCCTGACCCGACTGGAGTTACTACTGGTCCATGGGAATGACCTGCACTCACTTCCTGATGGAGTGTTCAAGGACCTCTCAGCTCTGCAGGTAAAAACTTTACAAGTTAAAACAGTACATTCATCTCAGCAAAATCAAATATTTTCTGACAAAGAAAGGGTGGTTACTTTGAGGATTTTAATAGCAAATATAAAACAAATATTTAGTAGTTATTTAACTTTTTTTTCTTTGTTACATAATTCTATGTATTTTGCTTCATATATTTGATGTCTTCTGTGTGTTTATAAAATGTAGGAAGTAAAAATAAAGAAAAAAACAGAGAAAGAGAGGATGTGTCCAAACGTTTGATTGGTCGTGTGTTTCAGACCACTCACTGACTCACCCTCCTTTTTTTCTGCAGATGCTAAAGCTAAGCTACAACAAACTGCGCGAGGTAAACCGTCACACGTTCCTGGGTCTCTGGTCTTTGGCGAGGCTTCATCTGGACCACAACAGTCTGGAGTCCTTAGACCCGGACACATTTCATGGACTCACAAATTTGAAACTTTTACAACTGGAAGGAAACCGAATCAAACAACTCCACCCGGCCACCTTCACCACGTTTACGATACTGGAACGATTTCACCTGTCGACGTTAAAGCACTTGTACCTGTCCAACAACAGCCTGAGCACGATCCCAGAGGAGCTGCTGGAGACTATGCCACAGTTGGAAAACCTGTTTTTACATGCGAACCCCTGGATCTGTGACTGCAGCGTCAAGTGGATCCACAAATGGCTCCAAACGGCTCCAGGTGAGAATTTCAAAAGTTCACTTGAAAATAATGATGTGCCATAATGATGTTCATTCATATTTATTCATTAAGTTCACAGCAAAGTAATCTCCATGGAGACAAGCAGGTAGCGGACCCTACACTAAGAAAGATCATAGTGCACCTACAAAAAGTCACCACTAAGCAAAGAGGTACAAGTCTATAGGTACGAGTCAGGTCTAGGTTCAGCAACAGCCTGTGTTCAAAGGATGACCCCTGAACATACTGAATGACCAGGTTATTCCCTCAGTGGATTTTTTCTTCCCTGATGACACGGGCATATTCCCAGATGACAATGGCAGGATTCATGGGGCTCAAATAGTGACAGAGTGGTTCAGGAGCAGGAGACATCATTTTCACACATGGATTGTCCACCACAGAGTCCAGACCTTCACCCCAGTGAGAATCTTTGGGATGTGCTGGAGAAGAGTTTGTGCAGCGTCAGACTCGACCATCATCAAAAAAAAATAACATCATTGGTTGAGTGGTCAGATCCACTGATCCGTAGGTTGGCGGTGTGATTCTAGCTCACAGAGATGAATGCTGTCATTGTGTCCTTGAGCAAGACACTTAACCCACCTCGCCCTCAGTGTCTGCGTACACTGTTGTATGAATGTGTGTATGAATGGGTGAGTGGTTCCTTGTTGTAAAGAGCTTTGAGTGCCTTGAAGGTGGAAAAGCGCTATAGAAAAATGTGACCATTTACCATCAATGCAACATCTTGGTGAAAAATTAATGTAACCCTGGATGGAAATAAATCCTGTAACACTGCAGAAGTGAAATCGAAACAATGCCACAGTGAATGCATGCAAAATATTAGAATGTGTGACCTTTTTTCTAGTGGTCACCTTTTTTTTTGGGCCAGGCAGTGTATAACCTTTAAAACATATGGAGTGTTTTGAAGAATAAAATAACAATTTTGCCCACTATTTCCATTTCCCAAAAACAAAATATAAAAGTATCATTCAACTATAAAAATAAATATGTAACTTGATTTTACCATCCTACAGACTTGAGTCAGGCTAATCCTCTCTAATCCCTTACCTTAAAATGAAAAATGTTGATATTTTAAGAGAAAAAACATGAGTAGACTCGACTCACCCTTGGTAATATTATGTTTGTCTGTTGAATTTATTATTTTTTTTCTTGTAGGTGTGCTGAAGTGTAAAAAGGATCGAGCTCTACCTGGCGGTCAGCTGTGTCCAATCTGTTCTTCTCCAAAGAATCTCCACCAACAACCTCTTGAAGCTCAGGACAGTCTGGTTTGCACGAGTCCTGTCCTCAGCTCCAAACACTCGTCACAGTCTACACCTGAGCAATCCCACCACCAGCTCACACTTTTACAACATTTTAAACAACCTTTCGGAAATATTTCACTTGGATTATCGGACGAACATGGCAATGACGTGGAGCTTGAATGCAGCATCGACGAACCAAAAGATACTAACAAAATTAGCTTTGAGCAAATCGACGATGCTAAAATGGTTAGCAACATTACGCTTTCACTTGATTTGGATTGTGGTGTTGACAGAGAAAGATACGAACGTCTATGGAGATTGATTGCGTATTACACTAGCGTACCAGCGCATTTGAAAAGAGGAATTATGCTAACAAAAGATCCTTATCCTACCTATGTTTACAAGCAGGATTCGGATAAGGATGCGTTGTATTACACGGGAGTGAAAGCTAACATTATGGCGCTACCGTCTTGGTTAATGCAATCATATACAGATTTACAGCTAAACAGGCAAGGTTCCTCCGGAAAGAGAGTTAAGCTAAGTTTAACAACGCAAATATCGCAAAATTTGGAAACAGAAATGATTCAAAGACAAGTTAGAACATGGGTTATAATTGAAGAAGCAAATCTGAATTTTAAAACGGCAATATTAAGCAAAGATTTTGACTTGCAATGTAGCGTGCAAAGTTCTGGTGAACCTGTTATAACATGGATACTGCCAGATGGGACTAAAATAGTGGCTCCAAGTGACAATTCTGATGAAAGATTGTCTATTTCTGCAGATGGTAAGCTTCAAATCAAAATGGCCGAACATAAAGATGCTGGGAATTACTACTGTGTTGCTAAAGCTGACGAAGATGTTGCGATTTCACCGTTTTATGTTAGCATACAAGATTCATCCAACCCGCAACCAGGAGAGGACCAAACTACTACACCTGTTGAGTTAGTGGCTGGGAATTCACTAAACCTAGATTGCAATGGTTTTGGTTCACCTGATCCCGAAGTGAATTGGATTATCCCAAATGGAAATATTGTAAGTTTTAAGTCCAATACATCAAGAGTTTCTGTTTATTCAAATGGAACGCTACATATATCGCAAAGTGTGCCTCCTGATAGTGGATTTTACAAATGTGTAGTTTTGAATCAATATGGTGCAGCTACAAAAACAGCTAAAGTTACTGTGAATAAACGTCCTGGATTGGTTAGGCCTTTAAGAAGATTTCCGTTAAGGCCACAATCTGCTTCTGGGGTAAATACAAAAATTAAAGTTCCGATTCCAGACTTAGAAGGAGGATCGGGCGATACTGATGAAGTTATCAATTCAAAACCAATACGCAAAATAGTTCCAGGTCGAAATGGCATGAATCCTTCAAGAACTCCATGGCGTAGACCTCAGATTATGTTACGAAAGCCAACTTTGCAAAACCCACAAAATGGGAGGAATATTTTAGATAGTCGTAGAAGAATGAACATGTCAAAAACAAAGATAAATCCAGAAAGATGGGCGGACATTTTGGCAAAGATTCGCATCAAGAATGGGCAATTTATGACTACTGCGTCTCCTATAATGGGAACAACACCGAAAATGACAACGCAAGTTCGAGAGTCAACCACTTGGGGGCAAAAAGAGACAACATTTCAACAGTATACAACTCAATATTTGACAACATTAGCAAATGAAGCTTTTGAAGGATCATCAGATGGAGTGACTTTGCATGAGAAAGCTAGCCATGAATTAACCACAGCACCTATTTTTGAACAGGAAAGTGCAGACAGCTTGCAAGCAACAACCCTAAAGCCCATGACATCACCAAATCTCCCCAATTTGCAATTGACTACTTCGAGCAATGTGTTTTTCCTCCCGCAAACCACTTCTGCACCATTGCAAGTTGTCAGTTTTTGGCAGGAAAATCTAAACACTCCAAGCATGAGCGTAACTTATTCCCACCATGAGGACGGTGAAGTGAAAGGAAGCAGTGCAGCTGATCCCAAACCACCTAAAGCTAAGGGAAATCGCAGAAATAAAAGTAAAAATTCCAAATTACATAAAAAGGTTAAAATGGGACAAGTACTTCCAACTGTTGACCCAGATACATCAAATAGGGAGGATGAAATAATACCACAAAAGCCAAACGATGTAGGACTGTTACCAATTGAAGCTATTATTGATTTGGTTTCCCCGACAACTGCTCAAATATGGCACAAGCTAGCTAGTAGTACACGTCAACCAAATTCAAAAAGACGAAATGGAAATCGTAAGAAAAAAACAAATAGGCGTAAAAACAAGCTAAACAAACATATTCAAAATAGTGCTGTAATTGATGAAACGTTTAACCTGGTGAGTGCTGGGCCTACAGAGCTACAAAGAGATGTTTCAGCAAGTCTGGAGCCAATTGTTCCACTAGAAAACGATTCTACGGTAAGCAGCATGAGCCCCGAAGCTAGAACAGAAAGTAATACAAAAACAAAGATACTTGATAATAATCTAGTACAAGGTTTTATTCCAACTGCTTTTCCAGAGACGAGACTGGACACGAGCCCATCGAAATCTATGCAAACTTTTACAAGCCACCCATTGCCACCTGTTAAACCTGTATCCCAGACGCCAGTGGAAAATGCTATAGCACAAAGTTCCTCCGAGAAGCTAAGACACGCAAAGAGGAAGTTAATTCAATCGCGCCAAAGATATACGGCCCTCAAAGGACAGAAACATCTTGTGAATGGGACCAGGGAGCAGTTAGCAACGCGTTCTTCCTCACTAGCGTCCTTAACGGAGCATAAAATGGAGGAGATGCACCATTTTCAAGATACAAGTGGTTTACTGGCCACAACAGGTATTGATTTTGAAGTACAAGCCGTTACAAAAAGGCCAGAAGACTCCTCGAAGGCTTTCATTCAAGATAATAGACGAGATAATGTTGACAGTACAAGTATAATGGCGTCTACAACTGCTTTACCAACGACTACTTTAAATTATGCCCTTACCAAAATGGCCGCCACTGAACCAAAGCTCGAACAAAGTACCATACAAGCTATTAGCATCAGCAATAGCACAAATAAGCCACAACGACAAAATGAATCAGTCATTCATTTTAATATAGCCCCACCGAAAACAACTTTAACAACCCATTTATTGACATATACTACAAAACACACTCCGGGCATTAGTCAAAGCCAGGAAGATTTCAATGAAGATCAACAAATACAAGATGAACGGGTAATTTTATCCCAAAATGCTAGCAATCAAGCAACCAGCATTCCTGTTATTGTAAATGGCAATCAAATCCAACCCAGTCCAACTAATTCTATATCTTTGCAAACTGTTAATGCTAAAACTACAGTAGCACCATCTACTCCTACTAGCATCAGCATTAACCCTACAAATGCTAAAACAACAATCCCATCTTCATTTTTGAATGTAACAACAAAACAACATCCAGCTATTAAGATTAACCCAAAAGTTAGCGATAACGACCTAGAAAATGAAAGTACTTTGCTAATTTCTTCCACAAATTCTATTCTAAAATCAACCATAATGCCGCCTATGCTAAATTACGCCACACATAAAGTTCCTAGCATCACAACTAATATGAATATTGCAAAAGAAGATCAAAATTTTGAAGCTAAACCAATGAATTATTCACATTTTGCTGTACAAAATTCAACTTTGTCTCCACATCTAGCAAGAAATACCACCCAACAAGCTAACAGCATTAGCATTAGCCTTAAACTAGACCAAGGTAATCAAGCTAAATTGCTAAAAACATCTGTCACACCTAAAATGCATGCCACCCAGCGACCAACTCAAGCTACATCAGCACTTTCAGATCTTGTAACCCAGGCATCTAACCACAGAATGAACCAATTTATTAGCTCAAATCCTAGCATACCAACAATCAACTTGAAGACCACCCCTGCCCCAACTTTTACCCCATTTTTGGCTAAATTGTGGACAGAAGAAACGCCGCAAGCTAGCACGACGTCAAAGCTACCCGCCTTAGCCACTTATCCAAGGGGGAAGCCAAGGATAACCAAGAGTAATTTCCAAATTATGAGCGTAAAAGCTGAAACAGATGCCATACTTCCCTGCGCAGCCAATGGAGAACCCAAGCCTTTCCTGTCATGGACTAAAGTTTCAACCGGTAGGTATGAGTCACCATGTAGCTAGCTCGTAATTAGCATTTAACAACCAACATTTTCAGTTTAGCCTTGGCGAATTGAGGCAGACTGAAGACATTTTTGTAATAGATTAAAAGTGATGGCATTGAACAAATGGAATGAGAGAAATGAGAGAATTCTTTGTGTGATAATTCAAATATTTTATTTTCATGGAAGGTTTTATGAGAGGCACTATTTATTTTACTTTTTAGGTGTTTTTTAGCCAAGAAAATGGTGCTCAACAATCACGGCCCACCCCCTACTTCCGGACGAATGTCCCATTCATTTTTACCAGACTTTCCGAATAAAGATAATATTTTAAAAATTTAGAAATCTCAAGGCTAATCATCTCTGTAACTAATGAGCACCAGACCTATGATTTTATTTCAAATCTGTTTATGAAACTTTTTAAACATTTAAGAGTCTTGTGTTTGAAATGTGCTTTATGGACTTAAAACAACTGTGTTATGGATAACACGTAGGTGGTTAAACTGCGTGATGAACTCTTAATATTAACATTTTTTGAAAAGTCTATGGGAAAAATGAATAGAAAATGTCACTGTTGAGCTCTATACGCTGAAGAATATGAAATTTTACAGAAAGCATGGTCACCTCTCCACAGACCTGACTTGTAGCTTGGCTTGGTGGACCTGCCTGCTTGTCGCCATGGAGATGAAGTTTAATGCCATGGCACTTAACATGCAAAATTAGAAACTTACAGAGAAAAGTAATGGACCCTTCACCAGTAAAGTTCACTAGAACATATACTTAAAGGGTGGTAAAAGATGGAATATATCACAATTTACCAATTTATTCTGAATGTTTGCCCCACTCAAATAGTAAGGAACCTTCCAGTAACTCAGTTCAACAACCCTGCTGAATGTGCCCATGTCACACGATTGTCTGATCTCTGTTCTAATGTTGTTTCCTCAATACAAATAGACCTGGAGTTGTGTTTTGTTTGTTTGTAACACACAAACCCTGCATATTTAGGAGAGTTCTTCTCTCATCATGTGGTAATACAGGAAGTACTTCGCTTCAATTCCATACACCTTCAGTAGAATCATTTGGATCATTTCAGCCCTAGACCTGCAAATCTCTACTGTATTAAAGGTAAAAGAAGCTGTTAACTTGAAAACTACCACTTCATGACATCACAAGGTGGAACAGAGCATTTTGAGCTTTGGAGATGTTGCAGACTAATAAAGTGTTACTCAAACAAGTGTGAATGAAACAAAACACAACTCCAGGTCTGTTTTTGAGGAGGTAACAACATTATAGCCTGGATTAAAGCTACAAGAGTCCATTTTGTGTAATATAGGAGCTCTAAGCTAACAGTATAAACAGTCTTTTTTCTCTGGATTGGTTAAAAGTATTGATATATAATATCAAAGATGTAATATATTTTTCCTCCTTTTTTCAGGTACCAGTATCCCCCAAAACACCAGACTGCAGCGTTATGAAGTACATAAAAATGGGTCGCTCATCATCCGAAACATTCAACCAGTAGACGGCGGAGAATATCTTTGCAGTGTTCAAAACCAATATGGCTCTGACGAGATGCTAACCAACCTCGTGGTGCTCTCTCAACACCCCAAAATCCTGCAGTCTCGGCATCGTGATGTTTCTGTAAATTTGGGGTCCAGTATTGATTTAGAGTGCCAAGTTGAGGGCCACCCAAAACCTAAAGTAATGTGGGTGCTACCAAATCACGCTCAAATGGCTGTCACGCCTTTCGGGTCAGCTTCAAATCGGGTTAACATTTTACAAAACGGTACTTTACGAATTGTCCAAGCTGGTTTTTCAGATCGAGGGATTTACAAATGTGTTGGGAGCAGTGTTTCAGGAGCAGACACAGTTTCTGTAAGGTTATATGTTTCATCGCTGCCTCCAGTTTTTCAACAAATGCCAATTGAAAACATCACGGCTACCGAAAATGGCATTGTCTACTTGGATTGTACTGCTAATGGTTCACCTCAACCTACGATACGATGGACTACACCACAGAACATCAAGCTAACATCGTCACAATACTTAAACGGGCATAATTTGATGGTTTTTCCAAATGGCACACTTATCATCCAACGATTAACCCAAGGAAATGCCGGAAAGTATGAATGTTTGGCTAGCAACATGATGGGGACTAGCAAAAGGACAGTTAACTTGTTTGTGAAGAGTAAGATGCAAACAGCTAAAGCTAGCATCAGAATGGCATCGCCAAAGTTGACAGAAGTGGTTTACGGAGGGAGGCTAAAACTGGACTGTGTGGCTAAAGGAGACCCAGAACCAAGAGTGATCTGGAGAATGCCGTCCAAGAAACTAGTGGACGCACAATACAGGTAGGACAATAATAGGAACGGATCACTACAGCTCAGGAACACAAATAAATCACACACACCAGACTGAGATCACTCTGTGTCACACACACACCAGACTGAGATCACTCTGTATCACACACATACACCAGGCTGAGATCACTCTTTCACACACACACACACACACACCCCCACACACACACACACACACACACACACCCACATACACCAGACCGAGATCACTCTGTGTCACACACACACCAGACTGAGATCACTCTGTGTCACACACACACCAGACTGAGATCACTCTGTATCACACACATACACCAGGCTGAGATCACTCTTTCACACACACACACACACACCCCCCACACACACACACACACACACACACACACCCACATACACCAGACCGAGATCACTCTGTGTCACACACACACCAGACTGAGATCACTCTGTGTCACACACACACCAGACTGAGATCACTCTGTATCGCACACATACACCAGACTGAGATCACTCTGTATCACACACATACACCAGGCTGAGATCACTCTTTCACACACACACACACACCCCCCCCCCCCACACACACACACACACACACACACACCCACATACACCAGACCGAGATCACTCTGTGTCACACACACACCAGACTGAGATCACTCTGTGTCACACACACACCAGACTGAGATCACTCTGTATCGCACACATACACCAGGCTGAGATCACTCTGTGTCACACACATACACCAGGCTGAGATCACTCGTTCACACACACACACACACACCCCTACACCGGACCGAGATCACTCTTTCACACACACACACACACACACACCAGACTAAGATCACTCTTTGTCACACATACACCAGACCGAGATCACTCTGTGTCACACATACACCAGACCGAGATCACTCTGTGTCACACATACACCAGACCGAGATCACTCTGTGTCACACACATACACCAGACCGAGATCACTCTGTGTCACACACACACACACACCAGACTGAGATCACTCTGTGTCACACATACACCAGACCGAGATCACTCTGTGTCACACACATACACCAGACCGAGATCACTCTGTGTCACACACATACACCAGACTGAGATCACTCTGTGTCACACACACATACACCAGACTGAGATCACTCTGTGTCACACATACACACACCAGACTGAGATCACTCTGTGTCACACACATACACCAGACCGAGGTCACTCTGTGTCACACATACACACACACCAGACCGAGATCACTCTGTGTCACACATACACCAGACCGAGATCACTCTGTGTCACACATACACCAGACTGAGATCACTCTGTGTCACACACATACACCAGACCGAGATCACTCTGTGTCACACACACACACACACCAGACTGAGATCACTCTGTGTCACACATACACCAGACCGAGATCACTCTGTGTCACACATACACCAGACCGAGATCACTCTGTGTCACACACATACACCAGACCGAGATCACTCTGTGTCACACACATACACCAGACTGAGATCACTCTGTGTCGCACACACATACACCAGACTGAGATAACTCTGTGTCACACACATACACCAGACTGAGATCACTCTGTGTCACACATACACACACACCAGACTGAGATCACTCTGTGTCACACATACACACACACCAGACTGAGATCACTCTGTCACACATACACCAGACTGAGATCACTCTGTGTCACACATACACACACACCAGACTGAGATCACTCTGTGTCACACATACACCAGACCGAGATCACTCTGTGTCACACATACACCAGACCGAGATCACTCTGTGTCACACATACACCAGACCGAGATCACTCTGTGTCACACATACACCAGACCGAGATCACTCTGTGTCACACATACACCAGACCGAGATCACTCTGTGTCACACATACACCAGACCGAGATCACTCTGTGTCACACATACACACACACACCAGACTGAGATCACTCTGTGTCACACATACACCAGACTGAGATCACTCTGTGTCACACATACACCAGACTGAGATCACTCTGTGTCACACATACACCAGACTGAGATCACTCTGTGTCACACACACATACACCAGACTGAGATCACTCTGTGTCACACATACACACACACCAGACTGAGATCACTCTGTGTCACACATACACCAGACTGAGATCACTCTGTGTCACACATACACCAGACTGAGATCACTCTGTGTCACACATACACACACACCAGACTGAGATCACTCTGTGTCACACATACACCAGACCGAGATCACTCTGTGTCACACATACACACACACACCAGACTGAGATCACTCTGTGTCACACACATACACCAGACTGAGATCACTCTGTGTCACACACACACACACCAGACTGAGATCACTCTGTGTCACACACATACACCAGACCGAGATCACTCTGTGTCACACATACACACACACCAGACCGAGATCACTCTGTGTCACACATACACACCAGACTGAGATCACTCTGTGTCACACATACACCAGACCGAGATCACTCTGTGTCACACATACACCAGACCGAGATCACTCTGTGTCACACATACACCAGACTGAGATCACTCTGTGTCACACACACACACACACACACACACACACCAGACCGAGATCACTCTGTGTCACACACACACACACACACACCAGACTGAGATCACTCTGTGTCACACATACACACACACCAGACCGAGATCACTCTGTGTCACACATACACACCAGACTGAGATCACTCTGTGTCACACATACACCAGACCGAGATCACTCTGTGTCACACATACACCAGACCGAGATCACTCTGTGTCACACATACACCAGACTGAGATCACTCTGTGTCACACACACACACACACACACACACCAGACCGAGATCACTCTGTGTCACACACACACACACACCAGACTGAGATCACTCTGTGTCACACATACACACCAGACTGAGATCACTCTGTGTCACACATACACCAGACCGAGATCACTCTGTGTCATACATACACCAGACCGAGATCACTCTGTGTCACACATACACCAGACTGAGATCACTCTGTGTCACACATACACCAGACTGAGATCACTCTGTGTCACACATACACACACACCAGACTGAGATCACTCTGTGTCACACATACACCAGACCGAGATCACTCTGTGTCACACATACACACACACCAGACTGAGATCACTCTGTGTCACACATACACACCAGACTGAGATCACTCTGTGTCACACATACACCAGACCGAGATCACTCTGTGTCACACATACACCAGACCGAGATCACTCTGTGTCACACATACACCAGACTGAGATCACTCTGTGTCACACATACACCAGACTGAGATCACTCTGTGTCACACATACACACACACCAGACTGAGATCACTCTGTGTCACACATACACCAGACCGAGATCACTCTGTGTCACACATACACACACACCAGACTGAGATCACTCTGTGTCACACACATACACCAGACTGAGATCACTCTGTGTCACACACACATACACCAGACTGAGATCACTCTGTGTCACACATACACACACACCAGACTGAGATCACTCTGTGTCACACACATACACCAGACCGAGATCACTCTGTGTCACACATACACACACACCAGACCGAGATCACTCTGTGTCACACATACACACCAGACTGAGATCGATCTGTGTCACACATACACCAGACTGAGATCACTCTGTGTCACACATACACCAGACCGAGATCACTCTGTGTCACACATACACCAGACCGAGATCACTCTGTGTCACACATACACACACACCAGACTGAGATCACTCTGTGTCACACATACACACCAGACTGAGATCACTCTGTGTCACACATACACCAGACCGAGATCACTCTGTGTCACACATACACCAGACCGAGATCACTCTGTGTCACACACATACACCAGACCGAGATCACTCTGTGTCACACACACACACCAGACCGAGATCACTCTGTGTCACACACACACACACACCAGACTGAGATCACTCTGTGTCACACATACACACACACCAGACCGAGATCACTCTGTGTCACACATACACACCAGACTGAGATCACTCTGTGTCACACATACACCAGACCGAGATCACTCTGTGTCACACATACACCAGACTGAGATCACTCTGTGTCACACACACATACACCAGACTGAGATCACTCTGTGTCACACATACACCAGACCGAGATCACTCTGTGTCACACATACACCAGACTGAGATCACTCTGTGTCACACACACACACACCAGACTGAGATCACTCTGTGTCACACACATACACCAGACCGAGATCACTCTGTGTCACACATACACACACACCAGACTGAGATCACTCTGTGTCACACATACACCAGACTGAGATCACTCTGTGTCACACATACACCAGACCGAGATCACTCTGTGTCACACATACACCAGACCGAGATCACTCTGTGTCACACATACACACACACCAGACTGAGATCACTCTGTGTCACACATACACACCAGACTGAGATCACTCTGTGTCACACATACACCAGACCGAGATCACTCTGTGTCACACATACACCAGACCGAGATCACTCTGTGTCACACATACACCAGACTGAGATCACTCTGTGTCACACACACATACACCAGACTGAGATCACTCTGTGTCACACATACACACACACCAGACTGAGATCACTCTGTGTCACACACATACACCAGACCGAGATCACTCTGTGTCACACATACACACACACCAGACTGAGATCACTCTGTGTCACACATACACCAGACTGAGATCACTCTGTGTCACACATACACCAGACCGAGATCACTCTGTGTCACACATACACCAGACCGAGATCACTCTGTGTCACACATACACACACACCAGACTGAGATCACTCTGTGTCACACATACACACCAGACTGAGATCACTCTGTGTCACACATACACCAGACCGAGATCACTCTGTGTCACACATACACCAGACCGAGATCACTCTGTGTCACACACATACACCAGACCGAGATCACTCTGTGTCACACACACACACCAGACCGAGATCACTCTGTGTCACACACACACACACACCAGACTGAGATCACTCTGTGTCACACATACACACACACCAGACCGAGATCACTCTGTGTCACACATACACACCAGACTGAGATCACTCTGTGTCACACATACACCAGACCGAGATCACTCTGTGTCACACATACACCAGACCGAGATCACTCTGTGTCACACATACACCAGACCGAGATCACTCTGTGTCACACACATACACCAGACCGAGATCACTCTGTGTCACACACACACACACACCAGACCGAGATCACTCTGTGTCACACACACACACACCAGACTGAGATCACTCTGTGTCACACACATACATCAGACCAAAGTTTGTGCAGCCTTGTTCTAGTTGTACCTAGAACAAGATGAACAAATAAATACATTTGTGGTTATAATTATAAGTTTCCCTCCGGGTCTGTCCTCACAAGAAAGTTCAAACTCAATCCACATTTCCCAGATAGTATCATTTAATTTTTTTTTTTTATTTCATCATTGACATATACAATGTCTTCTATTTTCAGTTTTGACCCAAGAATCCAGGTGCATCCTAATGGCTCTTTAACGGTACATTCTGTCACGGACAAAGATGGCGGCGAGTATCTGTGCGTGGCACGAAACAAGATGGGAGATGATTATGTTGCTCTTGCAGTGGAGATTTTGACGAAGCCGGCTCAAATCGAACAGAAAAGGTTACTCTCCAGTCAGGAAGTGATCTACGGAGGGGACCTGAAGGTGGACTGCATCGCATCTGGACTCCCAAACCCACAGATCAGCTGGGCCTTACCCGACGGGACCAGGGTCAACCACGAGAAGCAGAGACGAGGGCGAAGGTACCACATGTATTTATTTACTTTCACTCTACTGTTATTGCTTTACCTGTTATGTTCCACATTATGACATTAAACATATCATGCACTTTTGTTTTTTGTTTCAATTAGAGGTATTCATAGCTAAAAAAAAAACAAACATGCATTCTTACTGTGAGCAGGGTCACCTCCCCAGAGAGCTGACCCTCTGCTCTCCAGGGAGAGTTAAAGAGATAAATGCCTTACAGTGGAATGTTCTAAGTAAAGCAATAACATCTCCATAGAGACCAGGAATTGATGGACCCTCAGAAAAGTTACATAGTGCACCCTTAACTGATTTTGCGTGATATATTTATGAACTGTCTGTATTATTTGAGTTGAAAGCTTATCTGGAGTTGGTTGTGACATTTCCAGGTCCTTATGCTCCCTCATTGTACCTCATCATTACTTTACAGTGTAATGCATGACCCTTTACACAAAACTTTCATTTATTACATACTCATTATATCGACGCTCTATAATCCTGTAGAAAATGCACAGCAAGGCCACTGTCTTTCAAAACGAGCTCGAAACTCACATTTATTTCTGAAGGTTTTTTTTTTTTTTTTTTTTTTATCGCTAAGAAGAAATCCAAGTTATGTAAGGCTGTGTTAGATAAATGGAGCAAAGTGTCTCTTGAAATTCTTGAGGCAATGAAGTCCATACATCACAGACACAAGAGCAGCCTTGAAGTAGCACATGTATAAAGTACACTAACAGAGATCTACCACTTTGCCCTATTGCAGGAGTTTTGGTATTAGATGAACAGATAAACAAATAATGGAGTTATATATTTTAGTGGTACTATGGCCCTGTCCTCACATGAACCCTCTGCCTGATTTCACCCCCTGTATTTGAGCAAAATTTGTCTGTCCCAGTACATGTATATTATATAAGCAGCTCTGGAGGTCAAAATAAGTCCACTGTGTGCTTTCTGCATCTAATTATAAAGAGTCTGAGAATCAGGAAGTGAGCAGTTAGCATGGTAGTTGTTGACCTGTAGACCATTGTCCATCAGTCTCCTCCGTGCCGTGTGTCCTGTACAGTGCACAATGTGTTCAGACAGTATTTTTAATGCAGTACCAAGCCCATTGAATGCCAGGAAGGGCTGGTTTGGCAAATTTTAGAAACACTTTGGACTTAAGTATTTCTCTGCACGGAGAGACACCTCTGCAGATACCGCTGAAGCAGAGGCACGTCAACAACACATTCAAAGTGATTATCGAGGAAGGGGGATATAATATACAAAGGTTTAAACTTTAAGAGTGTTTAAACAAGAGAGAAATGTGAGAAAATGTTATTGCCTCTATATACTATATGTATTGCGGGGTATTTTTGAACGTAACCCCTGCAATAAACGAGCACCGTATTGTCATTTCCGTTGTAGTCCACTACTGGGAGTAGTAGCGAAGCACCACAAATCACACAAGTGTGATTTCTATTATTTCATACACTCTTTTTTGCGCAAGTTTTATTTATGTTCTTTAATTTGAGCACAATTTAAAGAAATCTTAAAGTACTTACTCTTGTACCCCATAATTACCCATTAACTCATCAATATTTATTTAATCTAAAACTTCAGCTAAATTATAAGCTTCTCCTGTAAAAATATGACTTAGTATAACCGCAATGATTCAAAACCTTTTGTCTTTTTTTAGATATGTGGTGTTTGACAATGGGACCCTGTTCTTCAACGACGTGGGCATGCGAGAGGAGGGCGACTACACCTGCTATGCCGACAACCAGATCGGGAGGGACGAAATGAAAATCTATGTTAAGGTCAAATCTGCCTTGTCTCCGCCACAAATCCAAAACAGAACAGTAACTTCACTTGTTCAAGTCCTTTACGGTGAAAATGTAACCTTACATTGCCATGCTAAAGGTGAACCAACTCCTACGTATACCTGGATATCACCAATGAACCGGATTATCGATTCAAATAAGGAAAAATATCAAGTTTTTAACAACGGAACATTAATTGTGCGAAGAGTTCAACGTTTTGACGCTGGGGATTACACTTGCATGGCTCGGAACAGCTTTGGACAAGACAACAAAATCCTCAAAGTTGATGTTTTGGTTGCACCGCCTGTTATTAGCAACAACAGAAATAATTTTAAAGTTTCTACATTTCAAAATGCTATGATTTTACTGGATTGTGTTGCTAAGGGAACGCCGAATCCAAGAATTATGTGGGTGCTACCTGGTAATGTGATCCTACCCGCTCCTTACTCCGGCAGTCGGATGACTGTTTTTCAAAATGGCACTTTGGAAATCCGATCAGCTAAAACAAGCGATTCAGGACAGCTAGCTTGTATAGCAAGAAATGAAGGAGGAGAGGTCAGATTAGGAGTTAACCTTGAGGTTAAAGAAGCTAATGCTAGAATGCAAGTTCCTGAAACCCAATTGGACGATGTATCATTGACTGCTGGCAATGCTATGACTCTGAATTGCTCATTTGAAGGTCATAATATCAAACTGATTACATGGGTGCTTCCGAATGGGACTCCTTTGCTTAGTGGTGCACGTATTACCAAATTCTTCCACCGTCAAGATGGCTCCTTAGTAATTAGCAACCCTACTTTAGCTGAAGCAGGTACGTACCGATGTTTGGGGCGTAGCAACTCTGGTCAGGTTGAGCAATTTGTGCAGCTGACGCTCAGGAGAACACCTGAAATCGCTAATAGATATAATTCACCAGTTAACGTTTTGAATGGGGATAGGCTAATGCTACATTGTGTTACAAATGAGGAACCGCTACAGCTAACGTGGACGCTACCAAGTGGAGTTGTTTTGAATCGTCCACAAAAAGCTGGGAGGTATTCAGTCTTGCAAAATGGTACGCTAGCGATTCAACAAGTTAGTGTTTACGATAGAGGTTTGTACGTTTGCAGAGCGGCTAACGAATATGGTAGCTCGGCTATATCTGTCTCTGTTATCGTAATAGCCTACCCTCCTCGTATCACGAATGGACCAAATTCAGTGACGTATGCGAAACGTGGGGTAGCAATACAACTGAACTGCGCAGCCACTGGTATTCCCAATGTGGAATTAGCCTGGGAAACGCCAGACAAATCTAGGCTAGTCGTTAGCACACAACCGCGACTTTTTGGGAATAAATACCTTCACCCGCAAGGTTCGCTAGTCATCCAAAACCCGACACCAAAAGATGCCGGAGTTTACAAATGTACAGCCCGAAACGCGATCGGAATGGATTCAAAAACAACATATTTAAATGTTTACTAAGAAGAACAAGTCACTGTAACTGCCCAAGAAACTGCCAATGCAAAGTAACTTACCCAAACTACTACTGTTACGGGACCAAAATAAAACACTCACAGTGTGCCAAAAGACTCTCAAACCAAATGGACTTAAAGAACTAAGAGCCTATTGGGAAGTGTTCACGTGGAAATGAGTGAACATGTGGAACAAACGATATTGAACAAGTTAAAAACAAGCCCTAAACGATTTGACTGTGTCAGACTCTCAGCTGAAAAACATTGTTCCAAATCGTTAGAATCTTTAAAAGGCAACAACAAATATAAGAACGAGCCAAGTAGAAAAAGACATGCCATTTTAAGCTGATTTTTGTGCTGGTCCAAACAAAACCATATCCAAGTAAATTCATCAAATTCAACACTGAAGCTTGAAGAATATTTCATGTATTTTTTAAATCACACCCAATGGCCAGTTTTATTCAAGTGTTACTGAACAACTCATTCAAATGTTCTCACTGTATACACCAGGCATGGCCAAACTGTGGCCCGGGGGCCAAATGCGGCCCACAGACCAATTTTTCTTGGCCCTCAAGCTTCAAGGTGAATTGGCCCATATTACTTTAAACAGTACTTTTACTGTACATTTCTGAAAATCTACATTAACAAGTCCATATCAAATATATAATGTGTCGTATTGTGGATGTGAGCATGAATAAAGGTCTAGTGGTTCAGTCTAACAGATTTGAAGTATTCATTGTATTGGTGACCAGTCTATGGCCCTCAATCCCCTTGGCCTTTAGCTTTGTCAGTGCTTTTATGTGTGGCCCTTAATGAGAAAAGTTTGGACACCCCTGGTATACACACATGAATTAAAGGTAGACTGTGTAACTTTTGTGCTGAGTGGGTTTCCACAGAGATGTTATCCCCTCTTCTGGAATATTCCACAGTGGTGGTTGTTGGTTGGTTGACCAAAGAAGCTGATCATTTCATTAAAGCCACAGTATGTAACATTTTAGCCAAAAAACAGACTAAAATTAAAGCATGTTTTTTTCAGTTTGGTTGTGTTTATTGCACTGGACCAGCGTCCTTTTGGTGAGTGAGCTTGCATCTCCACAAACCTGACTCTTATTTGGCCTGTAGGAGGGAAATGCTGTTCCTTCCCACAGTATGCAGAGGTGGAATGTAACAAAGTAAGACTATGAAAGTACTTTACTTAAGTACATTTTACTTGAGTATATTGGAGAGCAGTATCTGTACTTTCTACTCCACTACATTTTTGAACTGGACTGAAAAGTAAAAGTATTTTTATTGTTTGAGCCCTGCTGAAAAGGCTGAGGGTTTATTTTTAACACGTTCAGAATTTGAACAAAACAAAAAATATACAAATAAAAACAGTCAATAAAAACTATCAGTTCTTTTGTTTTCTACAGTTGTTTCTGTTGAAGAAAATTCAGCTGAAATATTTATCAAAATGATTTTGTTAGATCTCAAACTCTGCTTGAAATACTTTTACTTTTTACTCTTTTTAAACTGGTATTTTAATACTTTTACTAGAGTAGATTTTTTCATGCAATACTTTTACTTGAGTATTTTTTTGCTCCACTATCTGTACTTAAACTACCGATCTCCATGGAGAATGTTTCGAAGTATAGCTTTATCCTTCTATTTCCATGGAATCATGCAGGTGATGTGCCACCTGCAAAAAGTTACACACTGTAGCTTTAACAGACAGTAGTGTTCATGTTTGGTGTGTAGTTGTGTGTACTAGTGTGTACTTGTGTGTGGTTGTGTGTACTTGTGTGTGGTTGTGTGTAGTTGTGTGTGGTTGTGTGTACTTGTGTGTGGTTGTGTGTACTTGTGTGTGGGTGTGTGTACTTGTGTGTACTTGTGTGTGGTTGTGTGTACTTGTGTGTGGTTGTGTGTACTTGTGTGTGGTTGTGTGTGGTTGTGTGTACTTGTGTGTGGTTGTGTGTACTTGTGTGTGTTGTGTGTACTTGTGTGTGGTTGTGTGTACTTGTGTGTGGTGGGGTGCACTTGTGTGTGGTTGTGTGTACTTGTGTGTGTACTTGTGTGTACTTGTGTGTGGTTGTGTGTACTTGTGTGTACTTGTGTGTGGTTGTGTGTACTTGTGTGTGGTTGTGTGTACTTGTGTGTACTTGTGTGTGGTTGTGTGTACTTGTGTGTGGTTGTGTGTGTTGTGTGTACTTGTGTGTGGTTGTGTGTACTTGTGTGTGGTGGGGTGCACTTGTGTGTGGTTGTGTGTACTTGTGTGTACTTGTGTGTGTACTTGTGTGTGGTTGTGTGTACTTGTGTGTACTTGTGTGTGTACTTGTGTGTACTTGTGTGTACTTGTGTTGTGGCAGCAGTGAGCCGCTCCATCAGGAAACATTGTATAAATTAATATGTGCTGCCAGACTTATGGTCATTCATGTGGTCATTCATGTGGTCATTCTTATGGTCATTCATGTGGTCATTCTTATGGTCATTCATGTGGTCATTCTTATGGTCATTCATGTGGTCATTCATGTGGTCATTCTTATGGTCATTCATGTGCTCATTCATGTGCTCATTCTTATGGTCATTCATGTGGTCATTCATGTGGTCATTCTTATGGTCATTCATGTGCTCATTCATGTGCTCATTCTTATGGTCATTCATGTGGTCATTCTTATGGTCATTCATGTGGTCATTCATGTGGTCATTCTTATGGTCATTCATGTGGTCATTCATGTGCTCATTCTTATGGTCATTCATGTGGTCATTCCTGTGTGTCACATGTGCTGATCTATGAACTTCTATAGGTAATTTATTTGTCAACAAACGTGCATTCACATCTGCAAATATGAATAAAACGTCTGAATGTTTTAATCCAGTGTTCGACACAAACGTCTGAATGTTTTAATCTCAGTGTTCGACACAAACGTCTGAATGTTTTAATCTCAGTGTTCGACACAAACGTCTGAATGTTTTAATCCAGTGTTCGACACAAACGTCTGAATGTTTTAATCCAGTGTTCGACACAAACGTCTGAATGTTTTAATCTCAGTGTTCGACACAAACGTCTGAATGTTTTAATCCAGTGTTCGACACAAACGTCTGAATGTTTTAATCCAGTGTTCGACACAAACGTCTGAATGTTTTAATCCAGTGTTCGACACAAACGTCTGAATGTTTTAATCCAGTGTTCGACACAAACGTCTGAATGTTTTAATCTCAGTGTTCGACACAAACGTCTGAATGTTTTAATCTCAGTGTTCGACACAAACGTCTGAATGTTTTAATCTCAGTGTTCGACACAAACGTCTGAATGTTTTAATCTCAGTGTTCGACACAAACGTCTGAATGTTTTAATCCAGTGTTCGACACAAACGTCTGAATGTTTTAATCCAGTGTTCGACACAAACGTCTGAATGTTTTAATCTCAGTGTTCGACACAAACGTCTGAATGTTTTAATCCAGTGTTCGACACAAACGTCTGAATGTTTTAATCTCAGTGTTCGACACAAACGTCTGAATGTTTTAATCCGGTGTTCGACACAAACGTCTGAATGTTTTAATCCAGTGTTCGACACAAACGTCTGAATGTTTTAATCTCAGTGTTCGACACAAACGTCTGAATGTTTTAATCTCAGTGTTCGACACAAACGTCTGAATGTTTTAATCTCAGTGTTCGACACAAACGTCTGAATGTTTTAATCCAGTGTTCGACACAAACGTCTGAATGTTTTAATCTCAGTGTTCGACACAAACGTCTGAATGTTTTAATCCAGTGTTCGACACAAACGTCTGAATGTTTTAATCCAGTGTTCGACACAAACGTCTGAATGTTTTAATCTCAGTGTTCGACACAAACGTCTGAATGTTTTAATCCAGTGTTCGACACAAACGTCTGAATGTTTTAATCTCAGTGTTCGACACAAACGTCTGAATGTTTTAATCCAGTGTTCGACACAAACGTCTGAATGTTTTAATCCAGTGTTCGACACAAACGTCTGAATGTTTTAATCCAGTGTTCGACACAAACGTCTGAATGTTTTAATCTCAGTGTTCGACACAAACGTCTGAATGTTTTAATCCAGTGTTCGACACAAACGTCTGAATGTTTTAATCTCAGTGTTCGACACAAACGTCTGAATGTTTTAATCCAGTGTTCGACACAAACGTCTGAATGTTTTAATCCAGTGTTCGACACAAACGTCTGAATGTTTTAATCTCAGTGTTCGACACAAACGTCTGAATGTTTTAATCCAGTGTTCGACACAAACGTCTGAATGTTTTAATCCAGTGTTCGACATAAAGTTCTTGCAAAGTCATGACAAAAAGTGCAGAATTGATGACTGGAGCTGTGACATCTATAGGTGAGAAATGTTTTGCAAATTGAGCTTCTGGGGCAGGACTGAAGCACGATGGACTTTTAATGCAATTAGTGGGTTTTAGGAGATGGAGATTTTATGCCGCACATAGGAATGAGGTCACACTTTGGCTATTTATTCACATAGAAATAGATGCAGATACAATAGGCTGCGTTCACACACAATTTGATGTCATAATCTCAGATGTGCAGGGGTCTGTATATCTCTATATAACTACATATAACTCTATATGACTCTATATCACTTTGTATGATTCTATGTAGCTCTATATAACTATATAACTCTTTATAACTATGTAATTCTATATCTCTGTGTATATATATATATGACCCTGTGTAATTCTACAAATATTGAACCTTCTCATTATTAGTTTAGGATTGGCTACACAAAATTGTCATATTAATCTTATGGCTTAAAGTGCAGGTCTAAACCAGGTCTAAACCAGGTCTAAACCAGGTCTAAACCAGGTTTAAACCAGGTCTAAACCAGGTCTAAACCAGGTCTAAACCAGGTCTAAAGCAGGTCTAAACCAGGTCTAAACCAAGTCACACATCTGTAATCTTAGTGCATCATTTTGAATGCAAACTAACCTAAGATTTTGTTTCCTGATGTTTGACTTTGTAATTTTCTTATTTCCAGAAACAGTTCTACTGTAACTTGTGAGGTTGAGTGAGGAAATTAGGTCACGGCTTTTGGCTAACATTTATAAACATGTGTTAGCAGCTGCGGAGGAAATCCCCATTGGATATGCACATGCTCAGTGTCTGTCATTAGGGCGGTTAAAGATGAGCTCCACATACAGCTGACCACATTAAAGTTACATTATTGGGCTGAGAGACAAACAGTTTGAGCCAAAACCACAACAAACCAAGGTTTTATTTCCCAGGAACTGATCTGAGCCAGCGCTGAGGTCAGCCTGGTTCAACAGCACTGACCGGCTGCATCCACACTCAACGCTGCAGGAGGAAGGTCAAACCAATACTCCAACGTGATTGGTCAAAGCGTCACAACAGAGACAAACTGATAAAAGTTTTTTAAATCCAGTTGAGACAAAAGCACAGACATCTTTCCTCCACAAAAGCACAAGCTCTGCTTCCCTCCATTTCACAAACTCAACACTGTTTATGATGAACACACCCACATCAAGCCGCCATGTTTGTTTTGGTTCATTTGGGACGTTCACCTTTGGCTTCGCCCCAAACAACAATGCTGTTCTGTGATTGGTCCATTCTCCAGTTGGGCTGACAATTTATTTTTGACAGCGCGGCCAGGGAAGCGTGGCCTCTGATTGGCTGCGTTGTTCCTGCCTTGCTGTAGGGCCCTGTCAGGTCGGGGTTAGGCTCTGGCTGGAAATGGTTAAGGTCAAAGAAAAGGATTGGGCCAAGCAAAGACATTATAAGTCACAAGCAACCAATCAGAGAGTGTGCTTCCCTGTATGTTGCTGATGCTGCTGATGCTGCTGATGATGCTCATACTGCTGATGATGCTGCTCATGCTGCTCGAGGAGCCGGTCCATATCCAGCAGGAGCCGGGCCAGATGGATTCCTGTGAATTTGTGAAGTCACAAATTTCCTGAGAATTTGTATTGTTGCTCAAGTTTAACTGGAAATGACACCTATGTTGTGCTGAATGTGTGTGTATAAATGGAGGGTGCTGTTTGTGTAGCTCAAATGTCATGGGAAAGCTTCTGGACAGTGTTTTTTACATGTTGAGTGCACCCGTCCTCTTCTCTGAGCACTACAGCGACAAAGCAGCACGCTTTAGGATATTTGCATGTACTCACTTTGAGTCGTCTTTGAAACAGGCACAAACACAACCTGGATCTGTTTAAGGCATCAGGTCTAATCAGAGTTTACCCTTCAACATGTGACCTCAAAAACACTTTCCACTGGAGCTGCTCAGAAGACGAGATGTGTGTCTGATCAAACATGCAAATAGAAGAACAGCAAGATACTATTAGTCAAGGAGAAGTAAAAGTACTCTAAACTATCATATTGTGACTACTACTACTGTTTCTACTACTACTACTACTACTACTACTACTACTACTACTACTACTACTACTACTACTACTACTACTACTTACTGCTACTTTTAATCTAATCTCGTTGAATATGTAGTTTGGAATCAATGTCAATCATCTGCAGTGTTCTTCATCACTTTGACTGTGTAACATTCTGGTTTCATGTGTGTAGTGTTGTGTTGTCTCTTCATCACTTTGACTGTGTAACATTCTGGTTTCATGTGTGTAGTGTTGTGTTGTCTCTTCATCACTTTGTGTAACATTCTGGTTTCATGTGTGTAGTGTTGTGTTGTCTCTTCATCACTTTGACTGTGTAACATTCTGGTTTCATGTGTGTAGTGTTGTGTTGTCTCTTCATCACTTTGTGTAACATTCTGGTTTCATGTGTGTAGTGTTGTGTTGTCTCTTCATCACTTTGTGTAACATTCTGGTTTCATGTGTGTAGTGTTGTGTTGTCTCTTCATCACTTTGTGTAACATTCTGGTTTCATGTGTGTAGTGTTGTGTTGTCTCTTCATCACTTTGTGTAACATTCTGGTTTCATGTGTGTAGTGTTGTGTTGTCTCTTCATCACTTTGTGTAACATTCTGGTTTCATGTGTGTAGTGTTGTGTTGTCTCTTCATCACTTTGACTGTGTTACATTGTCAGTGTTAATGCTCTGCTCCATCTGCTCTCACTGATAAAGACACTGCTGTGGTTTTTCATTGAAAATAAACAAAATAGAATCAATAATGCAAATGATGCACATTTGACCCCAGGCTGAGTGTAGCTGACGTTTAGTTCAGCCGATAAGAAATGTACAAGTTCAAAAAGTTTGAGAGAAAATGTGACTTTTTAAAGCCAATGTCAGGTTATGCTGTTTAGCTTTAAATGTCACACATTAAACTGTTCTGTGTGATAATAATTGTTGATTTTATATATATATGATTTTTATGTATTTATATATATATATATATGTGTGTGTGTCTGTGTGTGTGTGTGAGAGTGTGTGTGGGGGTGTGTCTGTGCGCGTGTCAGTATGTGTATGTGCGCGTGTCAGTGTGTGTGTGAGTGTGTCTGTGTGTGTGTATGTGTGTCTTTGCGCATGTCAGTGTGTGTGTGTGCGCGTGTCAGTGTGTGGGGGTGTGTGTGTGTGGGGGTGTGTGTGTGTGGGTGTGTGTGTGTGTGTGTGTCTGTTTGTGTGTGGTAAAAATGTTCTATAGTCCCACCTGTGTGTCCAGAGTGTTCACCTGCAGAGACACATGTGTGTCTCACAGTTCACTCACTGAGCTGCAGAGGCTGCACTAGCACAGAGTCATGATGAGCTTCAGGTGCCGGGGTTGGGGTAGTGACCAATCAGATCAGAGAGAGACATTTTAGGTTTAAACCAACTGGATTTAAACATTGAACCAAATGTCCAGTGTTTTTATAATGAATAGATGAGCGTTACATGTGTTATCAGTGAAAGTGATATGTTTGAACATGTTTAACTCATACACAGAAACAGTCAGGTCGTGCTTATGGAATATAAAGTCCTTTAAATAAATATACACCTTCGTCTCTGTGTGGATTCTATGGATTCATTTGGAGGTTGAACTGTGTGGGAGGTTTTTAATCATGTTCTAGAAAAGAAAATAATTATATTTATTTATTTTTCTCTATTCATCAATCCAAGGTCATTTCTGATTCTAAACTTCCTCTGATGCTGGTACTCGAAAACCTCAAGTGCTTAAGTGCTCCTCATTCACCCAAGTGCGACAGTGCAACACTGACCCCTGATGGACAAAACCGGTAACATGGTAACATGGTAACATTATATATATATATTTTTTTTTTCTTGCTGAAGCTGTCAATTACAGCAAAGTTTAACAAATTTTGCTTGATTTAATTTGAACCATGTATGAAATGGAATTAATTTTCATTTGTTGATTGAAAGCCTATGTTTTATAAATGTGTTTTTACCAGTTTTAGTACAGAAGCAATATTAATACAATTTGGAATTTGATGAAGGTGAAATGTTTTTTGTTCTATATCGTTTTAACATTAGCAGTGAGCTCAGAACCACTGAAGCAGTTCACCAGTCACAATCATGTGTTCACACCAGACTGTATAAAGAACAACACTAAAATGTGATTATTATGTGATTTTTGGACCTTTGCGATGACATAAATGACATGTAAACTCCAACATGTAACATCAGAATCAGAGAGACCAAGATCAGAAACAAATGTTTACATTACAATTAAATAACCGTATAACTTTCGTTGACAATAAACTAAAATGTAGACCAAAACCCAGAAACCAAGTACAAGATTCAATTTGGAATGACATTTTAATGATTTTAAGCATCACCAAACGTGAGCTAAATGTGAACCATAAGAAATCATATTTTAAAGCTGCACTCTGTAACATTTCTAGTGGAGCAACAGACATTTTGGGGCCCGGAGTATTACACTTATCTAACTTACATTTATTTGACTACAGGTGTTTTAATTGCTCAAAATTAGGTGAAAAACATGCATTCTTACTGTGAGTGGGTTCGCCTCTCCACAGATCTGGCCTGTAAGCTGCTTGTCTCCACAGAGCTGCATAAGTCTAAACATGTTTACCTGATGTAGCTCAGCAGATTGAGTCTGTACAGACATATCGTAGAAGCAGCTCTGGACGTCAGAATAACACACAGTTTTATTGTCAGAGAATCAGGAAGTGCTCTGTTAGCATGATAATTGTTATTGTGACAGCAAAACTCCACTTTGGTCTCTGAGAGTTGTGAAAAGCGCTTAGAAGCTCATCATGGTGAATCATTAGGATGCTCATAATGCATAACTTGAAAACTTGAAGTGCTGTTTTTTACATTTTTAAGACATGAAAAATACAGGCACAGCAATAACATCTCCATGGAGACCAGCAGGTGACAGACCCTCCAACAGAAACGTTCCGAAGTGGAGCATTAAAACAAACGTGCTACTTTATCAAACTTCCTAAACTGTTGCTGTAGACACAGGTTCAGCCCAGGAAGCGATCAAGCATCTTTTGGATGTGCTCGAACGCATCCCGACCCAAATAATCGGCCTGTCCAATCTCCCACTGTCTGCGGTGCTCCTCCTCGTCCTCCGAGTTAGCAGCGCTCTGAGGGGGACAAAGAGTGAGTCAGATGCTCTCCCAGACTCCTCCTATATCCCTGTGTGCCAGATGCCCTCCCATCCTCCTATATTCCTATAGTGTTGGGAGAGATGAGGCCTTGAGTGAATGTTGTGGTGTGTCAGATGCCCTTCCAGATGTTGTGTGGTTGGATAAATAGAGGGAGCTTGTCACTGATAGAAATGATCAGAGAAAAAAAACATTTGGATTTGACATTTAGAGATTCTTATCCAGTGTTCTGTCTCATTCTTTGGTATTTTTAGCAGAGCAGTAATTCAGCACAAATGTGTATAAAAAAGTGTTTGTTTCTTACAGGGTGGGTGCCGTCCTCTTCTCCATCGCTGCTCGTGCCCATCTCTGCCTCCTCCTCTTCATCCAAAATGGCCGTCTCTTGTTCCTCTATCAGATTGGCGTCGGCTTCTTCTTCCTCCTCAAATACTTCCCGCTTTTCTTCTTCTCCCAGCTCAGAATCCAGCTTCTTCTCCTTCTCTGCAGGTAAGACTTCAGCCTGTGGTGTCTACAGTCAGAGATTAGATTTGAAATTTGAAGTTTAAAACCCACATTCAGTTCACAGTTCACATTTTAAACCCAGCTTAGAGCATTAATGTTTGAGACAAACTATAATCTAAACTGCTAAACTCCTGTATTTCCCCAAGTATAAGTCGCACCAGCCAAAACATGCATAATAATGAAAAAAAAAAACAACATCCAGCTGTCCCTCGCTATATCTCGGTCCACCTTTTGCGGTCTCTTTTTTTTTGTGCAATTCTGCTTTAACAGTACATGAACGTGCATTGTGTTCTGCGTCCTGATTGGCTGAAGGATGTGCCGTGTCTCCTGTACAGTACAGAATGTGTTCAGACAAATTTACATAAAAGTTGAATCGCAGTGTGACTCTGAAGTGCTGTATGTTTGCAACTTTTCTCCACGGCAAAACCCACAATGTCAACAAAACATTCTGCACAGACAAAGGCGCCTACGCCCGCCCCCAAAAGGCCGAGGAAGATGCTAATCATCTCAGAAAAAGTGTGACTTCTGGGCACGCTGAGGGAAGGTGGGAGTTACGCAGCTGTAGGGGGCGCCATTACGGAATAAATGAATCTTTGGTTTGTCACATAAAGAAGGAGGAAAATAACATAAGGACGACAGCAGCAATAAGTTTTAACAAGGAGCAAAAAGGGTTGTAACTGCAGCAAGATCATCGTGCGGATGGAGTCTACTTTAGCTTTGTGGATCAATGACTGCAGAAAAAAGAACATTACAAGACACGACAGCGGAGCGACGCCAGGACGAAGAGGCGCGGTCAGAGGAACTGTGAAATACACCTGAGTCACTATTAATCAATTCTTATGTGTCCAACCTCATAGGTTGATCATTAAAATTAAATTTGTTACAGTATTTCTAAAAGCTGTCATTTTTATTTACAGTACAGTATAGTATTTGGTTTTGTTCTAAAATACTGGGCTTATTTTTTTTAAATCCACGAAGGTTTGAACTTTGAGAGTGTTTAAACAAGAGAGAAATGTGAGAAAACGTTAATGCCCGTGTGAAAAATATGCATAAAGTGTGTGGTGAGGGGTTTTACAGCTGCAAAACATATAGAATAATTGTAAAAAAGTAAAGCTGATGACTTCATAGATTTCCCCTATTGCAAGTTATTTTTGGAACGTAACCCCCGCGATAAATGAGGGACCACTGTATTTCACATATAAGTCACATCTGAGTCACACCCCCGGTCAAACTATGGAAAAAAAGTGCGATTTATAGTCCAGAAAATATGATAGTCCAAGAATCGCATACATTTCAGAACATGACTGTAGACGTTTAAACTACAGGGTTAGCACAGATTACTTTAATGCCATAGTGTGTAACATTCCTGGCAAAGCTACAACATCTCCATGGAGACAAGCAGGTGGCAGACTCTCCAACAGAAAAGTTACATAGTGCATCTTTAATCTAGCTTTGAGCTGTTTAAGCCTTGTCACAGCTCAAGTCCTCATTTTGCATTTCGTTCTTGGCGTCGTTTAAACACCGCTCTGCACGATGTCATCTCCATTGTCAGCGGCCGTGTCCCATTAGAACAGCACGGCTCCTCTGTTGTCCCGTCACGTCCTTTCAGTCCAATACAAAACCAAATGATCCTCGGCTTTAGATATGCTCTTTGTCTGCCTCCAGTTCTCTCACAATGCAGCACCCAAATTAATTAACAAATGACCCGGATAAGAGTGGCATAATTCTACAGCAGCCTCTCAGCTCTGAACACTCCAATCAGCCGCCCTCTCCACATCACTTACAATCACAAAATGGAGCTCATTATTTAGCCTGTAATTAAGCTAATTGATGGACTGGTTGCATGACTTGGAATGAAACACAGTCTTGAAGATTTGAAAAAGGGACGACGTTGGTGTGAGTGGATGTTATTAGAAATGACTTAGCTACTCTAACCCTGTAGTTTAGACCCCTACCAACATGTTCTGAAATGCCCCTGTATGTTACATGCCCTCCCTGTGTGTGTCAGATGCCCTCCCTGTGCATCCATGGGGTTTTATTCCGTGTAAAAACTGTTAACCCTGTACTTTAGACCTATGCAAACATCTGCTCAAATACATGGGATTCTTTGATTCTTCGTTCAGATTTGAGTCTTCTCTCAAATGCTTTCGATATTAATTTCCCGACAGATTTTAATAATTGCAATTTAAAGGTACAGTATATAACTTTAACCAAATAGTCCAATGTCTACCTCTGAAGTGTTGTGACCACAAACCACATTCTTTTACTGACAGGATTGTAAACCTCTCATTAAAAACACCCAAACTGATCACTCACCATTCTCACTGAGTCTCTTCTTTGAACTGAATTTTCAGTTAAATCAGTCATACTGTGCTTGTGTCTCTACAGTTCTCATCTCTGATCCTGTGGATCATTATGTTTAATGGGAGCTGACGTCACTGTAAACGTCATCACAGCAAAGCTTTCAGCGCCCCCTATGGATAGCTGCACATCACACTAGAGCAGCCCTTTTTTTTTACATCTAAGTCAAAATGACGATGTGACGCTGCCAAATCCTGCGAGTAAGAGAATAAAACTGAAGGCGTGTATATCACACTGTGTGTATGTCGCAGTGGGCGTGTCACAATGGGTGCACACATTACAGTGGGTGTGTCACAGTGGGCGTGTCACAGTGGGCGTGTCACAGTGGGCGTGTCACAGTGGGCGTGTCACAGTGGGCGTGTCACAGTGGGTGTGTCGCAGTGGGTATGTACGTCACAGTGGGCGTGTACGTCACAGTGGGCGTGTCACAGTGGGCGTGTCACAGTGGGCGTGCCACAGTGGGCGTGTCACAGTGGGCGTGTCGCAGTGGGTATGTACGTCACAGTGGGCGTGTCACAGTGGGCGTGCCACAGTGGGCGTGCCACAGTGGGCGTGTCACAGTGGGCGTGTACCGTGGAAGTTAAAGATCAGCAAAATGGAATCTTGAAAATAGTCGATTAAAGATTACTCAAACATGAATCACTCCAAATCCAACTTCAGAGGGTCAATAAAAAGAAATGACTAGAACATGGATAAAAACTTGAACAGAACAGTTTGAAGAATATTTCTGATCTGATTTCAGATGAATAAATAACAGATTTTAATCTAAACTCTTTTGCTTGTTACCATTAAAATTTGTGGCTGCAGTGAGGTTTCTTGGTCCTGCTTTTCTCTGATGGTCGTTGGAGCTTCTTTCACCTGAATCTAAAGAAATAATCAAACATCACACTTCAAGCAGCATATTTAACTTTTATTCAATCTTTTTTATCCTGTGAAGTTTGGGATCTCTTTCATTTGGTCTAGTTCTGATTTTCAAATGATTTAGTTTTGGTTTAGCTCTGGCTGAGCCCTGTCGTGATTGTCATGTTTGTCATGTTATGTTTGTCGAGTTGGTCGTGTTTGTCATGTTATGTTTGTCATGTTTGTCATGTCATGTTTGTCATGTTATGTTTGTCGAGTTTGTCATGTTATGTTTGTCACGTTTGTCATGTCATGTTTGTCATGTTATGTTTGTCGAGTTTGTCATGTTATGTTTGTCACGTTTGTCATGTCATGTTTGTCATGTTATGTTTGTCACGTTTGTCATGTCATGTTTGTCATGTTATGTTTGTCATGTTTGTCATGTTATGTTTGTCACGTTTGTCATGTCATGTTTGTCATGTTATGTTTGTCATGTTTGTCATGTCATGTTTGTCATGTTATGTTTGTCACGTTTGTCATGTTATGTTTGTCATGTTTGTCATGTTATGTTTGTCACGTTTGTCATGTCATGTTTGTCATGTTATGTTTGTCATGTTTGTCATGTCATGTTTGTCATGTTATGTTTGTCGAGTTTGTCGTGTTTGTCATGTTATGTTTGTCGAGTTTGACGTGTTTGTCATGTTATGTTTGTCATGTTTGTCATGTTATGTTTGTCACGTTTGTCATGTCATGTTTGTCATGTTATGTTTGTCATGTTTGTCATGTCATGTTTGTCATGTTATGTTTGTCGAGTTTGTCGTGTTTGTCATGTTATGTTTGTCGATTTTGTCGTGTTTGTCGTGTTATGTTTGTCGAGTTTGACGTGTTTGTCATGTTATGTTTGTCGAGTTTGTCGTGTTTGTCATGTTATGTTTGTCGAGTTTGTCGTGTTTGTCATGTTATGTTTGTCGAGTTTGTAATGTTTGTCGTGTTTGTCATGTTATGTTTGTCGAGTTTGTCATGTTTGTCATGTTACGTTTGTCGAGTTTCTCATGTTTGTTGTGTTTGTAATGTTTGTTGACTTTGTTGTGTTTGTTATGTTTGTTATCTTTGTCGTGTCTGTTATGTTTGTTGTCTTTGTCGTGTTTGTTGTGTTTGTTATGTTTGTGTTTATGTTTGTTGTCTTTATCATGTTTGTGTTATATTTGTCACCTTTTTGTGTTTGTTATGTTTGTTGTCTTTGTCGTGTTTGTCGTGTTTGTTGTGTTTGTTATGTTTGCTGTCTTTGTCGTGTTCGTTATGTTTGCTTTTTTTGTGTTTGTTATGTTTGTTGTGTTTGTTGTCTTTGTCGTGTTTGGTCCATATTTAAATGAAAAGTATTAAAACACTAATAGTATTCAAATACTCGTAGATTGTTTTAAGTCATAATCCTAAACGGTGCTTTCTTTCTGACCTGTTTGACGGGCTTCTCCTGTTTGGTCTTTTTTGCAGTTTTCTTGGTGTAAGACACAAAGGGGATGTCGTGTTTCTCGTGTGCAGACGAGGAGGGTGCAGAGGATGAAGAGGATGCAGAGGATGCAGAGGAGGTGGTGTGACTGTGGTACTCTGTCCACCACATGTCCACGTATCGTCCCATAGTCTGAGAGCTGGAGTCTGCACTGCTGTTCCATGGTTTAGTGGAGCCCAAAAAGTGAACGATTTTAGCTTTGTGGCCGAATCTGCACCAAAACAACAAGAGGAGAGTCGGCTAATGTTTAGTCCTGCTTCAGTCCTGCTTTGGCTTCAGAGCAGGACTAAAACAGGACTGTGAAGCTTCTTTCTGATTGGATAATCGTCGAAAGCCTGTCCATTCTAAGGATAAATCATCATTACAATAGTTGTCAGTAAAAGTTCCATTAGATTTGAACATGTTTCTGTTGTATCTGGGACACAGAGTTCAGGTTTATGGAGTTTAAAGTCTCTGTCGCACATACAGCTCCTTTTAAGTAGCAGTTTCTTTTATACATTTTATTTTTGGACCTTCTTATTGTACCTGTTGTAAACATTGAGAGCCTTGTCTCCACTGAAATGTGCAGTAATTCTGGACCACTGCCCATATATTCTTACCCAAATATTAGTTTTTGACTTTGACTGTATTTAATGAGTAAATATTTGGTCTTAACTGTTTGAACGCTGGGAGGTAGCTGTAGACCGTGCTCGCGCTCAAGTTGTACACAAACGGAAGATGTTTAGACAAATCTTCGACCGCCCAAGAACTGAAAAATGAATTCAACAAACCCTGGTCCCCTCCTAGAATAGAATCAAAACAGAATAAAAATATACATTACATTAAATATATGGGAGGGCATCTGACTCAGGGATATATAAAAGGATGGAAGGGCATGTGGCGCACCGTCGAAGCTGCCGTGCTGGTTAGCATGCTGCACTAGCTGGGCGTGGGTGTGGAGGGAGGGTCTGAACACAAACACCCCAGAGTTAAAGCAGTCAGGCCAGCCGGGGTCAGGGGCCGCCGAGAACTCCTCACGCTCAAACAGGGCGTCCACGTTACTCAGCACCTGACAGAGGGCAAAGGTCAGAGGGCAGAGATTAGAGGGCACCATATTTTGATACGGTTTATCTTTATAACACTGTCCAAACAACATTTCACAATGCATCAGGAATAAAATGACCTAAAGGACAGACATAACACATAACTCATCTTTTTACTGTCGTTTTGAATGCTTCTAATTATAGACAGTATACAAACTTTCAATATTATAGTTTTGCATATCTCCAAAACAACAGCTATGACATAATCCAAACACTGCTGTGGCCTGTAGTTTGTGTTTGTCAGTGTCCATGTCCCACACCGTGTGGACACAACCACTGACTCTTAGTTTACTTCACGCCAGTCCCATACTGGTTTTGGATATCTGCTCTGATCCTGAGAAATCATCTACACTGATGTAATGAAACTATTTCCTGGTCGTATTTGGCCCAAAACGTCTCAAATTGAACATTTATTTACACAAAACTGGTCATTACTTGAGAGAGAAATAACAGCTGCATAACACATTTGGATCAGTTTTATCAGGTTTTATTTTAAATAGAAAAGAAAAGAAATACCACGGCACCAGGACACCCTAGGTCAGAGGTCAATGATGGACTTTGTTGTTGTGTCATCTGACCTCCGGCTGTGTATTTTGGACACTCAGATGAAGAGAGGGGCAGAGCTGTCAACCGATCACCACCTGGTCATGAGTTGGATCTGCTGGCGGAGGAGGAAGCCAGTCAGACCTGGCAGCCCCCGGTGTACTGTAAGGGTCTGCTGGGAACGTCTGCCAGAGCCCTTTGTCAGTGGGGTCGTTACCTTGCACCTCCGGGAGATCTTGTCCTATCTTGTCTGCCTCTATTGTTGATGCAGCTGCCTCTAGTTATGGTCATCAGGTATTCGGTGCTTGGCGGCAACAACCGAACCCGGTGGTGGACACCGGAAGTAAGGGATGCTGTGAGGCTGAAGAAGGAGTCCTATCGAGCCTTGTTGGCTTGTGGGACTCCTGAGGCAGCTGATGAGTACCAGCGGGCCAAGTGTGCCGCGGCTTGTGCAGTCGCAGAGGCAAAAGCCCGGGGCTGGGAAGAGTTCAGGGAGGCCATGGAGGAGGACTATTAGACGGCCTCAAAGAAATTCTGGTAAACCATCCGCCGCCTCAGGAGGGGGAAGCAGTGCTTCACCAACACTGTTTACAGTGCGGGTGGAGAGCTGCTGACCTCGACTGGGGATGTTGTCGGACGGTGGAAGGAATACTTTGAGAATCTCCTCAAAACCACCACCCCGTCTTCTGAGGAGAAAGCAGAGACTGGGGATCTGATGGTGGAGTCATCCATCACCCTTGGTGAAGTCACTGAGGTGGTTGGTAAGGCTCCAGGGGTGGACGAGATCCGTCCCGAGTACCTTAAGTCTCTGGATGTTGTGGGTCTTGGCTGACACGTCAGACCGGGGTGGTGGTCCCTCTGTATAAAAGAAGGGGGACCGGAGGGTGTGTTCCAGTTACAGGGGAATCACACTCCTCAGCCTTCCTGGTAAGGTCTAGTCCAGGGACTGGAGAGGAGAATCAAACTGATATTGAAACCTCAGATTCAGGAGGACCAGTGCGATTTTTGTCCCAGTCGTGGAACTCTGGACCATCTCTACAGTCTCCATTGGGTCCTTGAGGGTTCATGGAAGTTTGCCCAACCAGTCCACATGTGTTTTGTGGATCTGGAGAAGGTATTCGCCCATGTCCCTCATGGATGCTCTAGGAGTATGGGGTCCGGGATTCTTTGCTAAGGGCTGTCCAGTCCCTGTATGACCGGAGCAGGAGCTGTGTTCGCATTGCCGGCAGTAAGTCAGACCTGTTCCCACTGCATGTTGGACTTCTCCAGGGCTACCCTTTTGTCACTGGTTCTGTTTATTTTATTTATGGATCTATGCACAGCCGGGGGCCAGACGGGCTCCGGCTCAGGGGCTGGAGGGGGTCCAGTTCGGGAACCACAGGATCTCATCATCCTCATCATCTCTGCACCCAGAGAGGTGGGTGGTGAGTCCTTGCCTCAAGTAGAGGAGTTTAAGCATCTCGGGGTCTTGTTCACGAGTGAAGGAAGGATGGAGCGTGAGATTGACAGTTGGTGCAGCATCTGCAGTGATGTGGTCACTGTTGTGATAAAGTAGGAGCTGAGTCGAAAGACAAAGCTCTTGATTTACAGGTCAATCTATATTCCTACCCTCACCTATGGTTGTGAGCTTTGGGTAATGACCAAAAGGAAAAGATTGTGGATACACAAACTCCGCCGGGTAGCTGGGCACTCCCTTAGAGATAGGGTGAGGAGCTCGGAGTAGAGCCCCTGCTCCTCCACATTTGTTCAGGATGCCTCCTGGATGTATTACTGGGGAGGTGTTCCCAGGGAGGAGGCCTTGGGGAAGACCCAGGACACGCTGGAGGGACTATGTCTCTCGGCTGTCCTGGGAATGCCATGGGGTTCCACTGGAGGAGCTGGAGGATGTGTCTGGGGTTAAGGAACTCTGGAGTCTGAAAGTCCCTGCTCAGACTGCTGCCCCCGCGACCCAGCCCCGGATAAGAAGAAGAAAATGGCTGGATGCAAATAAATGCTGTTTTGAGTCTCTGCACTTGTATCAGTTGATATCAGATATCTGCAGATACATAAAACTGCAGTATTATATCAGAACTAAAAAAGCTGGATAAATGTATCCTCAGTTACCATGGTGATAATCTCTCTATCTTTATTCAAACCTCATTGGTCTTTACGTGTTTTCTGCCAGAGCATGGCCCCATATCGCCCCTGTGTCTCCTGTAGACTTCAGACTTTGAACATTATATTTAAACATGATATTTACCCAAACCAAACATGTATGTGTGTGTGTCCATGTCAACATACAGCAGCAAGTGTGTGTGTACGCGTGTGTGTCCATGTGAATGTAAAGGAGCAGGTGTGTGTGTGCAGCTCAAAGTGCTTGTTCTGTCCTTATTTGTCTGGAACATCACTTCAGACGAGACAAAATCAAGTCCCCATGTTTATTTTTCATAGATCAGAAAGTTAAATAAATGTGCATTTGACCCATCCTTTAGTGTTCCTGGGTGAAACCCGGGCCTGGATCGTGCTCAGCAGATGTGTGTATATTAGTATAAAATATGGCTTTTGTGTGTGTTTAAGTGTTTAAGTGTTTGTATTGATTGATCACTATTAGCATTTGTTCACTTTTTGGGTAGTGTTTTGAACTAGTCCTGGTTCGGTCCTGGTTTGGACCCAATTCTGTCCTGATTTTGTTCTGCTTTTGTCCTTGTTTAATCCTTGCCCAGTCCTGGTTCAGTCCTGGTTCAGTCCTGATTCAGTCCTGGTTTAGTCCTGGTTTAGTCCTGGTTTAGTCCTGGTTTAATCCTGGTTCAGTCCTGGTTTAGTCCTGGTTAGTCCTGGTTTAGTCCTGTTTCGGTCCTGGTTCAGTTCTGGTTTTGTCCTAGTTTAGTCCTCTTTTTGTCATTGTTTAGTCCTGGTTTAGTCCTGGTTCGGCTCTGGTTTGGTCTTGATTCAGTCCTGGTTTAGTCCTGGTTTAGACCTGGTTCAGTCCTGGTTTAGTCCTGGTTAGTTCTGGTTTAGTCCTGCTTCGGTCCTGGTTCAGTCCTGGTTCAGTCCTGGTTTAGTCCTGGTTTAGTCCTGGTTAGTCCTGGTTTAGTCCTGCTTCGGTCCTGGTTCAGTTCTGGTTTTGTCCTAGTTTAGTCCTCTTTTTGTCGTTGTTTAGTCCTGGTTTAGTCCTGGTTTAGTCCTGGTTCAGTCTTAGTGCCGTTTTGATTATGGTCTTCTCTCAAATATGAATGCTTATGGATAATTACTTGTTCATGTCTCATATATTTCTTGTAGTACTCGCTGTACTCGTTCTTGTTGTACTTGTTGTACTTGCTGCGCTCATTGTACTCCTTGTAGTCACTTTACTTGTACTTGTTGTACTTGTTGTACTCACCAGAGTGTCTGCGTCCAAAAACACACATTTACTGTAGTGCACCAGGGTCCAGCAGTGTATCTTTGTGAAGGTGACTCCGAGGTCAGGACGTCCGAGCAGAGACAGACGAAGGAAGTCCTCACTGTCCAGAAGGTCGACGACGATGACCTCATCAAACACCTCAGATAACACGGCTCTGGAGAAACAAGCAGGGCCACATTTTCATACAGCGCTTTTACACTTTCAAGGCACTAAAGCACTTTACATCATCACACATTCATACAGCAGTGTATGCAGAAACACAGCGTGACGTGGGTTAAGTGTCTTGCCCAAGGACACAACAACAGTATTCTGTGGGAGCTAGAATCACACCGCCAACCTGTGGGTCAGGGGACCTTAGCGTGCTGCCAACTGAAAAAAACAAAACAAAAAGGCTATCTTTATGTATTTGTAGGTTGTCCTCGGGTTCAGGTAACTTAAATTCATCCCCAATATTTTATTTTTAAGATTGCACAAAATCAAATTTGATCTTTATTAATAAAAAGAAAAACCTGATTTTTATCAGATTAGCATTAATTTACCTGGAGGTGTTGGAAACGTTGGGCGTTACCATGACAACGATGCTGCGAGTCGTGCCGTGCCTCCGTAAACTCTTGGCCACCACCACAGCTCCTTTACTGTAGGAGTCTGTGGTCGCCAGGGTAACGAAGGCCTCTCGAGCTGATGAGAAAACACAACAATTACAGTTGCAGTACTAGATTATTTTATTCAAAACTGTGGACTTGAACCATTAAATGTCTGGTTACAGGGCAACCGCTGTACCACCAGAACCACTGACTGTGACCATTTTCTTATTTAACTCTTTTATGGTGTAGGGTCTGAAACCTTCTGAAACCTTCTGAAACCTTCTGAAACCTTCTGAAACCTTCTGGTCTCCATTACAGAGGTGGCTTTGGTGGTGGAGGGTCTGAAACATTTTGGAACCTTCTGAAACCCTCTGGTCTCCATTAGAGAGGCGACTTTTGCCTGGAATGTTCCACAGTGTTTGGTATAAAACTCACATCTTCACTGAGACAAAAACCCATTTAAATGAAACATGTCAGATAAGTTTAACCTTGTGATACTAGGACAGTGTAATACTGTGGAACATCTCCAGGAGACAAGCAGGTAATGAACACTTCATCAGAAAAGTTCCACAGTACACCTTTAAATGCTGCTGTTACCAGTCTGCCTTTAAATGTTGGCCATTTTGTTCAAAAAACACAAAATGAAAGTTTAGAAAAGTAAATGTTTTTGTGGATCTATATTAAACCCTGCTTCACCTAAAGAGTGTGGTCAAACTTACCGAGCATACTGGTCTCCTCTGAAAGAACAGACACAAACTGTCACACGGCACCATATTTAAAGCACGGAGGGTCGAAAAGAGGGAGGGACAGAGGGAGGGATGGAGGGAAAGGTACAGGGGGGACAGAGAGAGAGGAAAGAAAAGAGTAAAACTACACTATATGTTTAAAAAAAGAGAGAGGGGGAAGAGAGAAGGAGGGGGGATTGACAGAGGATCAAAAAAGTAAAACTACACAGTATTTAAACCAGGAAGAAGGGAGAGAGAGGGAGGAGTTGGAGAGAGACAGAGAGAGGGAGGAAAGAGAGCGAGAGTGAGGGGGTGATTAGGTGAGTTTGAGAGAGAGAGAAAAAGTGAGAAGGTGAAGGGAAGAGGAAGAGGAGAGGGGAGTCTGAGAGAGGGAGGGATAAAATAGAGATAATGGTGGATAGTTAAAAGAGGGACAGCCAGACAGAGAAAGAGATGAAAGGAGGGAGGGAAAGGAGAGAGAGAGGGAGTGATGAAAATGGAGACAAGAGTGGACAAGGGTCATTCAACCAAAGAGCAAAGCCAACATTTCACAATATCAACAAACCAAGTGAGCAACAAACCGAGCAGTCAGGGATCAACCCTGTCCTACGACGTCACTCTGATGTCACACTCAGCACTTCACTGTGTGACTTTAGAAAATTCAGAAATTCTGCTCTTGGCTCTATTGATCTAAACTCAAACTAATTAATTAAAATATAAAATGACATTCTATATTTTGTCCTGTGTCTGTCTCTTTCAAAATTAAAAGTTCATTGTTATTGGTCTAACAAATCATCATCTTTAATACGCCACCAGATGGCGCCAATACGCTCCTAAAACACACCAGAAGTTTACATACGCTACATAAATATATATATATATATATATATATATATATATATATATATATATATATATATATATATATATATATATATATATATATATATATATATGGGCCATATGTATATACATGTGGCCCTTGACAGGGTAAACTAAAAGGTATGATGGTCTTAAAATGTAATTTTATCAGGACATAAGCAGTTACACAGCCACATTTTATACATCTAGGCTAATGCAAATGAAATATTTGTAACTTGAACAAGTAATAGATATAGAAACAGTTAATTAACAAGTAAAAAAAAGTAGTTAGATTTGTTACATCCGGCCCTTTGAAGGCAGCTATTTTGCTAATGTGGCCCCCGGTGAAAATATGTTTGACACCCCTGTTCTAGGGTGTATCTCTCGTTTGTTCCATCCAGCCACTTGGACTAAACAGGTATGACTGTTTGATGGTATAAATACACTGTATGTGTGTTTATTTGTATAAATACACTGTATATATGTTCTTTTGTATATAAATACACTGTATATATGTTCTTTTGTATATAAATACACTGTGCATATGTTCTTTTGTATATAAATACACTGTATATATGTTCTTTTGTATATAAATACACTATATATACGTTCTTTTGTATATAAATACACTGTATATACGTTCTTTTGTATATAAATACACTGTATATTCATTCTTTTGTATATAAATACACTGTATATATGTTCTTTTGTATATAAATACACTGTATATACGTTCTTTTTTATATAAATACACTGTATATACGTTCTTTTGTATATAAATACACTGTATATTCATTCTTTTGTATATAAATACACTGTATATATGTTCTTTTGTATATAAATACACTGTATATACGTTCTTTTTTATATAAATACACTGTATATATGTTCTTTTGTATATAAATACACTGTATATACGTTCTTTTTTATATAAATACACTGTATATATGTTCTTTTGTATATAAATACACTGTATATACGTTCTTTTGTATATAAATACACTGTATATATGTTCTTTTGTCATTGTGTCAGGGAGAGCTGCTGTGACGATTTTTCACAGTTGATTCAATAAATGAGACTCTTTGATTCAAGACGTCTCTGTTGATTTTTTATTTATAAGATTTTTTCTATATAAATTCCCCAAAAGTACTCAAGTAAAAAATATACTCATGTACTATCACTCTGTCAACAGTGCTTGTACCTGTAATTAAGTAAAAGTATACATGGACATTTGTGCTAAAAGCACTAGTTACTTGCAGCACAATTAGTTTATTTGTTTTTCTTGACTTATCAAAACATGTAAAATGAAGTAAGTTGTTTGGTCAAGTACAATTACCCCAAAATGTGGTGAGTTTAAGCTACCCGAGCGTTTACATAAGGATCATGATAATACTGATCATACTGATCATAATGATCATACTGCAGGTGTTGTCTTCAAAGTAGTAAATGAACACAGTAAAACTGTTCAGACACAAATCACAGACAGCACCACTTTATTAAAATACACTGAATCCACTCAAAGTTAAAACATTCATGAATTATCACAGGTAACAGTTAAACTTCAAAATAAAACATAAAGCAGAAGACAGGATGTACACAAGACCTATTTACAATTGTCCTTTCAAAACAAAAGTTCCTAATAATGATGACTGAAGAGTGATAGAAACAAAAGGCCAAAAGAAAGACTCACTGGGTTTATAGTACATTTATCATGCTTTCAAAATAAAATCCTACACTGTCTATAGTGACAAGAAATTATATAATCAAATGTATTATGGCCCTACAAAATAAAACTTGTAAAAATGCTGAAAGTACTTGAATGGATTTCTCCCCCCAAAAAAAAAAAAAAACTATTGCAAAAATGTATTCCAATTGTCCTTTCAAAATAAAGCCTGTATTGTTTAAGATGCTAAAGTACTGAAAAAGTGACTATGGACTATTACAATATAAAACTGAGCTCCAAAAATTACAGTGCCATTGGATTTCTAGTACATTTATCCAAATTGCCATTTCAAAATAAAAGCTTGTGTTCTAGTTGCTATAGTGTCTGACAATAATGAAGCAAAATATGACTCTACAAAATGAAATTGAGCTAAGCAAGATGAAACAAAGATGTTGTCATTGGATTTTTAGTAAAAACATATTACAAATATTTATCACAGATGTCCTTTCAAAATAAAAGCCCACATTGTTTAAGTTGCTATGCTTAGTGAAAATAATAGTAAAATGAAATCTGTTATGGGCCACGAAATAACATTGAGATGCAAAAACACTATTGCCATTGGATTTTTAGTACATTTATTCCAATCATCCTTTCAAAATAAAAGCCTGTATTGTGACTGCAAATAATGATTTAAGAATTGCATTATGAAACACAAAATAAAACTGAGCTGCAAAAACACTGGGAACTAAAGTAACAAATGTAACTGTATTTTTGTAATTAAAACCGTTTACAAATGATTATGTTTCTGTTCAGTGACAGTTTGTTTAAGGCCAGGTAATTTTAACACTTTTCAAAATAAAAGCAGTACATTTTATTTTGAATCCAACTTCATAACATGAGTTTGACAAAGTGAAAACACGTGTGTGTTTCTAAGTGTGGACATAGTGATGGCTTCTTCAAAAGTATTTTATTTTTGTAAATATAATATCCATTTGTAGTGACATTTAAAATCCTCTTTTTGTCAGGCACTTGTGGTAAAGTCACAAATACAAATTCCTCAATTTAAGGAGCTAAAATATCAAACACAACCACCGTAAAACACCGAAAAAGCACTGGGTTAATCCTTCCGTCAGTTTTTAGGCTAAAAGCCTGAAAAACATCCAAAAATGTAAAAAATGTGTTATTATTAGACAGCCAAAGCACAAAGTTCAACATTTGAATTGACAAAAATGACTACACCAAAAAAACAAATGATTTCAAATGAAATGAGACATTTCCTGTGCGTTTGTGGTCGTCTGGGCCTCGAGTTTAGGACGACTGGAGGAGGGTGCTCATCACTGAAAAACACAAAAAACATTTGAAACTAAAATCCACAATATCTGCAAAGGTAAATGTGCAGCATTTTCACTCAAACTCCATCAGGGCTGTTCTGTCAGTGTCGCTGATGTCACACCTCACACAATTTTAAGCTAAAGGAGATTTTAAGATGCTAAATATTCAACTTGGCGTCAATTCAAACCTGCTGTGACTTTGTTTACTGTTGACATTGTTTTTGTGAACGTGTTCACGTTGGCGTTCTGTCCCGTGCTCTGTGTGATACTCTGTATAAGACTTATATTATACTAAAAGAGACTGAAAATCAAAATAACTTTGTGATCCAATAGAAGTTACACATATTTTTGTCTAAATCAGTGGAGCTTAAAACTGTTTTCCTCACACACATTAAAGCACCAAACGATAACACGTTAGCGGGCTGAAACGTGCTAGTAGGCAGAGGGCTAAATATACTGATTGTTTATCACATAAAAGTTGTGTCTGAAAAGTGATATTGTGTAAAGTGATGAAGTGATATTGTGTAAAACGATCTCTGATACCAGTGTTTGTGCCTCTAATCCAGGGGTGTCAAACTCATTTTGGTCTGGGGGCCACATACGACTTAATTTGATCTCAAGGGGGCCGGACCTATGAGCGGTGCAGCAGCGATGCAGCAGAGCAGTGCGGCTAAGCATTGCGCATGCGTTGCGTCAAGAAGAAATTCTCATTTTTATTATGGTTATTAAATGATATATTTATCTACATTTTTTATGAGCCTTAAAAATTACGATTTATTAAAAACAATTAGCAAAAAAAATGTCAGTTTTTGCTGAGTGTATTTTTATTACAAATCAGCTGAGGGCCGGATCAAGTCTGTAGGCGGGCTGGATCCGGCCCCTGGGCCGCATGATTGACACCCCTGTTCTAATCAATCAGTTTGAATGTTTGACCTTGAGGTTCAGATTGAGTCATGTGCCGGTTTCCGCTCTCTGGGTCTTGTCCTGTAACGACACATTTAATGAATACAGTATAAAAGTATAATAACATAAAGTACTCACGACCCCGGCTGTGTACTACTCACCTCCCTGTACTTTAAAGCACAGTTTCTTCTTCTGATAGGCAAAGTAACTGGACGCAGCTCCGACCAGAGCCACTCCGATGGCGCTCACAATCCCAGCGATTGGACCCGAGCCCGCCTCTGTCAGAAGAGTAACAATACAATACAATATAGCACAACACAACACAACACAATACAATACAATATAACACAACACAATACAATACAATACAATATAATAGACTTTTTAAAATATAAAGCAATACTGACAAAAACAAATGCGTAATTTTTTACATGATGTTTTACTGCTAGAGATAGTACTACTACTACTACTATTATTACTGCTACTACTACTACTACTACTGCTACTACTACTACTACTGCTATTACTGCTCCTACTGGTGCTGCTGCTGCTGCTGTTAAACTGACCCTTGCAGCCCATGCATGTCACAAGTTCGTGGAGGTCTAAACTCCAGGTACAATAACATTCTAAACATTCAGAGCTGTTGATTTGCTGGTGACAGATTTTTTTATGCTATAACCACATTTGACCACTAGATGGCGCCCTGCACATGCACATCCTCCATTCATTTTACATGGGAAACAGAGTCAAATCACTTTATAGAAGTCCACAAACCAGATTTTAAAGTATGTTTAATGTACACAAACTGCGCCCACATGTCTTAAACCAGTGACACAGTACTGTCTAAACTATCTGTAAAAGTACAATATAAGCATTCGAATTGCCATGCCCAGTTTTCAAACTGGGTGTGGTTCTCAGTATGGTAGTACTTGATATGTAATACTTTGACGAGGATAAACCGCTATGAGTCATCTTAAAGGGGCGGTAAGCCAAAACAGGGCGTAGAAATTTCAAAATAAAACAAAGTTAAAGTGACAGTAGTTTATTGTTTGGCTCGTTCTGTTGGATGCTGAGTAAATGCTGGTTTGATAAGAGAAAAAAGTTTACAGAGGCGAGTAGCAGCGATGCTATAATGACAAGTAATATGTTATTACTGAAATGTTTGTGGTCCAAGGCAAACTACTACTTATACTACTACTGCTACAACTAGCACAAATACTACTACTGCCACAACCACACAAATACTACTACAGCATCAAAAACTCCTACTGCCACAACTACTTCAACTATTTCAGTACTACTGAAATGTGAACTAAAATAACCCAAGAATCCCATGCATTTCAGAAAATATTTGAAGTGGTGTAAACTACTGCCTGAACTACTACTACTATTTCTGCTATTATGAGTCCTGGTTTAGTTCTAGTTTAGACCTGGTTGAGTCCTTGTTTAGTCCTAGTTTAGACCTGGTTGAGTCTTTATTTAGTCCTGGTTTAGACCTGGTTAAGTTCTAGTTTAGTCCCAGTTTCGACCTGGTGCAGTGGTAGTAGTAATAGCAGTAATAAACAGTGACTACAGTGACTAGTTGCCATCAGCTGGTACACATTATGTTCCCAGTTCTCCAATCAGCTGATTTAAACCACATCTATCATTTTGAGACAACAAAGTTCTTTTTCTGCTCAAAAACCACAAACGTTTGAGCTACGGTGACTCCAGCTCAGACTATGTGAAGAATGTGTGAGCTCGAGCTTAAGCAGGCGTGTCCAGGCGCAAAAAACAAGCGCTCCCACCACTTTCAAAGTCAGTGTCTGTACCGGTTATTAATTCACAAAAATGTACTTGTACTTTCATTCACACATGTTTGAGTAACACTTTATTATTAGTCTGTCTACATCTCCAAAGCTCAAAATGCTCTTTTCCACCTTGTGATGTCATGAAGTGATAGTTTTCAAGTTAACAGCTATGTTTAGCCTCAACTGAACTGCTATACTCGACAATACACTACAATGACCTTAAGTTAATGTTTTAGTTTTACCTTTTGTTCAGTCTACAATATCATATCAATATCATCCTAATGATCTCACACTCTGAGGACTTCAGGGACAGGCCTCCTGCTGGTGCCAGAGTCAGGACTAAACATGAGGAATCAGCGTTTCAGTTTTGTGCAGTTAAACCTGTAACATTCTTTCTGAAGATGTGAGACAGGCCTCTACTTTGACAATGTTTAAATCCAGGCTCAAAACAGTTCTGTTTAGCTGCATACGACTGAAAGGTTTTTATTCTGCAATTTTCTACTTTAATGTTAATTTTATGGTTATTATTTGTGATTATTTATGTTTTGATTTGTTGTATTGTAATTTTAATGTCTTTCTTATTCTATAAAGCACTTTTGAATTACCTTTTGTATGAATTGTGCTGTACAAATAAACTTGCCTTTCCTTTAAACAAGAAATGCCAAAACATACAGAGCAAATGGTCCAGTCACACCCACAATGTCACTAAAATGTTAGTAAAATGTTGTAATGGCCATTGGTGGTTTTCAGACTCTAGAACATGATGATGTCAGACTCCCAGATGGGGCCAGATACAGATTTCCCTGTTGATTACATCATATTTACATAGAAAATATCAGAATAAGAGTGAACTGCATCATTTATACACTGCCTGGCCCCCTGGATTTAACTAAGCAAATAGGTTGGTTGGGGTTGTTGCAGTTGGTCCGGTCTAGGTTCAGCAGAATGAGGTCAGCTGACACCTGAATATACTGAATGACCAGGTTATTCCCTCAGTGGATTTTTTCTTCCCTGATGACACGGGCAGATTCCCAGATGACAATGCCAGGATTCATCAGGGCTCATCATTTTCACACATGGATTGTCCACCACAGAGTCCAGACCTTCACCCCAGTGAGAATCTTTGGGATGTGCTGGAGAAGAGTTTGTGCAGCATCAGACTCGACCATCATTAATGCAACATCTTGGAGAAAATTAATGCAGCACTGGATGGAAATATATCATGTGACATTGCACAAGCTTATCAAAACAACGCCAAATATTAGAGTGTGTGACTTTTTTTTTTTTTTTTGGCCAGGCAGTATATTAGTGACTAGACCCAAGAAATAAACAATCTTATTTTTTCACGTGGCAGTTGGAGCTTGTCTATATTTTATGAACAAACAGCCGATATTTAAACAATACACATTCATTCATAAAAAAACAGCTGAAACCTGAAAGTTGGAGATGAAATAGTGACTGCAAAATGCAATCATCTTGGAGGACAAAAGCAGCTTGGCCAGTGTTTTTAAAGGGTTTATAGTTTTTATAATCTCCATATCGTGGTTGTTTTCCAAAAAGCAATTTTAAACACAATATTCTGTGAAATGTTTTATTAACTCTGTGGTTTAAAGTTTCATAAACAAATCTGAAATAAAATTAAATCCTCAAGCGGCATCAAACAACCCTCATAAGCCGCGCTTCGCACTCAGCGGACCCGGCACTCCCTAATGTGCTGCTGGTCTCAGTTTTAATGTGGCTTTGGGCTGTACTTGTCACTAAGACCTTGAAAGTGGTGATGCACTAAAATGCAATAATATGGGTTTTTGAGGCATCGCTATGGCAACACCATGAAAAATACATAGTTGGCCTCCCAGACTTTTTTGACAGGGACGACCTGAAGAGTCACTGTGCCAAATTTGACATTCTTCAATGAAATCAATAATACGTTCTAAGACTTGTAGAAATGTCCGAATATTTGTACATTAGAATAACATGGGCTCTTTAGCGCATCGCCATGGCAACCCAGTGAAAGATGTGACTTGGGTCCGATTGGCTTTTTTGATCGGGATGACATGAAGAGTCATTGTGCCAAATTTCATATTGTTCCTATGTCGATGTTGTTGCTGAAGTTGCATGCAAAGCCCATGCACTCATCGTTGCATAAGCAATAGACCCTGCGCCCTGTAGGGGCTCGGGCCTAATGATAGGTCTGCTGCTCATTAGTTGCAGAGATGATTAGCCCTGAGATTTCAAACTTTTAATAAAAAAAATGAGTGGGGCAGTGATGTCCAGCAGCGGGGTGGGCGCTCACTAGGCCTATCATGATAATTACCATGGACTTCTTGTTCAGTATATCTCGTTTATGAAAGCTCGGACAATATATTTTGGGGCACAGCATTTATAGTGGGTATGATTTCTTAACAATATTGAGGACGGGACTTTTTTTTGACATAACATGAAACAATTAGAGCTGCAGAGGCTTGAAAGAGTAACTTTTTTGGCTAAGTATTTCTCTGTAGTGACATATGGACCTTCTAAATGTGTTTTGGTGACAGACCGAGCGGTCACTGTTGAACTCAAACTGAACAAGGGGCGGGGCAAACAGCATTTAATGCCAAACTGAATGAGGGGCGGGGCAAACAAAAACATGCAGCTAATATTCATAATAATTGTCCCTTTCTTTATTAAATCCACACAACAAAGTTATTTCCATTTCCTATTTTTCTTCCACCACAATAAAAGTAACACAAATTCACCTTTGTAAACTATAGTCCATAAAACCAGTGTAACAGGGGTCAAAGGTCAAAGGTCAGAGGGAGAGGCACATTTTGTTGTTCAGATGTAAACTTTAACAGCTACTAAAGAAGCGCTCCAGTGGTCAGGCAGTACTTTCATGTTAGTAACTTTAAACATGTATAAACATATACGCACTCTGTGTTCATTAAACATGTATAAACATATATGTACTGTGCTTGTGTGTTCTTTAAATATGTATACAAATATACACACTGTGTTTGTGTGTTCTTTATACGTTGCTTCAATTTAAATAAAATAGCCCTAAATATTTACTATTTGAAATCCTGATACATTTTAAACATACAGCTTTATACAGCACACTGGAGAACAGAGCTGCAACAACCAACCAAAAATAATCTTAACAGTCTTTAGGTCCAAGTGGTCTGGATTATACAGTGTTATACAGTAATAGTGCTTTTTTATAACAAACTGTCCATATGTTCTGTTGCCATCACCAAATTTCCACCTTTATTTGATTAAAATTGTGTTTCAAATTCTCAAAGTACAATAGAAATAATTGTTTGACTGGTCGACTGCTAAAAACTGTTAGCTGCAGCGCTACTGGAGGCTAAAGCTGAGTGGTAGGGTTATCACTTTATACTTAGAGGTGCACTATGTAACTTTTCAGGCAGAAGACTTTCTGTCCTGTTTTGGACCTGGTTTAGTCAGATTTTTTATCTTGTTTAGGCCTGGTCTAATTTCAATGGACTCATCTCTTTCCTTACCTAGCGCTCATGTGGACCACCTGTAGACCTCATGTAGACCTGGTTGAGTCCTGGTTTAATCTGGATTCAGCCCTGGTGCAGTATGTTTGTTTATTCTTCTCATGAGAATTACAGAGAAGTAAATGTGTCAGTATTAAGAGCATTGTGCTTGTTTCTTGTCTACCCAAAATAAAATGTACCGTAAATTTCGGACCATAAGCCGCTACTTTTTTCCCACACTTTGAACCCTGTGGCTTATACAACAGTGTGAATAATTTATGGATTTTTACTGGCTAACGGCCACCAGGGGGCACTCTCTTGCAGTAAACATAAAAGTGAGACAGACAGAAAGATTATGCGCTGAAGAATACACAAGGTTTGATTTTGGACTGTCAATTTGCGCATCATGCACACACTCTCCTCATGGAAAACACACAAAGAAGTTTTATTTTCTAAACATGCAGGTATGTTCATCTCATGTTACGTGTTGGTGCACCTCGTGTTGGTGCTGTACTGCTGATTTTCAGGCACAGTTTAAAACTTAAAACTCAAAAAGACCTTCTGTGTACCGTCTTTCTGTGTAAATATCTCATTTTACAACATGAAAACCTGCGGCTTATATTCAAGTGTAGTTTATATATGTACAAAATTGATTTTCTTTTCAAATGTAGTTAGTGCGGCTTATATTCAGGTGCGCTCTGTAGTCTGAAATTTACAGTACTTTTTTTATGTTTATAGTTTATGGAAAGTACATGTTTACATGGTGACCTTAACACTTAAACATCAGTAACTTAACAATAAATAAAAAGAATATTGCCCCCAAATGCAACAAAATATCTTAAAGTACCGTTAAACGTACACTTAAACAAGATACACCAAAATACCCTAATTTACCCTGTGAAAACCTCATACCAGAACTACAACATCTGGAAGGTCTTAAGGACTTAAATCCAAAATGCAAAATCCATGTCAAACTTCTAATTAAACCATACATGAAATTCAAAATATAACTCCAGCATCCGAGAGGGCATCTGACTTAAATTTGATGTCCAATCCATGTTCTATTTATAGTTCCTGCTTGTCCTCCCCGGGCAGAGAGTATAGGAGGTCCAGAACGCGCTCTAAAACTGGTGCAAGCTTGTGTCTAAAGTTGGACATCCAAATAAAGAAGTCCTCTGGGACGTTAGCATAGAGCATCTTCAGGAGCGGGGCCCATTCGAGCTCTGCACCTGCAACGACAACCGGACCAGGTTTAAACTATACACCACTATACACTATACAGATCAGCCAGAACATTACGACCACTCTGCTTTAGGCCTGTTTTAGACTAGGTTTAAACTGTACACGACATCTCAGCCAGAACATTACGACCACTCTGCTTTAGGCCTGTTTTAGACTAGGTTTAAACTGTACACGACATATCAGCCAGAACATTATGACCACTCTGCTTTAGGCCTGTTTTAGACTAGGTTTAAACTGTACACGACATATCAGCCAGAACATTATGACCACTCTGCTTTAGGCCTGTTTTAGACTGGGTTTAAACTATACGCAACATATCAGCCAGAACATTATGACCACTCTGCTTTAGGCCTGTTTTAGACTGGGTTTAAACTATACGCAACATATCAGCCAGAACATTACGACCACTCTGCTTTAGGCCTGTTTTAGACTGGGTTTAAACTATACGCAACATATCAGCCAGAACATTATGACCACTCTGCTTTAGGCCTGTTTTAGACTGGGTTTAAACTATACGCAACATATCAGCCAGAACATTACGACCACTCTGCTTTAGGCCTGTTTTAGACTGGGTTTAAACTATACGCAACATATCAGCCAGAACATTATGACCACTCTGCTTTAGTCCGGATTTAAGCTATACACTACTGTACAGATCAGCCAGAACATTATGACCACTCTGCTTTAGGCCTGCTTTAGACCCACTTTAGACCCACTTTAGACCCACTTTTGGTTTGTTTCAGACTCTTTTACAGACCTGCTTTTTATATATGGTGTAGTTCTTGTTTAGTCCTTATTTAGTTTTAGTTAAGACCTCGCTGAGTTCTAATTTACTCCTAGGGACTATAAAAATAAACTACTCATCTATGCTGGTTAGGCCTGGTTTAGTCCTTGTTAAAATTTTGTTTAGTCCTAGTTTAGACCAGGTTTAGTTCTAGTTTACTTCTGGGACTATACAGGGACTATACAGGTAAATTACACCCATTCCAGCTCATCTGTGCTGGTCTGGACACCTTTGAGGTACTTTAGACCTGGTTTAGTCTTGGTTGAGTTCTGGTTTGGTCGTGGTCAGGGATCCAGTTTTTCAGTCCTGTTGCTGATTTCAATACTACAGCTTTAACTTTCTGCAGATAATCTGCATCGACCAATACCAGAGCTGAAAACAGCATTTTCTTTGTTTTCACAGCAAAGTCTGTTCCTTTTCTTCATTTTTATGTCATTTTATGTATTTATGCCGTTCGAACAGCTCATTTAAGTCGGGTGGGTACTTCGATAGACACATTAAAGGTGCATTTGTCGAATGAGGACACGGCCAGTGTCTGGAGACGCTCACAGTCCGTGAATCATGTGAGTCGGGTGCATGTCTTGTCCTCCGCCGAACCCCTGAGACTGACTCACCGAACTCCTAGGGTTCGATCAAACCCAGGTTAAGAACCACTGGTCTAAGGTTAAGCTCCACTTTGTCCCATCTTTAGATCTTGAGCGACTATGTCTAGTCCATGTCTAGTCCTACTTTAGTCCATCTGGATTTAAAGGTCCTATATTATGCAAAACTGACTGTTCTGAGCTTTAAGCCATGTTATTATGTCATAGGCTCCTCAAAAACAGACCTGGAGTTGTGTTTTGTTTCATTCACATGTTTGAGTAACACTTTATTATTAGTCTGTTACATCTCTACAGCTCCAAATGCTCTGTTCCACCTTGTGATGTCATGAAGTGGTAGTTTTCAAGTGAACAGCTCCTTTTACCTTTAGTTCAGTATAAATTGGCAATTCCACGTCTGAAATGATCCAAATGATTCTAGTGAAAGTGTGGAGTTTAAAAACACAGTGGAGCACTTCCTGTATCACCACATAATGACATCACAGATGTGGAACAGAGTGTTTTCAGTTTGAGAGAAGAACTCAGCCTAAATCTGCAGAGTTTGTGTGTTAAACATGTGAGAATGAAACAAAACACAACTCCAGGTCTGTTTGTGATGGGGAAACATTAAAACAGAGATTAAAAAATTGTCTAATATGAGCCCTTTAATAATTTAGCCCATCTTTTGTCATAGTTTAGTACTGATTTAGTTTTCTTCTCGACTCGGTTTAGTCCTGGTTTAATCCTGATTTAATATTTTTTGTTGTACAATGTTCCCTCGTTTATTGCGGGGGTTACATTCTTAAAAATAACCCGCAACAGGTGAAATCTGCAAAGTAGTCAGCTTTATTTTTTACATTATTCTCTCTGTTTTTGTCTGTAAAACCCCTCACCACACACTTTATACACTTTTCTCACATGGGCATTAACATTTTCTCACATTTCTCTCGTTTAAACTCTCTCAAAGTTCAAACCTTCGTAGGCGTCTTTGTCGGTGCAGAACGTTTCATCGACATTGTGGGTTTTGTCGGGGAGAAAACAAATTGCAAACGTACAGCACTTCAGAGTCACACTGAGATCCAACGTTTATGTAAATTTGTCTGAACACATTCTGTACTGGACAGGAGACACGGCACGGAGGAGACTGATGGACAATGGTCTACAGTCCAACAGCCAATCAGGACACAGAACACAATGGTCTACAGTCCAACAGCCAATCAGGACGCACAACACAATGGTCTACAGTCCAACAGCCAATCAGGACGCACGACACAATGGTCTACAGTCACGTTCATATTGTAAAAAGGCAAGTAAAATTGCACTAAAAAAATCTGCGAAACAGTGAGACCGCGACAGGTGAACAGTGATATGACGAGAGACAACTGTATTTTAGTACTCATTTAGTCCTCATCTAGATCTAAAATTTCCATGTTTCAGCTTCTGATGTACCACAACAGGACAAGGCTGACTTTTGGCCTTCACAAACAAATGTAATCTGTGTTATTCTGATGTATCTGTGGTTACAATGTTATGGCTGAAATCTTTAAGAATGAAAATGCCCAAAACAAGTTAGTCACTCCAACTGTGACAAACAGCCAACATTTATACTTCCACCAACACCAACAAACAAAAGACTCTTCTCAATCCACGCCTGAGTGATTCAACCACATCTCAAATCTTAACCCACAGTCATGTCAAAGTCACGTGTTCTGTCACATGTGTGTGTGCTTGTATGTTAGGACTGCAAAAGTATCATCATTTGAATGGCTGTGTCTGCATGGGCTCTTATTCTGTGTAAAAGCTGCTAACTCTGCAGTTTAGACCTCTACAAACATCCTAAAATGTCTCTGTGTGTCAGACGCCTTCCCCGTGTGTAGGGAGGAGCTAACTACACTGAAACTGAGCACCAATTGTTTACAGTAGGTGTACAGTAGTGTGTTTCTTGTGCTTCAGATAGATATAAGGCAGTGTCAACCAGCAATCTGACCAGAAATGAATAAGTGGCTTGGACGTCCTGAACATCCTTTGACGTCCTACATCGCTTTGTCCAGTTGACAGATTTAATTTTTTTTCACTATAATAACTTCAATTCTTAGTCACTGGGGATATTAAACATACATAATAGTGTGATAACTCCAAACAAACAAACAAAATGGCTTCCAAACCACAACAATGAACCAGAAACAACATCATGACTTGTTCATAGTTGAAACAAAAACCTCATAAAACCAGAGTGGAGAGAACAGACACAAAGACAGGATGTGCTCCCATGACACAAGAAGTGGAATAAAGAGGTGCTTTACCTTGAGCCTGGTCTCCTCCTCCGCCTGAAACACACAAAACACAAGGGTCAATAAAAGATGGACAAAAATCTGCAGAAAAATGACTCCCTCAATCAAACTACAGTGGTCCCTCGCTATATATCACAGTTCACCCTTCGCAGTCTCACTGTTTCGCGGATTTTTCCAGTGCAATTCCACAGGCTTTTTAAAGTATGAATGTGCATTGTGTTCTGCGTCCCGACTGGCCAAGGGATGGCAGACCACCATCAATCAATCTCCTCTGTGCGTGTCTCCTATACAGTACAGAATGTGTTTAGCCAAATTTGTATAAATGTTTGATTGACTCGACAGCGAAGCCTTCTCCAGCACATCCCAAATGTGTGAAAATTGATTGATTGAATTGATGAATTTATATTTACATACAGTTTATTCCACATGTCATTTTTACATAACTTTTTATTACAAATACATTTTTATCACTTGTTTTTAAATTTTAAAATGGGCCCGCTAACCCCCAATCGCCCTCATTAAGACTGGTGAAGTGTCTTGCCCAAGGACACAATAACATTGGCAGTCAAAGCTAATGGAGCTCAACAGTGAGCGCCCCCCCCCCCGGCAATTAATGCCCAGTTCATTTTTCCCATAGACTTTGATATTGAAAATGATATTAAAAGTTAGAAATCTCAGGACTAATCATCTCTGTAACTAATGAACAGCAGACCTATCGTTTCAAATCTGTTTATAAAACTTTAAACCACCGCGTTAATAAAACATTTCACACAATCTTGTGTTTGAAATGTGCTTTTTAGAAATGCTGGTTCGCACATAGCTGGTTAGCATGTAGTTGGTTAGCACGTAGCTGCTTAGCATGTAGCTGGTTCGCACGTAGCCGGTTAGCACTTAGCTGGTTAGCACGTAGCCGGTTCGCACGTAGCTGGTTAGCATGTAGCCGGTTCGCGCGTAGCTGGTTAGCATGTAGCTGGTTAGCATGTAGCCGGTTAGCACGTAGCTGGTTAGCATGTAGCTGGTTCGCACGTAGCTGGTTCGCACGTAGCCGGTTAGCACGTAGCTGGTTAGCATGTAGTTGGTTAGCACGTAGCTGGTTAGCATGTAGCTGGTTTGCACGTAGCTGGTTAGCATGTAGCTGGTTCGCGCGTAGCCGGGTCGCACGTAGCTGGTTAGCATGTAGCCGGTTCACGCGTAGCTGGTTAGCATGTAGCCGGTTCGCGCGTAGCTGGTTAGCATGCAGCCGGATTGCGCGTAGCTGGTTAGCATGTAGCCGGTTCGCGCGTAGCTGGTTAGCATGTAGCCGGTTCGCGCGTAGCTGGTTAGCATGTAGCCGGTTCGCGCGTAGCTGGTTAGCATGTAGCCGGTTAGCACGTAGCTGGTTAGCATGTAGGCGGTTAGCACGTAGCTGGTTAGCATGTAGTTGGTTAGCACGTAGCTGGTTAGCATGTAGCTGGTTCGCACATAGCTGGTTAGCAAGTAGCCGGTTCGCACGTAGCTGTTAGCATTTAGCCGGTTCGCACGTAGCTGTTAGCATGTAGCCGGTTCGCACGTAGCTGGTTAGCACATAGCTGCTTAGCACGTAGCTGGTTAGCACGTGGCTGGTTAGCACGTAGTTGCTTAGCACGTAGCTGGTTAGCACGTGGCTGGTTAGCACGTAGCTGCTTAGCACGTAGCTGCTTAGCACGTAGCTGCTTAGCACGTGGCTGGTTAGCACGTAGCTGCTTAGCACGTAGCTGCTTAGCACGTAGCTGCTTAGCACGTAGCTGCTTAGCACGTAGCTGGTTAGCCTCTGTGCCTTTGAACTCTTAATATTGAATTTTTCCAAAATTCTATGGGAAAAATGACTAAAGTTTTCTTCTGGAACCAGCATGGATTAGGAAGTGGACTGTGGAGCTCCACTGGTGAACAATTATTTAGATACAAGTTATTTTATACAATTCTACACAATATATAATAAAAAAGTCTTACTGTTGGGATTGTATTCAGGATCCATGCCTCGACCTGTGATTGTGAAAAACACAAAACATTCAAGTGAACAAGTGAAAGTGAACTCATGAGGCCCCTACAGCACAGTCTGCCTTCTATCGACAGGACTATCGTCACGACCTGTTTAGATCTCGTTTAGTCTTAGGTTAGACCTGGTTTAGTCCATGTTTAGACCTGCTCTAGTCTATGTGTAGACCTGGTTTAGTCCATGTTTAGACCTGGTTTAGTCCATGTTTAGACCTGCTCTAGTCTATGTGTAGACCTGGTTTAGTCCATGTTTAGACCTGGTTTAGTCCATGTTTAGACCTGGTTTAGTCCATGTTTAGACCTGGTTTAGTCCATGTTTAGACCTGCTTTAGTCCATGTTTAGACCTGCTTTAGTCCATGTTTAGACCTGGTTTAGTCCATGTTTAGACCTGGTTTAGTCCATGATTAGACCTGCTCTAGTCTATGTGTAGACCTGGTTTAGTCCATGTTTAGACCTGGTTTAGTCCATGTTTAGACCTGGTTTAGTCCATGTTTAGACCTGCTTTAGTCCATGTTTAGACCTGCTTTAGTCCATGTTTAGACCTGGTTTAGTCCATGTTTAGACCTGCTTTAGTCCATGTTTAGACCTGGTTTAGTCCATGTTTAGACCTGGTTTAGTCCATGTTTAGACCTGGTTTAGTCCATGATTAGACCTGCTCTAGTCTATGTGTAGACCTGGTTTAGTCCATGTTTAGACCTGGTTTAGTCCATGTTTAGACCTGCTTTAGTCCATGATTAGACCTGGTTTGGTCCATGTTTAGACCTGGTTTAGTCCATGTTTAGACCTGGTTAAGTCCATGTTTAGACCTGGTTAAGTCCATGTTTAGACCTGGTTTAGTCCATGTTTAGACCTGGTTAAGTCCATGTTTAGACCTGGTTTAGTCCATGTTTAGACCTGGTTTAGTCCATGATTAGACCTGCTCTAGTCTATGTGTAGACCTGGTTTAGTCCATGTTTAGACCTGGTTTAGTCCATGTTTAGACCTGGTTTAGTCCATGTTTAGACCTGGTTCAGTCTTTGTTTAAATTATGTTAGTCCTTGCTTAGACCTGGTTTAGTTCTAGTTTGGATAGATATATTTAATGCCATACTGTGGCACATTCTGGACAAACCAATAATATCACCATGGAGACAAACAGGTTGCAGAACTTCCAGAAAAGTTTCATAATGCACCTTTGAGGCTTCATAAAAATACAAATAAAATAATATATAGTGAATTTGTGGCACATTTTATTTTTTGTCCATTTAGTTTTTGCTGCAGCTGACACAATACACGAGTGGTATGTGGAGCTGTGAAGTGCTCCACTGTGTTTTTAAACTCCACACACCTTCACTAGAATCACTGGAATCATTTTGAAGATTTCAACCTTGGAAGTGCCCATCTTTACAGAAGTAAAGGTAAAAGGAGCTGTTCACTTGAAAACTACCACTTAGACTTATTAGTGGCAAACGGCTCCAACTCAAAACTTGATGAGTCAGTGTTTAAGATTTAAGGAGCTGCTATAAGTGTGAATGAATCATCTATGTGACTTAAGCTGCACATCAAGGAGCTGTGTCAGATGCCCTCCCATCCTCCTATATCCCTGTCATGTTAGACTAAGATGGAAGCAGGTTGAATGTCTCAAGTGAATCTGCAGATGTTGTGGTGTGTCAGATGCCCTTCCAGATGTTGTGTGGTTGGATGGAGCTTGTCACTGATAGAAATGATCAGGGGAAAACATTTGTGGATTTGACATTTGGAGATTGTTGAAACAGAACACTGACTCGGCTCACTGTTCTGTCTGTCAGACTAATGCACCGTCCATATATTGTAAATTTGCAGTTAGAAATGTGATCTGGCAGGTTTAGTTTCATTCAGTGTTTTTATGTGAGACACCAAAACCTTGAGTCAGCAGTCACTACGGCAACAAGACTATTCAAACATTTAGACTGCAGGATTTGAGTGATTTGGCCTACTTAACCTGTTGTAACTAAATGAAAATAAATCTTTATGAATAAACTAACAACGAACCCAGGGAAGTGGGGGGGTGCAGGGTCCACCACATGCTCGTCTCTACAGCGATGATCATCCCAGAATGTTCCACAGTGTGGCAATTATTGATAGAATTGTACTTTCAAAAGAAATCTCCAAAAGATAAATTCACAAATGCTGAACCTGATCATTTCCATTAGTGACTAGAGCCAAGAACTCACTGTTACTGCACACACACACACCCCCACACACATAACTCACTGTGTTAACACACACACACAGACATACACATAACTCACTGTGTTAACACACACACACACACACACACACACACACACACACACAGACACACACCTAACTCACTGTGTTAACACACACACACAGACACACACCTAACTCACTGTGTTAACACACACACACAGACACACACATAACTCATTGTGTTGACACACACGTCTGTGTTACCACACATCTATGTCTCAACAAGATCCATTTCATCGGCCCCGTCTCTATTAAATATGATTGGTCTATAGAATGTGGTGATGTCACCACATGGACCAGTTGATTCACTCACTGCATCCAACACTTTTCCAACTTTCTCCAGCTAAACTCAGATAAGACTCAAGTCATAGTCTTTGGCCACAGAAACATAGAGAAAAGTGTCAGCATCACCTCCAGTCTCTCTCTCTAAAACCTTCAAATCAGGCTAGAAATCTAAAGGTAATAATGGACTCAGACTTGAACTTTAACAGCCACATCAAATCAATAACATCTGCAGCATTTACCACCTAAAAAACATGTCAAAAATCATCCAGACTTGTAGAGACTTGTTCATGCATTTGTCTTCAGTAGGTTAGACTATTGTAACGGCCTGTTCACTGATCTCTCCAAACAAGTGTTAAGACAAAGCAAGATCCCTCAAAAAGGGGTAAATCATCAACATTACTCAAACATGAATCACTCCAAATATAACGTCAAAGGCTCAATGAGAAGAAACGACTAGAACATGGATAAAGATGTGAAAAGTCCAGTTTAAAGAACAGCTCTGATTGAAGTCCTTACCTCCAGACCTGCCACCGTCTGGCTCATAGCCTCCTCCTCCTCCACCCACGTCAAACAAGTCAGTGTCCTTCAGAGTCCCTCCTCCACCTTCCAACACAAAAATGACACATTTAAACACATTTACTCCTCTACATGTGAAGGGTCATATATGTACAGCCTGTGACGTCATATTCAGTTACCCAAGATTATGCAAACATGAACATCTACTCGAAAATCAAATGAAATGTGTGTGCATGTGTGTGTTCATGTGCGCGTGTTCATGCGCAATTGTTTGTGTATGTGTGTGCACGTATGTTTGTGTGTGTATGTTGGGGTGTGTGTGTGTGTGTGTGAGTGCACAGGGGTGTGTGTGTGTAAGTGCACATAAATGTGTGTGTGAGTACATTGTGTTTGTGTTAAATCTCCTGAACACTCGTGTTGATCAAAGGCTCCTAAACTTGTGCTCTTTAAATACAGTTTCATTTGTTTCTTGTATTTTTTCTTGGGACTTAAGAAATTCTTAAAACTTTTGTGTCAGTGTTTGCTAATGCATGCATTATGTCACCATGGCAACTGCTAAACATTTCTCCATACACAAACATGTAGAACACCCCCAGCGTGATGTCACTGCAAAGTATCAAAAATAGTTCAAAATTGTTGAAATTACCTCCTCCACCACTAGGCGGGGCAACAACAGGTGGTTTAGTTGGGACAGGATCATCATCTGTAAAATACAACATTAGACAAACATATTTAGAACAGAACATGTGTTCACCTCATCACAACAGAGACAGGGCCGCACCTGTCACACCTGGAGTTTAACCTGAGACAGGGCTGCACCTGTCACACCTGGAGTTTAACCTGAGACAGGGCTGCACCTGTCACACCTGGAGTTTAACCTGAGACAGGGCTGCACCTGTCACACCTGGAGTTCAACCTGAGACAGGGCTGCACCTGTCACACCTGGAGTTTAACCTGAGACAGGGCTGCACCTGTCACACCTGGAGTTCAACCTGAGACAGGGCTGCACCTGTCACACCTGGAGTTTAACCTGAGACAGGGCTGCACCTGTCACACCTGGAGTTTAACCTGAGACAGGGCCGCACCTGTCACACAGGGCTCTCAGGTGCACTTCTCTGTGTGGACCTGGTTTATGGTTACTCTCTGTGATCACTGGGCCTTTCCACATGGAACAAAAAACTGACATAAAGTTCAATGTCTTCTCTGACAAAATTCAAATGATCTTTTCCACTGTCTCTTCTTAAAGTATATAGAGTTCTATAGATATGTGTAAACCCTCAGTCATCCATGTCTTTTGTTAGAGTTATATAGATGTATATAGAGGTATATAATTCAATTCAATTCATTTATTTTTGTAACGCCCAAAATCACAACAACAGTTATCTCGAGGGGCGTTCATGTTTTGGTTGATGGGGGAAACCGGAGTACCTGGAGGAAACCCATCCAGACACGAGGAGAAACATGAAAAACTCCACACAGAAAGGCCTGGTGACCCGGGGATCGAACCAAACCTTCTGCTGTGAGACATGAGCCACTCAGCCACCGTGCTGCCTATATATATAGAGGTATATAGATGTATATAGATGTACATAGATGTATATAGACATATATAGATGTATATAGATGTACATAGATGTATATAGACGTATATAGACATATATAGATGTATATAGATGCAAATAGACGTATATAGGCCCTGCCCTACACCTGAAATGATGACATCAAATTCTAGAATTTCTCCTGTAATCCAACAGCTTTACCTCCAAATGCATCAGACAGGTCAAAGGTCATATCCTCTAAAAGAGACAAGAAGAATTTATTAACATGGAATTTTCATGAATTTTAACAGAATATTTCACAATTCAAAATGACTCACTGTCTTTTTTGGGCGGTGCTGCTGTTACTTTGGGTCCTGAAAAGACAAAAACATGTTAACTTTTATATAATGGCAAAAGAGGACTAAACCAGGACTAGAACAGGACTAAACCAGGACTAGAACAGGACTAAACCAGGACTAAACCAGGACTAGAACAGGACTAGTACAGGACTAGTACAGGACCAAACCAGGACTAGAACTGGACTAAACCAGGACTGAACCAGGACTAAACCAGGACTAGAACAGGACTAAACTAGGACTAAGCCAGGAGTAGAGCAGGACTAAACCAGGACCAAAACAGGACTAGAACAGGACTAAACCAGGACTAGAACAGGACAGGGACATTTCAGAGTTAATAGAGGTCTAAACTGCAGGGTTAGCAGCTTCTACACACAATAATAGCAAATTGCTGAATCAAATTGCAGTATGTAATGATTGTTGAGGCTTGACCGTATGAAACAAGAGTGAAGTGTGAAGGGCACTGCATCACCCATGTGAAGAATCTCACTCATTTTAATGTCATTTTATCATTGTTCTAGCACACACGATTGCTTACCATCATCCAACGCATCTGCGAGGTCAAAATCTGTCAACAAATAAGAAAAGACAGCTTCAAAATATAACTCTCATTTTGAAATAACAAACTAAAGGTCCTGTACCCCATTTTTCAAAATATTTGAGCAAAATGTGCCTTGCTCAAGAACAGTTGTATAAACAGCTCATGAGGTCAAAATAAAGTCTTTTATTGTCCGAGAAACAGGAAGTGCGCTGTTAGCATGCTAGTTGCTGTTAGCTTTTACCATCACGACAAAAATCCACTCTGGTCTCTGAGAAAAAAAAAACACTTCTAAACTCATTGTGGTGATTTAAAATGTCTGTTTTTCACATTTTTAAAACCATAAAAATCTGGTAAAGAGACTTTAATAATGAAAAGTGAGTATTTGTTGAGTTTCTATGGCAACAAAACAACAGGAAGTGAAACATGAGTCATTTCCTTCTTTGTGTGCATGGGCCTGTTTAGTGCTGCTGTGCTACAAACATAACATATACCCTACAAGATAACAGCAAAATAATATATATATATTTTTTTTCTTTTTTTTTTTTCTTTTGTAAATCAAAATACCAATTATTTTTATTTATTTACTGAAATAAAAATTTTATTTGTAGTGTAAAGTGATCAGTGACCAGTCACAGGTTTGGACACTCCCTCTCATTCAATGTGTTTTCTCTTTATTTTTATTACGTTCCACATTTTATAAATATAAACAAAGACATCAAATATATGAAGTAAGATGTGTAGAATTATGTAATAAAGGAAAAAACTGAAATAACTCAAAATATAAAAGTATGTGTTTTATATTTGATGTTCAAATCCTCACAGCTTTTTGCTTTGTCACATTATATTTCGGAGTTATTTCACTTACTTCTTCCTTTAATACATAATTCCAAACATCAAGCTTCATATATTTGATGTCTTCTGTATAAAATTTAGTTACAGTGGTCCCTCATTTATCGCGGGGGTTATGTTCTAAAAATAACCCGCAATAGGCGAAATCTGTGAAGTATCAGCTTTATTTTTTATTTTTATTTTTCTCACATTTGTCTCTTGTTTAAACACTCGTACCAGAGTGTTCTTGTAGTATTTCTGTACTCACTGTACCAGTGTGTTCCTGTAGTATCCCTGTACTCGCTGTACCAGTGTGTTCCTGTAGTATCCCTGTACTCGCTGTACCAGTGTGTTCCTGTAGTATCCCTGTACTCGTACCAGTGTGTTCCTGTAGTATCCCTGTACTCGCTGTACCAGTGTGTTCCTGAAGTATCCCTGTACTCGTACCAGTGTGTTCCTGTAGTATCCCTGTACTCGCTGTACCAGTGTGTTCCTGTAGTATCCCTGTACTCGCTGTACCAGTGTGTTCCTGAAGTATCCCTGTACTCATTGTCAGAAGAACTGGATTTTCCACTTTTTCGCTCAGATTTGACTCTTGTATAACATTGTACATATATATAAGTCTATGTGTCTTATACTTGTGAAAGACACAGTTCAACATCATTATAAACATATTCAGGAAAGATTCATTTCTGTCAAGGGGACTTTTTTTTTTGTATCGATACCTGTGAACGATGTGCATCTAGTTTCGATACTAGTATTGATTCATTTCTGTTTTTTGATATACTTGTATAAATATGACCTGATCTGCTAATGACTTGTGTGACTTCCATGTGAGCTCTGATCCAGTTGAATCAGTTGAGGATGTTGTTCTGAGGATTACACACATGGATGTTAGCTTGTGTTACTTTTTATGTTGGCTGCAGTCTAACAGGAAAGGATCATGGGTAATGTGGTTCCCTGATGTTTATTCCCTAGTGTAGTCGTTGGTTTAGTGGTTTAGTCCTGGTTTACTCTCACTCTGCTCTCTATTCCTCAGTAGTATTTTCCATAGAATGTTGTGGTGTAGTCACATGGTTCAGTCTTGTTTAGTCCTGGTTCAGTCCTGGTTCAGTCCTGGTTTAGTCCTGGTTTAGTCCTGTCTCTGCTCTCTGTTCCTCAGTAGTATATAAGTATTTTCCATAGTCTGTCGTGTCATCACATGGTTTGAATCTGTGACTCAGGCTTGAGTCTTGTGCCTTTGCAGATTGTGTGGTTTTATTATTTAAACCAAACCGCGTGTGTGCAGGAAGCTCTTTGTAACATGACCTAAAAATGCATAAGTACAATACTATAGCTCAGGGGGAAACAGCCTAAATGTGCGAGGAAGACAGTGATACTCTGCAATCACGCTGAGGGGTTCTACATGTATGTGTATGGCCGAATGTTCAGCAGTTACCATGGTGACACAGTGCACACATTAACAAACACTACCAAAAAGCCAAAATAAGTCAAGACAGTCTAAAAACTCTGTATAAAAAGTGCATTTAAAGAGCACATGTTCAGGAGCCTGTGATCAGTCTGAGTGTTCATGGTCCTGTTTGAGTTTGATTTTACACAAAAAGGTGAGAGTGACTCACTGAAAAACTGTTGGCTAATGCTACTGTTAATGCTAATGCTAGCTAGCTTGTGACTGTGATGTTATTTGAGAGGGACTTGTTTAACAGCACAAATCAGATCACTTGTTGTTGTTCAGATAAATCAGCTCTCTGACTTGAGTAATAAAGCTTCAGACAGAGCAGTGCCTCCAGTGAGCTTCACACCTCCAGAGAATGTGGATGACAGCAGCTGTGAAGTATCTACAGTTGTCTTTCACTATTACGTGGCTCCCCCTTTACGGTCTTGCTGTTTTGTGTATTTTTCCAGTGCCATTCTAGACGCTTTTTTACAGTGTATGAACGTACAATTGACCTCCGCATCTCTTGCACAGCACAGAATGCATTCAGGCCGCCAAATTTACATAAATGTTTGATCAACACTACAGTGGAGCGGCGCCAGGACAAAGAGGACGGTCAAAGGAACTGTGAAATACACGAGTCACTATTAATCAATCAAACAAGAAAGAAATGTGAGAAAATGTTAATGCCTGTCTGAGAAAAGTGTATAAATTGTGTGGTGAGGGGTTTTACAGCCTTAAAACATATATAATAATTGTAAAAAAAAAATAAAGCTGACTACTTTGCGGATTTCTCCTATTGTGGGTTATTTTTGGAACGTAACCCCCGGGATAAACCAGGGACCACTGTATTGGCAGTTTCTACTTTTGAATGAAGATTTGTCCAGCAGCAGAGTCACTTTTGATGGGTCGTCTAATATAAACAGGCTTTATTATACTTTGCAATCCAGATTTGATGTTTTTTCATGATGCTTGCAGAGATGTCAATAACTCCACAGACACTAAACCAAAAGTGCTTTTCTATGAGTCAAAGTCACTGTTTCTTACAGTGAAGCAGCTCAGGCATGTCTGGTTTTGAGTGAACATTTGTAAAGTATCTTTAATGAATGGGTGTGGACTGTAACCTTTGTAACGTTTGTGAATGTGAATGACTTTAAAGGGGCACTGTGTAACCTTTCTGGAGGCTCCTTCTTCTTTTAGTCCTGGTTTAGTCTTGTTTTAGGCCCTGGTTTAGTGCTGGTTTGATCCTTATTTAGTCCTGATTTAATCTTAGTCTTGGTTTAGTCCAGGTTTAATCCTCGTTTGTGAATGTGAATGACTTTAAAGGGGCACTGTGTAACTTTTCTGGAGTGTCCACCTTCTTGTCTCTATGGAGATTCTGTTGCCTGAAATGTTCCACAGTACATCACTTAAGCTACATCTACATGGAGACAAGCAGGTTACTTATTTGAATAAATGCCAGATGGATAGACAGGTTTAATGCCATACAGTGGTACATTTCAGGCAAAGCAACATCTATGAATGCATCACAAATACTAAAAATGCAGACTTATTTAAGAGAGAATACATCTGAATGGATGTTCAAATCACATGACGACAGCACAGAGGTGTTTAAAGTTAAGTTCAGACATCAGTGCAGTCTGATCTCACAGTGATCAGTTTAGTGCAGAGGTGCCCAAACTTTTTTATTGACCGCCACATCTCAAAAAATATTCAAAGCGGAGGGCCACAGACCAGTGCTTTATACACAGCTTTGACAGAGACGCCGTGTATTAATAAGGCTTCAAACATATTCATTTTAGGTCTGTATCACAATGAAATGTGATGTTATAGTGGCAGAAATAGTTTAATTTGCTGTTTAAAGTACTGCTTATGATCAATTGGGCCAGTTCAGCAGGAGGCATGAGGGCCAAAAAAAAACTGGTCTGAGGGCTGCATTTGGCCCCCGGGCCATTGTTTGGACACCCCTGGTTTAGTGAGTCTGTTTAGCCTCTAACTGACATACTACAGAGTTTTATGCCCAGTATATAACCTTATTTCACCTTATTTACATTATTATATGAACAATTTATGTCGATATATTTACAAGACACATTCTCCATTGTAATTACAGTCATTTAGTCAGGCCTGGACAGCAGGTGTTTGAATGACACAGGGACACGCCTCACTGGGCATCAGCTACACTTACTTTTCTATTCAGTGAAGAAGAAAATGTATTTAGTAACAGAATACTCTCATACATGGGCCAATCAGAGTACTGTGTTGTGAATACACTGATACATGGGCCAATCAGAGTACTGTGTTTTTTATTGCGGGGGTTATGTTCTAAAAATAACCCATAATAGGCAAAATCCGTGAAGTAGTCAGCTTTATTTTTTACAATTATTATATATATTTTAAGGCTGTCAAACCCCTCACCACACACTTTATACACTTTTCTCACACAGGCATTAACATTTTCTCACATTTCTCTCGTTTAAACTCTCTCAAAGTTCAAACCTTCGTAGGCGTCTTTGTCGGTGCAGAACGTTTCATCGACATTGTGGGTTTTGTCGGGGAGAAAACAAATTGCAAACATACAGCACTTCAGAGTCACACTGAGATCTAACATTTATGTAAATTTGTCTGAACACATTCTGTACTGTACAGGAGACACGGCACGGAGGAGACTGATGGACAATGGTCTAAAGTCCAACAGCCAATCAGGACACAGAACACAATGGTCTACAGTCCAACAGCCAATCAGGACGCACGACACAATGGTCTACAGTCCAACAGTTAATCAGGACGCAGAACACAATGCAGTTACACTTCATACACTGTAAAAAATCATGCAAAATTGCACAGAAAAAATCCATGAAACAGCGAGACCGCGAAAGGTCAACCATGATAGTGAGGGACAGCTTTTTAACCTGATACATTCTGATACAGAGGACTGCATTCTGAATACTCTGAATACTTTTAAAGTTGAATTATATTATAGTATAAAAACATGACATATAATTACAAAAAGCTTTATTTTTCCTGCACTGTTTATTCTTCATTTATTTATATCTAATTAGAGAGACATACTGCACGCATGCGCACTGCAGGAGCTGTGTTTTATCTAATACTGTGCAGTTAAAGACTAAAGGACAAAGAAAGTTCTGTCGCGTATTCATTGGATTTTAGTAAAGTAACTGTATTCTGAAAACTAACTGAAAGTTAGAGTAACTGTAGCACAATACAGGTTCTCACAAAGAGGTACTCACAATTAGGTACTCACAATGAGTATTCAGAATATCTCAGTATATGTATTCAGTTTTGTTTTTGTTTTTTGTTTTTATTGTTTTTTTGCAATAATTCAAATCTAAATGCCTGTGACAGTTTAATTCAGTTTAATTTAACAGTAGGGTTTAAAAATAGTCCAGGCTGTGACATGATTCACGAAGCCTGAAAAAAAACCACCCAGAGCTCAGCAAATGGAACAATCTGACTCAAAGTTACGTAAAGACTTTGGAATAGTTTATAACTGCATGTATACGCTTTATAGCACGTTTTAAAACAACAAAACGACGTCAGACTGGACAAAAGCCTGACATTGTGGGCTCGTTTTGCACGGTCAGACAGTAAACACAACTTTGTCCATGTTAGTCGATACTTAGTCGTTATTAGTCGTTACTCACTCATGTCCTGCGCCAGGGTCCCGCTCAGGAGCAAAAACAACCCCGCTATCCTAAAAAACAGCTTCATGTTGCTTTTTCTAAGTTTTTAAGCGTGGATCAAAGTTAAATCCGTGAATAAAGTGCAGATTTGCCCGTGTGTCCGTGTGCTGTGCGTCAGACCAACGCCAGGCTCGTATTACAGAACAGCGCGACTGGGCCGCGCCCTCCCCGTGGAAACAGCACGGAGCAGGCGCGGACTGACACTTTCAAACTCAAAATTATAAAGATTATGTACTTAAATAGTCGATAATTACCAAGCCGAATTAAATATGACACTTTAATAGTAGCTACTGTCTAATGACAGTCTTGGATTGAGCTTCCATTTTTCCGAAATTGTAAAAATATGTTAAATGTTGATCATTAGTGAATAGGGTCTGTTTTTTGAATGTACCTGCGCGAAGACGAGTGAAGCAGTTTAAAAATAATAGTATGACGCCATCTTGTGTCTAAAACATGTAAACTGCACTGAATAGTCCAGGTGTGGTGTGTTTATTTAAGTCACATGTGTGGTGTTGACAGATTTCATGAAATGTCCAACGATGAACAAAGTAGATGAGACAGAACAGGCCTGGACTTCACTTATAACTCAATGACAAATGTTTGAGACAAATGTTTAAGCGTCAAGACGTTTGGCTGTTCATCCTGTTGTGGTCACATTACTGCTGGACACTGCCTTATATCTGTCTGAAGGAGAAGCTAAGTCCACTGAAGCTAACACACCTGTTTCTGTTTGTTACCTCGGTCTAATGAGCTACACTAAGAGTCCAGCTAATAAACCTGACATTCAAACCTGTTTTATTGCTCATATGTGTTCCATTACCCCATCCCCAGTCCATAGAATATGTCGGTTTCTGTTCTGTTGTAGAAGAACAGGCACAGAGGCTTGGGAATCGTTCTGTAGATTTTTATTTTACAGTCGGGTTAAAGGCAGTGTACAGCAAAATTCAAAGCAGAATCAAATGCAGAGTCCAACAATTTTAGATTCCACCAGTGTTTTAACTGTTACGCACTCTGTATCAAAGAAGCTATTGTGAAGAAGTGCGAAATGTGACCTTGGCCAAAATGTAACGTTATGTCTGAGTTTTCTGTGATGACAAAAAATGACACTGTTTTGTGGGAAACAGAATTTTTTGTAAGCACAGTAATATATTTGTATATTGTTCACAATTCCCCCTTTTGATCACATACACATGTGATCATTAACAGAAAGCCGCCAGCCGCTACCTTTCAACAAAAACAAAATAAACCACCCAGAAAATCATAAGTCTTAGCTAAAACATAAAGATATATTAAAAAAAAATAAAAATTATCAATATCAAGTGGATAATTTCATAAAATGTTAGCAAAGCTTCAAATCATAAAATATTGTATAAAATATGTGACACTCAGATTAATAAAATGTGTATGACACTTGGACAGCATGGATGAAACAAAGAGCAGCTACTGAAGGAAACACCAAGAATATAATTAGATTTAAACTGAGTTTCAAAGTCAGAGTTATCTGGTGAATCATTGGTCAATAGGGGTTCAGAGGCAGACAAATGCAAAAGCTGAGTGTGTGGTTGTTGTTTAGCTATAGCAGTAGTGATAAGATGTTCAATAAGATTACGAAGGCAAGGGACAACACAACATCCAATTATAATAAGTACTGCAATGATGATCATGATAGTAGTGAAAACAGAGACAATGGTTCCTGTCCAGGGACCAAAAATTCTGTAGAACCAGGCTGACCAAGAATTGTTGGGGATCCCTGGATTTTCAGATAATTCACACGCTAATGATTTGAGTTTAAGCAGGGCTTTTGTGACACTTCCATCTGGGGCAGTGTTATTGGGAATGTAAGTGCAACAAACATAGAGCATACACCACCTTCTTTGGCTAATAACATATCTAAAGCGATATGGTTCTGCCAGGCCATCGGAGATGTGGGACCCAGTTGTTCAGTTATTCCTTCTAGAGCTTCAACAGTGAAGTGCAAAAATCTTTGTTGATTGTAATATAAGTAATTTATCCAGGCTACATTTTTATTAGATGTGACCCATGAAAACAAAATAGAGGCTAAACCTGCCAAAACCTCATCCTGGGCTTTATATTCATCTGGGACACAACAGGGTGTGTTTACAGCATGAAGATAGATGTCTTTATTAAATGAGCCCAAGGGTTTGTCTTTGGAAAGGAATAACAGATCTTTTCTGGATTTGGTGTAGTTTAATAGCATACGGATTATCAGGTAGTTTAAAGTCGTCAATAGTGGGAAATGCGTCAGCAGGTATAAGAGTAAAAGGGATAATAAGCATTACCAGGGTGCATTGTCCAGTTCAGGTCTTGGGTAGCATAGCATGTAAGTGTAGGTCTGCACAGAGTCACCAAATATCTGCTCTTGCCAGGGAATGATAGAATAAGTCCGCATAAGGTTCAGACATTAATGTTCTGTTACAATGCAAGTCAGTAAAGTCTCCAAATTGTTTGTCAGGGTTTGTATGTGTCCTGCTCGCAAAACAGGTGTATTTTCTGTCTCCAACAGCCCAATTGAATGGCACATCTTTAGAAGTGACAACTGGAAATACTTTGTCTAAATGATAACAGTTATCAGTGCTATCAAAAGTTTTGTGTGTAAACAATTTGAGCATACATATCATGTCTGTATCATTGTTATAAGGGGCAGGTGCAGTAGTCAATTGTGGCCTAGCCGAGGCGCATGCAAAGCAATTCTCGTTAGTCATAGTTTTAGTAGTATATTGAACCCATTTTAACCATAAATTTGCTCCAATTTCTGCACCTGTCTCTAGAAAGATTACTTGGGACATAGATAGTTCTTCAAAATACTTAACAATGCTGGCGTTTCGTAATGGTGGGCGTGGATGTACATATAATGAAAACGTTGTAAGTTCTCCCACTGACTTAAGTAGGCATAGGATAAATGTACTATTATCAGATGGAGCAGGTGATTTCAGTGTTAAAATGACTGCATTACAGTGTGGATATGGCTTGGGGCTTTTTATTATAGCGAGACGTTTAGGTAAAGGAGGATTTTGTGGAAAGTGTGGCTTGTATTTATGGGTCCAGTCAGTAGTTGAGGCAATTGTAATCAAATATCCAGGTTTCATGTCTGATACAATAGAGATTTTTCTATTTGAGAGTTCACAAGGGTCAGTCGTCCAGGTCCGAAAGTTACATATGTCAAATTGTGCTGTACAGTCCTGTCCTTCTAAACAATTAATAGTGATTTTTTTTCCTGTAGATTTTAAACCTGTTTCTCTTGGTGCCCTTTTCTGTGCTCTCCATTTCATACCTGTATTGTTGCGATCCTCTCCAGCCGGAGGGTGCATGTCACTTGTTATATTTGTGGCGTTTGTGGTTGATCTTGTTGGCTGTCCGAGGTCCTCTTTCATCTCACTATTGTGTAGATACCACCAAGCTAAAACAAGAAAAGTAGAAATGATTAAGAAAAAAAAAGAAGTTCAGGTAAGGTACATGGAAAATGAGGGCATGGTCTATACTCCCCCTTTTTCTCTCTCTTCTTCCTCCCCCGGAGCCCCGGGGTAGGGTGTGCCTGGTCCCTCCCCATCTGGTTCTGGAGCTGCTGTGTTGATGTCAGCGCAAACCTCGGCAAGGGTACGTTGAGTGGGGTCCACTGGACACTTGATGCAATGTGATAGATGGTACCAGAACTTAGAATCGCCGTGCTGGACCTGCACAGATCTCCCGGTTGATTGAGTGATTTTGTAGGGTCCAGTTTGGTAGGGTTGAGTCCAGTTATTGCATTTGTGTACTTTAATGTAGACCCAGGAACCAGGGGCCAGGTCATTGTCAGCGTCTGGAGTCATTTGAACAGTGTGAGTCCTTTCTCTACATTTGTGCATTTCAGAGACTATTTTCTGCAGCATTTGGACATAGTCATGATGTTGTTTGTCCCAGTCAAGGAAAGGAGAATCCTCATTGAAAGGTCCAGTTGGTTTGTTCATTTCTCATCCAGTCAAAAGCATGTGAGGTGTAAAACATGTGGTTCTGTTTACACTGTTCCTGATGTCCATCAAGACAACAGGAAGAGCTGTGACCCAATCTATTTTGCAAGTTTGCCAAAAATAGTAGCATTCATACGTTCAACTTGACCCTGGCTTGAAGGATGGTAGATACAACCAAAATGCTGAGAAATGGTTAAGGCCTTTAATGAGTCGCGGACTACCTTAGCTGTAAAATGAGTTCCATTATCTGACCTGATCTGATAAGGGACACCAAATCTAGGGATTACCTCCTGCACTGAATGTTTAACAACTTCTTTAGCTGACTCTGTTTTGCACGGAAATGCTTCTACCCATTTAGTGTACTCGCACACAATCACTAAAAGATAACGAAAACCGCAATTGCGCATGTCAGGGCCCATATCTGTAAAATCCACCACAATCTTCTCAAAAGGTTTATTTGGAAGTGTAAAACTGCCAGGTGGAGGTTTACAGGTCTTCTTGGGGTTCATAATTTGGCAGGTGTGACAAGTGGCAATCCAATATCGCAAAAGCGATTTTATGTGTGGGTGCCACCAAAGGTCAATGTGTTTCAGGAGTGCTTCATAGCTTCTGTGTGTTGGTCCATGATATTCATCAAATAGTATCTGTAAGAGTGGTATTGGTGCAACAACATTTCCTTCATGGTTTCTCCATAGCCCATCTTCATCTTTTTTAGCTCCTCTCTGTGTCCAGACAGAATGTTCATATGCTCCAGCTGCTTGTTGGATTTCTCTTACATATGTTTTTTCGATGATTCTTTGTGGTGTCGTCGCTGGTGCTGTGTCAGGCATTTCTGGTATTTTGTCTTGTGTTTCTGTGTTAGTTTCTCCATTTGTAGTTGAGGATCTTCGGGCAGCCATTGCTCTCCCATTGTAGTTGGCAGCCTGTTTTGCGGCTGTGTCTGCTGCATGATTTCCTTGAGAAATTAAGTCATTTCCTTTAGTGTGAGCTTTGCATTTCATTATGGCCACTCTTCTTGGTAGTTGTACTGCCTTAATGATTTGTTTTATCAGAGTCTCATGTTTGATTGGAGTTCCATGGACCAATTTGAAACCATTTCTAATCCAGCCAGAAATCGAAATGGTTACCGTTTTAAATGCATAGGCCGAATCTGTGTAGATGTTAACTGAGCGATTTTCAGATAGTTATAGGGCTCTCAGCATAGCTGTCAATTCAGCTACTTGAGCAGATCCATGTGGAATTTGTTGTGCCTCCTTGTGTCTCCTGCTGTATCACAACATATGATGAAATGGTGGAACCACCTGTGGCTCTGTGTGAGCATCCATCACAAAAACGTGTAAGTTCGGCTTCAGGTAGAGATGTAGTTTGTAGGTCTGCTCACACATACATTTCAGTCTTCACCTTCTCCTCACATACATGTGGTGTTCCTTCTGTGTCCATATTTAAGGCCATGTTGATGTTTCCTCCTTCATAGGTTATGTGTGACTGTTTCAGTGTCTGAGCAATGCTGTTAGTTCTTTGAGCTGTGGTTATGAACAATCTTGAGTTCAAATAAGCCAGAATTCCATGGTTTGTGTGAACCACTAGAGGGTGATTCTGCACATTGTGAGCTGTCTTGTCAATAGTTTTAGTCAGGGTCGCCAAATATCTTGCACATCCAGGTTGAGCTTGATCATGGCTATCTAATTTGCACGAGTAATGTTTCAAAACTCTTCTCTCTCCCGATCATTTCTGGTATGGCACAGACTGTACAAAGGCTTGTTTTTCAACAACATCCAGGTGGAATGGAATAGTACAATCTGGTGCACATAGAGCACATGCAGAGCAAATGGCTTGTTTTGTCTTTGTGAATGCTTCTTCAGCTTCTGTGTTCCATTCCAGTTCTGCTGTTGGAGTCCCAAAAAAACTGAGCATCTGTCGAACTGTAGTTGGTTTTGGTGTTGTCAGGATTGCATCTTTATTGCTGTCTGTCACTCCTTGGGCTCCATTTGATATTTTTCATCCCAGGAAGTGAACTGTTCTTCTTGGCACTTGAACCTTTTGCCGCTTTACCTTGTATCATTTGGTGGACAGATGAGTCAGGAGCTTGACAGTGGCTTGTAGCACATCTTGAGATGTTGGACCAGCCACATACTGGATTAGAGTGTATTTTGAGTTCAGAGTGAGATCGGTCAAGTCTTTTCTCAAGAAATGATTGAAAGTGTCCATCCTTGTGGCATACGAGCATAGGTCTACTGTTTCCCATTGAAGGTAAATGCAAAGTATTTTTGTGATTCTGGACCAATGTTCATGGTGAAAAAGGCATTTGCCAGATCTATAACTGTATAGAACTGATGTTGAGGCGACAGATTGTTGAGAGCAATGTATGGATCTGGGACGGGGTGTGATTCTCCTGCTGTGACTTCATTTATGGGTCTGAAATCTTGCACCATGCGCCAATTCACAAGGTCAGATTTCTTCACGGGGAACAGTGGCATTCAGAGTGTGTTTCATGAATTACTCCAGCCATCAGGAGTCCATCAATTGTCTCTTGAATGCTTGCCATTTGTTCTAATTTCAGTGGATACTGAGGGCGGTTAATAGGACGGTCTGTAGTTAACTCAACACGAACCACGTGTTTAGTCTGCCCTACGTCATTTGGGTGTGTCATCCAGATGTGATTTGGAACTGGATTTAAATATTTTTCTGAGTCAGGGTGATTTTCATGAGTTGATTTGATTTCATGACTTGTTTGCTTGGATGTTCTTGTTATGTCTCCCATGTCTTGAGGTAGAATGATTTTGAAAATGTGGTTGTTATAAAAGATCTCCGGTTGCACTGTTGGTTCATAGTGTAACTTGGCTGCCAGTTTTGTCATTGGTCCCAGTTTTTTCTGGGTGTGATTCTTTGAGATTGCCAGGGACACATGTGGAGCACTTTCTTCATCCTCTCTGTAGTAGGGCTTCAGTTCTACAGGCAGAGTGACAGCCAGGGCCATTCCTTGTGGTCCTAGGTACAGACATGGATATGTTATGTGGAATGTTTGTCCATTGACTCTATCCCAGTCTTCATCATATGTGTCATCTTCCAGATCAGTGTAATACATCGTTGCATGCAGTGGGTCGTGCGGCTCTCTCAAAGGGTAGATTGATTTTGCCCATGTCTTGTATGTTTGCCATAGATGGGAGGCTGCATTTCCTGCCTCTGGATCTGGACTGTGGTTGGTGCTTTCAAATCTTCTATCACATCAGGGGACAAGTATAAAATCTTGGTGTGGTTCTTTGGTTCCAGGCTTCTTATCAATGCAATAGTCTTTGACTTTGTGAGTAGTTTGTGTCTTTCTAGACAGAAAACTAGAGACAATGAGAGTTTGCACATAAAATCTCTTCCGCAGAGTGAGATTTCACATTCTGGTAGGTAAAGAAATTCATGTTCAGTAGTTAAATCCTCCATGCTTACTGTCAATGGTTCAGTGAAATGTTTTGTTTCTGGTTTTCCTAAACAGCCGGAAATGGACATAGTCTTTGTAGTCAGTGAAAATGGGTGTCTTATGCAGGAAACTGTGGCTCCTGAGTCCACTAAAAAAACCTTCTGTCCATTTATCATCAAGACCACCACTGGTTCGCTTCTCCATGGTTTCAGCGACTGGCGTTGGTATGGCTGTAGGCCCCTTCAGTTGTCATATTCATCAAAACAGCCGTGGTCATCAGGATATTGAGCGTAGTTGTCACGGCGAAGTGGCATCATTCTTGGGGCTTGGGGTAGTCCATATTGTCCTGGACTTTGTTGTGTCACTATGGTTGGAGCTGGTTGTATTTGTGGTTGGACCTGCTGCATCAGCAGCTGAGCATTTTGCATGAAATTTTGATTGTACCCCTGTTGTGGCGGCACCTGATTGTATCCATGTTGTGGCTGAATTTGTTGTTGCCTTAGTGGGCAGTCTCTTGACCAATGTCCAATTCCACCACATGCATAACATTGATTGGGTTGCATATTCATGTTTCTCCCTCTTCCTCTTCCTATTCCTCCTCGTCCACTCCTTCCTCGTCCTCTTCCTTGTCCTCCTCTTCCTCCAGGAGCCGTGTAGATTATAACTCCTGGGTTCATTTGGGCTGGAGCAGGAGCTGGTGGTTGTTGGTGTACTGCTGGTTGTTGGATAGATGGAGCTTGTTGTTGTTGCATGACCATATTGATTGCAGCAGCAAGTTGATTGGTTGTGGCAGTTTCTTGGACTGTCAGTACCTTTGTAGTTTTCTTCTTGTTTTCTTTCTCTTTGACTTCTTCCTGGAGTTTTTTTAGTTGTAATTTTAGTCATTAGCCATTTCCATATTTAGTTTCTGCTCTTCATTTTCACTTTTAGACTGGAGCCATTTAGAGACAAAGTGGCTGCATTGCATGTCAAATTCTTCTTCTGGCTTAGAGTGGAGGCCCACTACTTCACTCAAGCGTTCTTGAACTGGTTTTGATAATCCTCTGACCAGAGCTGAGAAAAACATCACTGTGGATCCAGTTCCTGTCTGCAGGGGTTCTCCTGTTGTGTCATAGAATAGTGCCTTGGCTCTTTGTTTGTATGTGTGGTAATCTTCACCGCTCTTCATCTGCAGGGACAGCAGTCCATCATGGAGCATAGTTGGGAAGCGTTTTTTCAGTTCTTCTGACAGGTGAAGCTTGAATGTGACCAGGCCTGTGTTACTTTGAATTGGTGCATGAAGCTTTTGTTGTATTGCTCCACGTATGTTTTCTGCAGTTGTCTCATCAGTGGCTCTCACCAAGGCGGCTTGTATGTCTCCCCAGCAGAGGGTTTCTCCTGCTGTGTACTTAAGCCGAGCACGGAGCCAGGCCAGTCCACTCTGGGTGATGTGTGGGAGGCTCATCATCAAGGAGTTAAAATCTTAAAGTTGAAATGGTTGGTACAGTGGGGTATGTCTGGGCAGTACTCTCAGTGGTGCAATGTGGGCTTTTCCTGGTGTTTCTCCTGGGCCCTAATCAAGCAAATCAGTTGGTGGCTCTTGTCATTTTCCATGGAGGGGCATCATAGATCTATTTATGACTGTGTCTTGTGCACTCTCAATGTCCACTCTGGCGGTGAACGAGCCCGTGATTGGCTGTGGTTCTTCTGGTTTAACGTCTGATGGTGACAATGTTGATGGTGTAGCTCTTTGTTCCAGGACATGTAGCATGCTTTTATCAAGTGGCTTCAGTATTATTTTGGCTGTTTTCTTAGGTTCATCTGGGTCAGTGGAGCTGCCAGAGTCACTTGTTCTGTCACTGGTTTTTCTTGAGATTTCCTTTGGCGCATAGTGTCTGGTCAGGTCAGTCAGTTTTTGTGTTGTTGGTGCTGGTGGGGGTTGGACGTGCTTGTGGAGCCATCAACCAATTCATTTCATTTATTTTGTAACGCCCAAAATCACAACAACAGTTGTCTCGAAGGGCGTTCATGTTTTGGTTGATGGGGGAAACCGGAGTACCCGGAGGAAACCCATCCAGACACGGGGAGAAACATGAAAAACTCCACACAGAAAGGCCTGGTGACCCGGGGATCGAACCAACCTTCTTGCTGTGAGACATGAGTGATGGCACTCAGTCACCGTGCCGCCAAGACACAAAAAACAAAACAACAGGAAGAATCAGACACAACAAGAAAAATCAGACACAACAGGAAAAATCAGACACAACAGGAAAAATCAGACACAACAGGAAAAATCAGACAACATAAGAAATCGGCCAGGCAACCAATCAGTTTGCAGTCGAGGTATGTCTGGGTGGGATTCTAGCTTAGACTCAGCTCCCAAGTGGCTTTTTGTGCGCTCCCTGTGACAAATGCCATCGTCAAATGAATTTCTATGAGGTCTCATAGAATTTCTTTTGTCACGTTGCCTTGCATCTTCCTTTTCCTCCCCTTCATCAGCACTTTCCAAATTTTGGGTCCAGCTGGTGCTGCTTCTGGTGTTGTAGGAATGACTTTTCTGCCCATTGCCATTGTTTCTTATGCACCTCTTAAGTACGGGGTAAATACTAGTACTGGTAGTTTTTTTTGTTTCAGCTTCTCTTTTGGCAGGTATTTTCTCGAATGCCGCCACTTTTCCTGCCTTTTGTTTGGGTTTTGAGACCAGTATATAGGCCAGTGTTTGTTCATGCTTCTGGATTTGGAATTGCTTTGCCCATTTTTCAATTTTTTGTGCAGTCTATAGTTTGTCTTGGTGTTGTTTAACCCTTAAAAGCCCACACCATTAAATCATTGATAGAAAATTCTAATTCTTTGAAATTGGAGCCTTTATTGGTCCCTCTGAACAAACAAATAAAAAAAAAATCTGATATAATTTTCCAAATATGAGTTTCAATTTGTATCATATTTGATATATCAGGTCACAATGCTCAAAGATTTGTTCTTTCCTGAACAAACAAAAATGTGATAAAACACAAACAAGTTCAACAAATTTGTAATTCCAAACATAAAAAGTTCTGCGATAATCTAGCAGAAATCAGAAATCCACCAATGGAACTGGCTGGGTGGAAATATGGAGAGCATAACATTTGAGTTATTTTTACTCATTTTGTGGTTCACAACCTTTTTATTTTGCATTGTGGTAGGTTTGAAAACAGTTTCTGTCCTTGTTCAGGCAAAGATGCACTCTGCATTTCTGACAGTACACATGGGTAAAGTGGCCTGTATAGTGCTTGCATCTCTGTCGGATTGCCCATGTTGCATCCTCAGACACACTGAGGTTGTTCTGAAAGTGAATCAGCATCAACAAATTCAGGAATCGACCCCCTGACATCACATCACAAACAGCGGGGTACCTTATCTCCATCTCCCAGTAGATGTACATTTTAAAGTACATTGGGCATCTGTACTAACCCCATGTGCATGTACATACCTAGAATTTGCTCGATTTCTTGAGCATTTGTGTACACCAACTTTCCATTTTTCTGCACGCTGTACAAGTTTGTTTCTTCGGCAATTTCCTGTAGCATTTTGTCAGTCACACAATCTTTAAAATACATATATGGTGTCCAGTCAAGCCTATCTTCAGAGTCTTCCTCAACACATTCCACAAACTCAATAGATGGAGGTTCAAACTGTTTTCTTTTCCACTGATACACCTTCCTTTTCTCTTTACCCCTTGCCGCCTGCTTTAGTGTTGTGTCCTTTGGTTTTGGTGTGTCCTCTTCTAGGACTTCTGGGCTTTCATCATCATCAATGCTATCTGGGTTTTCCTCTTCCTCATCATGTGACTATCAACCTGTCCAGGGACAACAGATGGAAACTAGCCTGTGGCTAAAATCTGGCATATTTACATATGTATCTTATGCTATCTTAATCTTAATGCTATCTGGGTTTTCCTCTTCCTCATCATCAATGCTATCTGGGTTTTCACCATTAGGAGTCCATTCCTCTTCCTCCTCCTCATCATCTTCACCTAGCTGCCCCATGTCACTTTAATTCCCATCCATCAACATTTTCAGAGCTTCTTCCAAACTGTATTTTCTTGCCATCTAAAAACATACATGCACATAGATTTTGATTTTATTTGAATTGGTCAGTTTTTAGTGTTTAGATTTTTTTGATCAAAATCTCTCATTCACAGCCCATATAAACCTAGCTTGTAAAACCGCATACTTTCACCTGCGAAATATAACTAAAATTAGAAATATTTTACCTAAAAACGATGCTGAAAAACTCATCCATGCATTTGTTACTTCCAGACTTGATTACTGTAATTCCCTGCTTGCCGCCTGCCCCAAAAGTACTATAAGGAGCCTCCAGTTGGTCCAAAATGCAGCGGCCAGAGTCCTAACAGGAACTAAAAGAAGAGACCACATCAGTCCTGTACTAAAATATCTGCACTGGCTTCCTGTCGAGCTTAGAATCAAATTCAAAGTCCTCCTCCTGACATACAAAGCCCTAAACGGTATGGCCCCATCCTATCTGCAAGATGCTATTGTCCCGTACCAGCCAAACAGAGCACTCCGCTCTCAGAATGCAGGACTATTAGTGGTTCCTAGAGTGTCCAAAAGTACAGTGGGAGGGAGAGCATTCAGTTACCAAGCTCCTGTGCTATGGAATCAACTCCCTGCTGATGTTAAACAGGCCCCCACAGTCTCTGTATTTAAGACCAGGCTTAAAACCTTCCTCTTCGGTATAGCGTATGACCAGGTTACTTAGTGAGGGAGTTAGGGTTATTAAAACCCGGGATAAGATAAGCTGCAGTAGGAGTAACTAGCTGGGGGAAGTATGGCAACCTGAGCACTATCCTCTACTTTGCCCTATTTTCTCATCAGCAATGCTATTCACATGTTGTCCCCTGTCCCACTCCCCCTGTGGAGTGTATCTCTTTCAGATGCCCCGATGACAGTTGGACCTCCTCCTTGCCTGGCTCTCCTCCTCCTCGCCCGGCTCTCCTCCTCCTCGTCTGGTCTCCTGGCCGATTTCTTATGTTGTCTGATTTTTCCTGTTGTGTCTGATTTTTCCTGTTGTGTCTGATTTTTCTTGTTGTGTCTGATTCTTCCTGTTGTTTTGTTTTTTGTGTCTTGGCGGCACGGTGACTGAGTGCCATCACTCATGTCTCACAGCAAGAAGGTTGGTTCGATCCCCGGGTCACCAGGCCTTTCTGTGTGGAGTTTTTCATGTTTCTCCCCGTGTCTGGATGGGTTTCCTCCGGGTACTCCGGTTTCCCCCATCAACCAAAACATGAACGCCCTTCGAGACAACTGTTGTTGTGATTTTGGGCGTTACAAAAATAAATGAATTGAATTGAATTGAATAGTGAAAAGCAGTAAGGAAAAGAAAGTCACAAGCAATCGCATCATGGCAACACCGAACTAGTCATCGATAACCATGATAGAATAAGTTACATATATAGTTTTTTTTACTGTAACTGTGTCAAATTATGTAATTTAAAAATAAAAAGACTGTATGTTGTTTGATGTTATACTATATAATGCACAAAATACAATAAAATGTCAATTGACTAATTTAGAGTTACATGACCTTATATACCTGCTGTATCAAATTTGATACATCATTTTCAACACGGTTTTATTAAAACATAGATTATAAAATTTTACATATTTTCACTTTGCATCAACCCAGTAACTGTTCCTATTAATGTTTCAGTAAAAAAAAGTTTTTCTTACCTTAAGCTTTTCAAACTTGGCAAAATTCTTCATCAAAAAACACCTGTGTCCAATTCTTGAGTGATGCTTATCTTGCTGTGTCACTGAAAGGCCTTCTAATGAATAAATTATTACCCCCTGTTGGATTATCTGTGCATTGCATGTATCTGATTGTATACATTAGGTTTTTCATGAAAAAAAAAAAAAAATCACACTGTTAAAGTAGAGGGCTGAAAAACTCTTGTATCAAATATGATACGTTTGGCGTTATAGGGGTAATTTTGTCTTTGTTCAACATCTTGCCACGAACAGTCCAGACTGGGTGTGTCTGATGATGCATGACCTTTGTCTTGTGGTAGCTCATGATTTTTTCCCATTGGGCATTGGTTGGGGCAAGCGTATCTTTACCGCAATGAACTAACCTTTTTGCACTATATTTACTAAACAGCATTTTAATCAGTGTGATTTTAGCTTTAGCTTGTTTAGGATCTGGTTCGTCCTCACAAATCTTTCTCTGTAAATGCTCTAGGAGCTCAGTCATTTTGATCAATTGTTGTGCCATTTCGTAGTATCAATTTCAGTGTTTTTATGTTAAAATTCAAAATTTCTAAAACATAAAAAAATTGGTTACTGTAAGAATATTGTTTATTTGAATTAATTACAATTTTTACAGTATGAATATTAATTTTGAAATTTGAGTGTGTGTCGTGCAGCACATAATCCACAATCAAAAACTAGTTCAAGATAAAACACACACTGCGGGTTTAATCACACAGCACCTATGAAGGTATCTAGCAGACACTGCAAATTAATGTAGCTTTAAGAATATGGATCATACAGCACCTTTAAAATCATCCAGAACACAAACTCCAAACTAATGTAGCTTTAAGAATATGTATCATACACCTCCAAAAGCATTCAGGACACACTGCAAGCTACTGTTGCTTTAAGAATATGCCACACAGCATGTATTTCATACTCAACAACTAGTTAAGAATAAAACACACACACTGGGTTTTGCTTGGCCCTCACTTAGTTACCTCAGTATTTATTCTGTTGCCTTGTTGCCTTGGCACTTGGTGCCTTTAAGAATATGTAACACACTGCATGTATTCTAGACTCAATAATCAATCAAGAATAAAACACACACACTGGGCTTTGCTTGGCCCTTACTTAGTTACCTCAGTATTTATTCTCTGTAAATACACGTTACCTTGGCACCCAGTGTCTTTATATTCTGGTACGTTTAGCACTTTTATTTCTCAAAACGTCTTTACTTTGTACACATACGCATGAAAATCATTCACACATTGGCATAAAGTCTGGCAAACTCAAAGTTAAATTTAGCAAAAAAGAATCCAATATGCACAATTACGTATTTCAATGGACTCAGATGGAAAGTAGCATTATGCTAAATCTGGTGCAGCCATCTTTTAATGTAACTGCACATTGTCCTTTAAATAAAATTAATAAATAAAACAATACAAGAGGTTTCTTCTTACCTTTTATTTGGGTCGACCACTACTTTGGAGAATGTCAGTCAATATGGAGACTCTACGGCAGGGGTCGGGAACCTTTTTGACTCAGAGAGCCATAAAAGCAAAATATTTGGAAATTTTTTTCAGTGAGAGCTGTATAATATATTTTAAGGCTGAATTCAACAAAGTTTCATTTCATGTATTGGTTTATTAGGACAGTGTACAATTATATTAAACAAGTGGCAGATATGTTTGTACCAGATTGTAGCCCATAGCTAATTTCCATTTGTGGGAAGGGGAGACAGCATACACAAATGTGAATATAATAAGCCTCTGAATTTATTCTTTTAAATAATGTTGTTATAATACTCACCATTAATGTGACTTCTGGTGCTGCATGGATTTGCTGATGGCTTTGTAGTCTGGTTGGTACTCGGTGAGGTTAAGCTTCATGCAAGCATTGAGGCTTTCATCCGTTAAACGGGATCGTAGGTTGGACTTGATGTTTTTAAGATGTGAGAATGACTGCTCACATGCATACGTTGATCCAAATATTGTCAATACAGCAATACTCAGTGTGTGGTATGTGACAGGAAGCTTGTTCCAAGTTTTGATAATCAGCTGGTCTTCGCGTTGGAGTTTTTTCATTTCTGTCCACATGTGCTTGCTCGCCAACTACGCTTTCTGTCGTGGCGATCCTTTCCAAATCTTCATTCAGTGACTTGAACTTATTCACCCACATATCTGAGGCCTTCAGGTCAGCCACTTCTGTTTCAAAATCTCTGACGAAGACACCAGGAATGTAACTCAGGTCGGCTGTGTTCAGTGAACACTCATTTGGATGGGTGATGAACTTAAAAAGACGAGTGTGCTCACGAAACTCTCCAAAGCGTGCTTTGAACGACTGTAGGAGGCTGGATGTGAAGCCAGCCAGCGGGTGGAGATCAAAGTTTTGAGTGGGCTCACTTACTGTGCATGCATCTTTAAATTGTCTCAGTTTTTCAAAATGTAGTAAACGACTTGTTTCAAGATCCATGATAAAGAGCTCTAGCTTGTTTTCAAAAGCAAACACAGCTTGTTGAAGGGATAACACTGTATTTCCAATGCCTTGCATTTTCACGTTGAGCTGGTTCAGATGTTCAGTCATATCCACGAGATGGTAAAACTTGAGGAGCCACTCAGTTTCAGTTAGCTCAGGATGCTTGATGCCTTTAATTTCAAGGAAAGTCCAGATTTCGTTCAGGCAAGCCGCAAAACGGCTAAGCACCTTCCCTCTTGACAACCAGCGCACATTGCTGTGCAAAAGCAGACCGTGATAGTTATTTCCAACTTCATCCAGCAGTGTTTTAAACTGGCGATCATTTAAGGCTCGGGCAACAATAAAGTTGATCACACGAATGACCAACGACATCACTTCGCCAAGCTGCCCGTCACGCAACTGAGCAGAAAGTGCCTCCTGGTGTCGAATGCAATGGAAACTTAGGATGGGTCTATTTTCATTTTCACGGAGAAGCGCCACAAATCCTTTGTTTTTCCCCACCATACACAGAGCACCATCAGTACACACTGAGATAAGTTTATCCATAGGTAGATTTTTTTCTTGAGCGAACTCTATGAAAGCCTTGAATAAATTTTCACCTCTTGTGGTCCCTTTTATTGGCAGTACAGCAAGACTTTCTTCGCGCAGTGTGTCACCAGCAGCATATCTTGCAATCACACTGAACTGCGACAAATGGCTTATGTCTGTTGACTCATCCAAAGCCAGGGAAAAGAACGGCGCTGCATGTATGTCCTTCACTTGTGTTTCCTCCACTTGGTTTGCCATCATGACGGCACGATCACGAACAGTTCTTGCCAACAGAGGCATGTCTTGTATGCGTTTAATTATCTTGTCTTTGTTTGGAAGATCATCAAAAAGTTCATTGGCTACATCCAGCATGAATGTTTTAGCATACTCACCATCTGTGAATGGTTTTCCATTCCTCACTATTGCTAAAGATCCAGCAAAGCTATCGGAATTATAGTCACCTTGCCGGGTCCATACGCGGAGTTGCTGCTGGCTAGCTTGCACCCTGCTCAGTAGCTCTTGGCACGCTTTCTTTCTGCTGTCTCCCGCAGGGTATTTTGATGCAAAGGTAGCGTGTCGTGTGTCGAAGTGCCGCTTCATATTTGACCGCTTCATTGATGCAATTTTGTCATTACAAATTAGACACACCGCAGAACCTGCCCTCTCCACAAAGGCAAATTCTTCGGTCCATTCGTCCTGAAATGTACGATATTCCTCAAACGATTTTCTTTTCACCATCTTCTTCGTCGAAGGGTTAGCTTTGAGCTAATAACCGAGCAGACTGATTCAAAAGGTGGCGTTTACCTTTTTACCCAGCAACGGCCAACGTAGGCTATTATCATCCAATTAAAATAAAGGACAACGACTGGGAAAATCCCGCAGCTCCTGCACTGTCATTCGTCATCTTCAAGGGACTACAGAAGCAGATTACCGTAATGACAGTAAAATATCTAAAGAGCCTTGTGCCTCTGCTTTGAGACGGCGTTTGAATTTACATGGAGCACAATTAGTTGTGGAGTTACGGTAATAAAAAGTCTGCGAGCGCGAGTCTATCGGCGACGATAACATCCGACGCTAAAGGGCTACAACAAGTGATAATATTTTATGTTTTATCTGTGAGCCATATGCAGTCATCAAAAGAGCCATACGTTCCCGACCCCTGCTCTATGGGGTCGTCACTGCAGGCCATTGATTGGCACATACGTGCCGTCACCCGACACCTTCAGTGAAAGCTCTGTAAGAAAGAAAAAAAATTAAAATCAGTCAGTTGTTGATAATGCCCGCATCCTCCACCAAGTTTCTCTGTCGGTTTCTGTTCTGTTGTAGAAGAACAGGCGCAGAGGCTTGGGAATCGTTCTGTAGATTTTTATTTTACAGTCGGGTTAAAGGTCAAACGCTAATGGTAATGGAACACTAATCTGGCAGAATATTAATAAACTTCTAGTGAAGCAGAAAGGGAAAAATTGTGATTTAGAACTAAAGATCAGGGGTGAGCTTGTTAAAGATCCTGCTCTATTAGCAGAAGAGCTTAACTCTTTCTTTATACGGTCTGTGGAAGAAGTAGCAGCATGTTTTTCTACACCTGATTTATTAAGTGTCTCTACAACAAACCAAGAAATATTTCAATTAAAGCAAATATCAGAGACTGAAGTTATAAATATTATTAGCGCTATGAAAAACTCCAAAGCCAAGGATCACCTGGGTTTTGATGCTGGATTCTTGAAATCACACAAAATGGCTCTAGCAAGTCCAATCGCACATCTAATTAACTTATCTGTGAAACATTCCATTGTACCACAGACCTGGAAGATGGCTACTGTAACACCGATTTTTAAAGTTGGCGATAAAAATAATATAAATAACTATAGGCCAATCAGTATATTGCCAGTGTTTTCCAAAGTACTTGAAAAAGCAGTTAACTGAACGTCTCAACAGTGGCTCAACTCCTTTGCATCCCATGCAATTCGGCTTTCGTCAACATCATTCTACTGAGTCTGCAATAATAATGTTTCAAGAAAAAGTCAAAAGTAAATTGGATAAAAATAATTATGTAGGAGCAGTATTTTTAGACCTGAGAAAAGCATTTGATGTTGTGAATCATACTGTACTTCTGTCAAAGTTGTACTATTTTAATTTTTCTGACTCTGCCATACTTCATGCTTCATACTTGTCTAATAGGAAACAGTGTACTGTGGTCAATGGAGTGAAATCGTCTTTTGCAGACTGTCCACTAGGGGACCCCCAGGGATCGATTCTGGGGCCCATTTTATTTTCTCTTTTCATTAATGATTTGCCAGATGTTTGTGAGGATGTGGACATACAGTTTTATGCTGATGATGCAGTGATCTATACAAGTGCAAAATCACCAGAAGAAGCAGCTCAAACTCTCTCATCAGCACTAAGACATATTCAGAGTTGGCTTACCAGATCCTGCCTTCTCCTAAATATGCAGAAAACAGTCTGCATGATCTTTTCCAAAAAAGTTATGAACATCAGTCGTTCTAATGTTTTTTTTGGAGATCATGAACTTAAACTAGTAACAGAATTTAAATATCTGGGTGTGCTGTTGGATTCCACACTGTCCTTTAAAAAACATGTTAAAATGATATCTCAAAGACTTAATTTTAACATCTCTAATTTTAATCAAATAAGAAGAGCTCTGACTGATGAAGCTGCTATGATGTTTCTGCTGTATGATCTTTTCCCATGTGAGCTATTGCATAACAAGCTGGTCTCTTACAGGTGTGACAATCCTAAAACCAATAGAAGCTTTATATAAAAAAGCTTTGAAAATTCCAGACAAAAAACCTTTCACCCACCATCATTGTAATATCCTTTCAAAGTATAACTTGTTGAACTTTGAAAACTTTATTAAATTTAAAAATGCCTGTCTAATATACAAGTGCTCACATGGACTGCACCACCGCCTCTAAAAGAACACATTAAATACAAAACTGCATCACGAACAACCAGAGCCACAAGCAGGGGTGACTGTGAGGTTCCTGTGAGAAGAACTACTTTTGGTCAAAATGTTCTGTCATTTAAAGGTTGTGTGCAGTGGAACAGTCTTTTGTAAGGGAGGCACCCACTTTTACTACATTTAAAAGGTATTTAAAGGAGTGGCTTAGATCAACACAAACATGTGAACACAATTCATAGTTACTCAGTTTTAGCTTTACATAAAATACTCGACTTATAGGACTTGTACAATACACCTTGCACTTTAGGTTATGTGCAATACACTTTGCCCTTTAGAACTTGTGCAATACACTTAGCACTTTAGAACTCGTGCAGTACACTTAGCACTTTAGAACTCGTGCAGTACACTTAGCACTTTAGAACTCGTGCAGTACACTTAGCACTTTAGAACTTGTGCAATACACTTAGCACTTTAGAACTCGTGCAGTACACTTAGCACTTTAGAACTCGTGCAGTACACTTAGCACTTTAGAACTCGTGCAATACACTTAGCACTTTAGAACTCGTGCAATACACTTGGCACTTAAGAACTCGTGCAATACACTTAGCACTTTAGAACTTATGCAATAAACACAGCACTTTAGGACTTGTGCAATACACACAGCACTTTAAAAGTTGTAGTAACCCTCCTGAGTTTGTTTTTGACTTGGCTTCTGTCCTTCTTCTGTATTTGACTGTATTTTGTGTATGTGGTATTTTATGTTAAATGTGACTATCAACCTGTCCAGGGACAACAGATGGAAACTAGCCTGTGGCTAAAATCTGGCATATTTACATATGTATCTTATGTTCATTAATATGCACTGTCCCTTTTATAAATAAATAAATAAATAAAAATAAAGGCAGCGTACAGCAAAATTCAAAGCAGAATCAAATGCAGTGTTTTAACTCATCCCAGAGAGACCTTTGCCAAAATGTAACGTTATGTCTGAGTTTTCTGTGATGACAAGAAATGACACTGTTTTGTGGGAAACTGAATTTTTTGTAAGCTGTCGTAACGGCTAGTGCGGGTACAAGGAGTGCAGACTCGGGGCAGATTTACAGTGTTTATTTACAAAATGGTGAAATTCAGTTTTTAATAGTTCATTTAACACACACGGGGAGCAGGGAGCGGGAGGCAGGGCAGGAGGCAGGCAGCAACCCGGAGACCAAGACGGGACAGGAGGCAAGGCAGAGGGGTGGACTGTAGCGGAGCTGGAGCGCAGAGGCAGGAGCAGGAACGAGTGAGAGCAGGAATCTAGAAGGTGGCAAAATTCCAATGAGTAACAGGCAGACAGGTAACAAAAATGCAAAAACTAAGCTGGAGCATTCACGTTGACACGCGGACGGTCTGGCCCCGAGTGTTGTTATTGTGGTTATTTCCGGCAGACTGGGCACGATTAGTGCATTGCTGCCCTCCACTGGTCAGGAGATTTTATGTAGATTTATACTGTGTGGCGAATGCTCGCCTAAAGGAAAAGGACGTTACAACTGCTCTTCCCTAAATTTTGTAATAAACCCCAGCTCATATTAGAAATTGAGTCACCAACCGAGCCCTCTCCTTGGGGTAAGCTCCATGTCCTAATATTGTCCTCAATGAAAAGTTATTAAGTCCTATCTTAGATAACCCACTGAACATATCACTTCTCTGAGCACTATATACTGGACAGTGCAGCATAACATGCACCACAGTCTCGGAGACTCCACACCACTCACAACAACCATCATCATGTTTCCCAATGAGGAATAGCCCACTAGCCAACCCACAGTGGCCTAATCGGAGGCATGTCAGTTTAGTGTCATCCTGGCGTGAGAGAACGGGCCTAGAAGGGTCATTAACTGTTGAAACTATACTGTGCATCTGTCTCCCTTTTGTTTCATCATCCCACTTTTGTTGCCACTGCTTTTTAATACTGGCCTGTATAACAGAACAACACTCCATCCTACCAAGAGGTACTCTGAGGTGTATTTCTGACTTCTTTAGACTAGCCTTAGCAAGACTGTCTGCAACATCATTTCCCTCAAGACCAGCATGAGCTGGGACCCATAAAAACCCCACATCAAAACCAGCTAACTCAAGTTTATACACCATTATTAGAGTCTCATTCACCACGTCAGGACGTCCCTTACTTCCTTCTCCCCCTTCCAAGGCCATCAACGCTGACAGTGAATCAGTGCAAATTACTGAACTCTTAACTCCTACTTCCTCCACCCACCACAGTGCCCACAGAATTGCAATCAGTTCAGCAGAGAAAATAGAAATATCATCTGGGAGCCGGTGACTTTGTTGGATACGGAACTGGGGAACCCAGAAGCCAAACCCCACTATTATGTTCAGGGTCTCTATCAATCAATCAATCAATCAACATTTATTTATAGAGCGCTTTACAACACACAAGGTGACCAAAGTGCTTTCCAGTAAAATCAAATTAAAACAAGTTAAAATCATACTAAAACAGTAAAAATAGAAGAATAAAATAGAATAAAATACATTAATACAACAAATTATAAATAATGATAATGTGACACAACATTACTAAGTGTTGAAAGCCAGTCTGAATAAATATGTTTTAAGCCTGGATTTAAAAAGACCGAAGTCAGTAATGGTGCGCACGTCAGGAGGCAATTTGTTCCAAAGTTTGGGCCCAGCCACAGAGAAGGCCCGATCACCCCAGTGTTTGTATCTAGTTTTTGGAACTTCCAAAAGGAGTTGATTTGATGACCTCAAGGCCCGGTTTGGATTTCGGACCATCAACAGTTCAGCCAGGTAGGGCGGGGCGAGGCCATTAAGAACTTTAAAAACAAAAAGTAAAATTTTAAAATCAACTCTAAAAGTAACAGGAAGCCAATGGAGTGAATAAAGGACTGGGGTGATGTGTTGGCGTCTGGATGTGTTGGTTAAAAATCGTGCTGCAGCATTTTGCACAAGTTGGAGGCGACTCAGGGACGACTGAGAGACACCAACATAAAGTGAATTACAATAATCTATTCTAGAGCTGATAAAAGCATGAATCGTTTTCTCAAGGTCATTGCGGTTTAAAAATGGCTTAACTTTTGTTAAAAGACGTAGCTGAAAAAAGCTTGCTCTGACCACGCTGTCAATTTGTTTGTCAAATTTAAAAGCGTTGTCAAGAATGACCCCGAGATTTTTAGCAGCTGGTCTGAGCCTTGAGGTCAGTGAGCCAAGATTTAAGGGGGCAGAATCACCAAACAAAATATATTCTGTTTTTCCTTCATTTAAATGCAGAAAATTTTGTCCTAACCACAGCTTGATATCTGCTATACAATAGACCCATCTGTGTATATTTGGGTGACCCCCTCCCACTGGTTCCCGAGATAATCTCTCACATAGGGTGCCAGATTTCCCTTGCAACCACTTTTGGCTAGCTTCTTTATTGACAGATCAATAATAGGCTCATGCCACAGCCACGGTGGAATCACAGGCCAGTGCACCAGAGCCACAATTTCACTGCTTTCAACTCCAAGTTCCTTAAAATCTCCCTCTACCCGTTGTAAAAAGCTATATCTATTAATTCTGCTTGCACTCTGACTAAACTCCCAGCTTTCTTCTAGCACTCGGGTGGACAGCAGTGATTTTTCAGCCCCTTTTAATTTCACAAAATAATTTAAAGCCAATTTTTTACATCGCAGGGTCAAAGGTATTTCACCTGCCTCCACCAACAGTGCAGAAATTGATGTCGTTCTCATGGCCCCGGTGCACAAGAAGTGCTCTTGCCTGCACTACATCCAACTTTGCCAATGTCGACTGGGCTGCAGACCCATACACTACACATCCATAATCAAACACAGACCGAATCATTGCCTTATAGATCATTAAAAGCGCATCCCTTCCTGCACCCCAAGTTGAGCCGGTAAGGCACCTCATTATGTTTATAACCTTGCAGCATTTATCCACCATTCTCTGAACATGTTCTCCATATGTCAATTTTTCATCCATCCATACACCAAGGAATTTAAACACTTGCACTCTCTCAACAGGTTCCCCATACAATTTAAAATTATGACACCCAATATTCTTTTTCCTTCCAAAAATGACAAATTTGGACTTAGCGACAGTCTAAACCCCCATCTATCTACCCATCCCTGGACTTTATCAAGTGCTGACTGCATCTGACTAAAAAGGAACTTTGTGTTCCTTCCCCTTTTCCAAAGGGCACCGTCATTGGCAAACAAGGACCTCCCAAACCTGTCTCCCAAAGCACTAAACGTGTCATTAATCATTATATTAAATAAGATAGGACTGATTACACTACATCTTTGGCACAAAGATGGCGCCTGTGATCGGCTTGGCCTCTGCTCCATCTCAGTTGTCTCGCATCGTTATGTGCTGTCTGTTATTATATTTTGCTTTATCGAGCCTGTCAACTAACTGTGTCTCAGCTGTCATAAAATATCAATATGATCGGCACACTTTATTTTGTATTAAGAAACAAATGGAAAATGTTTGCATTACCTGGGCCAGGTATACAGAGTATTTCCCTCCAAAATTTGAATGTGCCACGTCATCTCTTGAATACCCGCTGCTGGCAAAACGCCGCGGCCGAAGAAGAAAGTGGGGATCCAGAGCTGGGATTCAGACCAGGCTGAGGAAGGACGGAAGAATCACCGTGAGCGGGTCCGGATTTGCTGGGGATGAGCGCTGCCTCTGGCCGGTTCCAGTCTGCGAGCCAGGATGGGACCCGGCCCATGCGTCACCGCTGTCCAGTGCGTCGCTGCGTCTGTGGCACTCTAACCGGATCTTCCCGACTCGATGAGCCAGGCTCCCAGCACTGCGTGAGCGGATCCTACGAGCGGTCACCTGTCAAGCCGACTGTGTGGAAGCTTTTAGAGCTTTTAATGGACAGGCCGCTGAATATATCTCGGAAATGCTGGTTCCTTACACCTCTGGCCGTTCCCTCCGGTCTTCGGGCCAAAACCTTTTGAAGGTCCCTAAGACCCGGTTTAAAACTCGAGGAGACCCGTCCTTTCAAGCAGTAGCGCCTAAACTGTGGAATGCCCTGCCCTTGTCTTTTCGTGTGGCTGACTCTGTTGACTCCTTTAAAAATCAGCTGAAGACACTGTTATTCAGACAAGCTTTTAGTTAATTTACTACTCGTTGTCTTATTTTATCTGTTGAACATTTATTGTTGTTGTTTATCTATTTTTATTTGCACTCTGTAAAGCACTTTGTGATTTTATCTGTGAAAGGTGCTACTTACTTACTTACCTACCTACCTACCTACCTACCCTGTGGGGTCCCATTATCCACACTATATATTCCAGAAAAAAAATCCAACTCGGACCTGTATACTCCGTCCACTCAGGAAGCTCTTAATCCAGTTAAACATTCTGCCCCCAATTCCTGCGTCATACAGTTTAATAAGCAAGCCTTCCTTCCAAAGCATATCATAGGCTTTTTCAACGTCCAGAAAAACAGTCATCACAACTTCACGGTTTATAAATGCTTCTGGCCCCGAGTGGCAGGTGGAGGTAATTGCACTGATGCACTCCAGGTGCGCATGGGAGGAGTCAGGAACTCCGCCCAGCTCCAAGCAGACAGGTAGGGGAGGGGGAGAGAGCACAGGAGGACAGATAATGCAGGCCCCATGACATAAGCACAGTAATATATTTGTATATTGTTCACAAATACCACTGCAGACTCCACTAGGAGTCAAAAAGGTTTTGGACCTGTTATCTTAATAGTGCTCTAAACGCAGAAGGAGCTCCTGCAAAACATTCACAAAGTAAGGTCTTAAATGGCAGGGGAGATAGAGCCATGAAACATAAACTAAACCCGTGTCTGGATGGGTTTTCTCCAGGTACTCCAGTTTCCCCCATCAACTAAAACATGAACGCCCTTCGAGACAACTGTTGTTGTGATTTTGGGCGTTACAAAAATAAAATGAATTGAATTGAATTGAAAAGAACTAAAATCTGAATAATAATTAGTTGTTTTCAGTGTATATAGTACCACCAAGTATACAACTGAATCAAGTGGCATTACAGAACATCAACAATTGTGGCATGAAAATCAAACGTAATACACAACACAACATTTGGCATTTATCATCATTATCATCTTTGATGGGACATCTTTGTGATCACAGCACAAGTTCACTTAAGTGTTTTCACAAAAATGCCTGTCATGACACCCTTACTTGTGATCGGGAGACAAACTGGATCTACCATACCAAATCTATTATTGAGTTGGCATCAGACATCATTGAAGGCAGTGTGAGCTTTGGACATGAGGGCCGTATAGTCCAGAAAAAGACGTGTTCTTAAGATGTGTTCTTAATCTACAGTTACACCACGTAGACTGATTAACAGAAGGACAGTTAGACTGTCCAATCAGAGACTACGTTCGTTTACTTCACATTCCCTGTAAGAAGATAACATCCAGTCCTACTGAAACTAATCTGAAACTTTCTGTGCTCAATGTCAGATCTTTATGTAACAAGTCCTTTTTAATTAATGATTTTATTTCCTCTTTTAATCTTGATTTTATGTTTTTAACTAAAACATGGCTCGACAAAAACACAGGTAATGCAGCTCTAGTGGAATCAACTCCACCCAATTTTAAATTTGAATCTGAAACACGACTAAACAAAAAGGGTGGAGGCGTGTGCGCATTTTTAGAGATTACTCACAGAGTTACTCAGTTTGTCATTTGGAGTGTTTTCATTTTTTGAGTATGTTTCCTTTAAAATGGAGCTAAAACAATCCCCCTCCATACTCTACTTAGTCATATACAAACCTCCCCAGCACTGTCTGAGTTTTATTGATGATTTTACTGAGATGCTTTCAGTCGTATGCACAGACTTTGATGGTTTAGTAATTACAGGTGATTTTAATGTACATGTGGATAATGTGTTTGACAGAAACGCTAAAGAGCTCAGTTCTGTCCTTGAAACCTTTGGTCTAACTCAGCATGTCAGCGAGCCCACCCACAACAGAGGACACACTCTTGTTAGGTGTGTTCTATCAAAAATGATGACTGAAATCGGTCAGTTCAAATCACAAAAATTTTTTCCCTGACAAAAACAATCTAATACAGAGCTCTGGGTCAGACCGTTGTCCCTAACAGCCTACATGGCAGGACTTAAGCCAGGCGCATCTGACTGCCTGCCTCTCCCTAGACCCAAAGGTAAAAAAATAACAATCATGAATATGCAAATTGTATGTTGATCAGGTGCACGCCTTGGTTCCTCCTTCAAACCTCTTTCACTTCTCCCGGACACCCCCGACTGCACCGGTCTGTTTTTAGGCTTTGAGTCACCTCCGGCTGGTTTATCTCTGAAAAGGAGTTTCTGCAAAGCCCCAACTGTCTGTGTTATTCAAAACACACAATGTTGCCTTTAAAAGGCCATATTATAATTACTTCAGTGTTTAAGCATTAAAGCAGTGTTCAAGTCAATGTGTGACTTCATCAAATAATATTCAATAATATTCTAATATATGAATTCATTATAAAAACAGTGTTCAAGTCAATGTGTAACAGTATTCAAACAGATATATGAATTCAGTGTTTTGATATATACATGTGATGCACCTAAGAAGCTTTATTACTGTCATGATCCGCACCGTCTGTTCCACGTTTTACCTCCTGTCCTGCTCCTTCCCTCCCTCACCTGCCGGAGCGGGGCTGAGCTCCTGGCTCCTCCTGTGCGCACCTGCAGCTCATCAGTGCAATTACCTCCACCTGCTGCGGAGCATAAGAGGAGCTGGGATCAGACACTCGGCGCGAGATCGTCGTTGTTCCGTCGTTCCTTCATTCCTGCATTCCTGCGTTGCTTCATCCTGTTCGTGGCCAGAGTGTCCGCATGTCCCTGCTCCCTCGCTCGTCCCAGCTCCTGGCTTCTGGCTCAGCTCCTGACCTTCTGCTCCGGCTCTGGTACAGATTACTCCTTGTCTTCACCCTCTTGTCTCGTCCCGGACTCTGGCTCACACCCCGCTCCCAGTTCCTTGCTGGGTTAATGAACTCTTGTTAATTATTTCACAATCTGTAAAATAAGCACTGTAAGTCTGCCCCGAGTCTGCACTCTTTGGTCTGCTACACTCACCGTTATGACAATTACTTGATAAAATATATGAATATAGTGTTTTGTTATAGATGTGTGATGCACCTAAGAAGCTTTATTACTTAATATATTCATCACTCTGGACCTGCTCATTACAAAAGGAGTAAATATTTCAAATGTCAATGTGGTGGATGTTGCTCTGTCTGATCATTTCTGTGTCTTCTTTGACCTGTCTGTTATTCCCAAACCAGTGGCTGGTCCTGCAGTTGTTCGAGGGAGACACATAAATCCAATCCAATCTATTTATATAGCACATTTCATAAACAAATTGTTTCCAAAGTGCTGCACAGAGACAAAGTGACATAAAAAATAAAATCAATAAAACACATAAAAATAAATTTTAAAAAACACAGAGGACCACACAACTCACGCGGTGTTAAAAGCCAGAGCATAAAAGTGGGTCTTAAGACGAGACTTAAAACACTTTACAGTGGGAGCTGTTTGAACATGGGGGGCAGGGCATTCCACAGTTTAGGTCCAACCACAGAAAAGGCCCTGTCCCCTCTGGTTTTAAGTCTGGTCTTAGGGAGCTGGAGCTGGAGCTGGCCCTCAGACCTCAGAGCGCGCACCGGGGTGTAAATTTTGATGAGGTCCGAGATGTAATCTGGGGCCAGACCGTTCAAAGCTTTAAAAACAAACAATAAAATCTTAAAATCAACTCTAAAATTAACAGGAAGCCAGTGCAAAGACGCAAGAATTGGTGTGATATGATCGTGTTTTTTTGGTTCCTGTTAAAAGTCTGACTGCAGTGGGTAAAGCGAGTTTTGTGAAATGCCAGAATAAAGTGCATTGCAGTAGTCCAGGCGCGAAGAAATAAAAGCATGCACGACTTGTTCAAAAAGTTTAAAAGATAAAAACGGTTTGACTTTGGATAAAAGCCGCAGATGATAAAAACTAGATTTTAAAATGCCATTAATATGCTTGTCAAATTTAAAATCGCTGTCTATGGTGACGCCAAGGTTGGTGACTGTGGGACGCACATAATTTTGAAGAGGTCCCACATCCGTGAGGGTACTGCCAGAGCCAAACAGTATAACCTCGGTCTTTGCTTCATTCAATTTTAAAAAGTTTTGGGCCAACCAAGCCTTGACGTCACATAGACAGTCGAGTAGGGGTGTCAGGGAGCAGTTGTCTTTTTTAGAAATCGGTAAATAAATCTGGCAATCATCTGCGTAAAAATGATATAAAAGGCCATGTCTTTTAAAAATGTCCGCAAGCGGGAGAAGATAAAGTGAGAAGATAAAGTGCAAAAAGAATAGGCATAAATAATAACACAGGAGCACTGTTCATGGAAATGATACACTTTAAAAATGCCTCATGTTCTGATGTTGATGATTTGTTGAACTCTGTGACTTTGAGTGTTTTGAATGTTCTGGACACCATTGCCCCGATGAAGGTTAAAATGGTTAAGGAGAAGCAGAAAGCGCCATGGAGGAAGGATGACTCGGTCAGGGCACAGAAAAGGGAGGAGGGCCGAGCGGGAATGGCACAAGTCAAAGCTCCAGATTAATTTTGAGATTTACAGAGAAAAGATGCACATGTACAACCACAGTTTATGTAGAACAAGGGAGAGGGATTTTTCAGACATTATTTGAAGTTGCCGTAATAACTCTCATGTCCTGTTTGCAACAGTAAATAGATTAACAAACCCTCCAGCTCCGTTGCAGAACTAATCTACACATCTAAGTGCAATGAGTTTGTAGTATTTTTTAATAACAAGTTTCAGAGCATTAAAAATTCCATAAATTCCACAACACAAATAACATCCCAGCACCCACCTAGACACTTAGAGCTACTCACTTTGCACCTGTAACTGACAAAACTGTCCAAAAGATCGCCACCAGTCTGAGTTCATCTACATGCTGCCTCGATGTGTTATCCACTTGATTTCTAAAGTCTGTGCTCCACAGTTTGCTATCACCACCCGCTTGGAACATTCCAAAGAGCTTTGAAAACTGTAGGTATCAAGGTGAAAAGTTTTTATTCTGCCTCTTCTCTTTTAATGTTCATTTTACGATTATTATTTATGTTTTGATTTGTTGTATTGTGATTTTAATTTCTTTCTTATTCTGTAAAGCACAGTGAATTACTTGTGTACAAATTGTGCTATACAAATAAACTTGCCTTGCACAAAGCTCTGACTTTCTGCATGTTTGGCACAAACAGTAATCTGTGCTGACACTGAAATAGGCTGACGTTTGTCAGTGTCAGTGTCGCCATGCTTGTTTTGATTGGCTTGAGTGCTTCACCTTTGGTGTCTGCATAAACCTCAGTGTGCTCTGTGATTGGTGGGCCAACATCATGGGTTTGTGAACTCACAAAAATTGCAAGAATCTATCTTGCTGCGCAAGGTTAGAGATCTGTAGCTCACTATCTTCAAAGGAGTGGTTAGTTTCTTTGAGATGGAGATGAACAGCAGACTGGGGTCCTGAGCTGCTCTCTCTGTGATGTTGGTACATTCTCTTATGCAGTGGCTGTTTAGTTTCTCCAGTGTAACGCTGACTGTACTCTTCACTACACTGAACGGATTAAACCACATTTCTTTGTTTGTGGCTCGGGGTTTTGTCTTTTGGGTGAAGCAGTTTCTGTCTTAAAGTGTTTTGTAGGTTTGAAATAGACCAGAATCTCATACTGCCTGAAAAGTCTCTAAAGTTTTTCTGTGTAAGGAATAGTTACACATTTCCTTCTAGGCTCAGATTCCTTTTTTTTTTTTTTTTGTTTTAGCTCTCTTAGATCTATTGAAGGCCCCTTCTGGATATCCACAAGCAGAGAGGGCTTTCCCCATGTGTTGTTCCTCCTTTACTTTTCCCTCTGTGTTTGTTCTAGAGGACGGATAACTCTGAGTTTGTGCTGCAGTGGATGGTGTGAATCAAACAGCAGGTATTGGTCAGTTTGTGTGGGTTTCTTGAAGACTTCTACCTGGAGACACCAGTCGTCTCCTGTAGGTACTGCACAATCTAAGAAGGCCAGTTTATTCCTCTTGGTTTTAGTCCAGTTGGCCTCCATGTAAACCTTTTACTGCACACATTAATGTTGTGGATGGAATGAAAACAAACTCAACCTTTGTCTGAAAATAAACAATCTATTAGAACAAATGATCAGACGACCAGATGAATCTCACCAGACTATCACCAAGTGTCATCTTGAAAGTGTTACAGTGTTCTATTTCTCATTTTATACACTCAACAGTGAACAGTTTAAACATAACAGCAGAATATTGCATGAGAACACCTTCATATGTGAACTTTAATGAAATCAAACTCATTCAATTAATTGTTTCAACATTTACTTTGCACAAATGTCTCTATTTTTATTTTACAACCAAAATCTGAAACCATTACCATTTATATATAAAACATGAAGCACATTTTTTATGAAGAATACATGGAGACATCAGCTCTTCATAATCCTCTGTTTCTGTAAAAGACGTGACAAGTGTCAAAGTCCATGTTTTTTACTTTTTTAATGAATCATTTAAAGGTTCATTATGTAATTTTTCTGACCAAGGAGACAACTATTGTCTCCTTGGTGATGTTATTGCTTTGCCTGCAATGTTCCACAGAAGGGCACTGACTTGCATCTTGATGTCTCCATGGAGACACAATAAGAAAGCATGTTTTTAAAAGGTATTTTTAAAGGTCCTATATTACACACAACTAACTGTTGTGAGTTTTAAACCATGCTCTAATGCTGTTTCCTCCTCAAACACAAACCTGGAGTGGTGTTTTGTTTCATTCACACATGTTTGAGTAACACTTTATTATTAGTCTGTAACATCTCTAAAGCTCAAAATGCGACGTTCCACTTTGTTTTCATGTTTCACTTCCTGTATTACCACATGCCATCACAAGGTGGAGCAGTGTTTTCTGTTTGAGAAAAGAACTCAGCCTAAATGTGCAGGGTTTGTTAAACATGTGTTAATGAAAAAAAACAAAACACAACTGTAGGTCTGTTTGTGACGAGGAAACAACATTAGAGCAGAGATCAGAGGAAGACAAGACAGGTAAGTTTAATGTCATACTGTGGAACATTCTGGACAAAGCAGTAATATCTCCATGGAGACAAGCAGGTACCACCCATCACAAAAGTTACACAGTGTCCCTTTAAAGCTGAAGTGTGTTTTTGGAGACTTACTTTTTGAGTCAGTGTTTGTTGCATTTTTTCATTGCCTGCAGCATCATCATCTGCAGGTTTTCGATCTCAAACAGAGCCTCCAGTTTTCTCTTGATTTCAGCCAAGGCCTCTGAGTAAAAACAGCATTTTAATTTAGACATTTGTTTAGATTTTAGTTTAGATTTTAGTTCACAACAATCAGAGAAGTTTGAGCCTAAACTATCCACCTGCTTGATTTGTCTGCTCTGTGGCTTTCCCTCCTGTGTGGACAAAATCACATCATTACCATTTAAACATGTACATAACAAACACATACTGGGTCAGAGGACAGAGGGTCAGAGGAGCAGAGGGTCAGAGGAGCAGAGGAGCAGAGGGTCAGAGGAACAGAGGGTCAGAGGAGCAGAGGAGAGGGACAGAGGAACAGAGGGTCAGAGGACAGAGGGTCAGAGGGTCAGAGGAGCAGAGGAGCAGAGGGTCAGAGGAGCAGAGGGTCAGAGGAACAGAGGGTCAGAGGAACAGAGGGTCAGAGGAGCAGAGGGACAGAGGAACAGAGAGTCAGAGGAGCAGAGGGTCAGAGGAACAGAGGGTCAGAGGAACAGAGGGTCAGAGGAGCAGAGGAGAGGGACAGAGGAACAGAGGGTCAGAGGAACAGAGGGTCAGAGGAGCAGAGGAGAGGAACAGAGGAACAGAGGGTCAGAGGACAGAGGAGCAGAGGGTCAGAGGAGCAGAGGGTCAGAGGAGCAGAGGGTCAGAGGAACAGAGGGTCAGAGGACAGAGGGTCAGAGGAACAGAGGGTCAGAGGAGCAGAGGGACAGAGGAACAGAGGGTCAGAGGAACAGAGGGTCAGAGGAGCAGAGGAGAGGGTCAGAGGAGAGGGTCAGAGGAACAGAGGAGAGGGTCAGAGGAGGAGAAGGTCAGAGGAGAGGGTCAGAGGAACAGAGGAGAGGGTCAGAGGAACAGAGGAGAGGGACAGAGGAGCAGAGGAGAGGGTCAGAGGAGGAGAGGAGAGGGTCAGAGGGACAGAGGAGAGGGACAGAGGAGGAGAGGAGAGGGTCAGAGGAGCAGAGGAGAGGGTCAGAGGAGGAGAGGGTCAGAGGAGCAGAGGAGAGGGTCAGAGGAGCAGAAGAGAAGGTCAGAGGAGCAGAGGAGAGGGTCAAAGGAGGATATTAGAGGGTCAGAGGAGGAGAGGAGAAGGTCAGAAGAGCAGAAGAAAAGGTCAGAGGAACAGACGAGAGGGTCAGAGGAGCAGGGGGTCAGAGGAGCAGAGGAGAGGATCAGAGAAGCAGAGGAGAGGGTCAGAGGAGAAGGGGGTCAGAGGAACAGAGGAGAGGGTCAGAGGAGCAGAGGAGAGGGGCAGAGGAGAGTGTCAAACCGTTGTTTTCAGGCTCCAGAGCATCTGCCAGGTTGAATCCATCAGTGAAGCCTGTAAAAACAGCCATGATCAGATGAGCATAATCTGATGTAACTCTGTTCCTGACGTAAATTCATCTTGTAGAAACACACAGACGTACTTGAAGGCTTCTGGGGCTTTGGAGCTGCAAAGAAACAAAAAACAGATCACACTTAATAATAACCTTAATCAGCCTGAATAACACATCAACAAAAGCTTTAAGAAAGAGTCAGACTTTATAATCACTTAATTACTATTAATTAAGGATATTAATAAAGTAGTGACTCTGAACCTTTCTTAAATCTTAAAGAGCTGTTCTGCTCTGTTCTGTTCAGATCTTTATCCATGTTCTAGTCGTTTCTTCTTATTGAGCTTCTGAAGTTGTATTTGGAGTGTTTCATGTTTGAGTAATCTTTAATCGACTATTTTCAAGACGCCATTTTTCCGATCTACCCCCTTTTAACCTCCACCGGTACAAGCCCACTGTGATACGCCCACTGTGACGTAAGCACATACTTCTAGGCAAGGCAAGGCAAGTTTATTTGTACAGCACAATTCATACACAAGGTAATTAAAAGTGCTTTACAGAATAAGAAAGACATTAAAATCACACAAATCAAAACATAAATAATCACAAATAATCATCATAAAATTACCATTAAAAGAGAAAAGCGCAGAATAAAAACCTTTATAAAAAACTTTTCAGCCGTATGCACAGCTGAACAGAACTGTTTTGAGCCTGGATTTGTCAAAGTAGAGGCCTGTCTCACATCTTCAGGAAGAATGTTCCAGGTTTTAGCTGCATAAAACTTAAACGCTGATTCCTCATGTTTAGTCCTGACTCTGGGCACCAGCAGGAGGCCTGTCCCTGAAGTCCTCAGAGTGTGAGATGGTTCATGTGGCACTAACATGTCGGAGATGTACTTTGGACCTAGGCCATGGAGAGACTTATACACAAGCAGAGCTGCTTTAAAGTCTATTCTCTGAGCTACAGGAGCCAGTGCAGAGACCTGAGCACAGGACTGATGTGCTCGTACTTCCTGGTTCTAGTCAGGACTCGAGCAGCAGCGTTCTGGACGTACTGCAGTGTCTTAAGGCTCGTTTGGAGAGGCCAGTGAGCAGGACGTTACAGTCGTCTAACCTACTGGAGACAAATGCAGGATAAGTCTGGTTTTGACAGTATACCTTTGATTTTTGCTATGTTTTTTTAGGTGGGAAAATGCTGCAGATGTTATTGATTTGATGTGGCTGTTAAAGTTCAAGTCTGAGTCCATTGTTACCTTTAGATTTCTAGCCTGATTTGAAGGTTTTAGAGAGAGAGACTGGAGGTGACTGCTGACACTTTCTCTCTGTTTCTGTGGCCAAAGACGATGACTTCAGTCTTGTCTGAGTTTAGCAGAAGAAAGTTGTTTTTCCTCCACACACTGATCTGTTGATGCAGTGAATCCACTGGTCCATATTCACCTGCTGCTAGTGAGACATAGATCTGAGTGTCATCTGCAGAGTTGTGGTAGGACACATTATTGCTGTGTATTAACTGGACTAACAGCAGCATGTAGAGATTGAACAGCAGGGGACCCAGGATTGAACCCTGGGGCACCCCACAGGTCAGGGGCATTTTATCTGATATACATTTTCCAATTTCAACAAAGTACTCCCTGTTTTCTAAATAGGACTTGAACCAGTTTAGTGCTGTACCAGAGATGCCCTCCCAGTCCTCTAGTCTCTGTAAGAGGATCTCATGATCCACAGTGTCAAAGGCAACACTCAGATCTAACAGGATCAAGACTGAGACTTTGCCTGCATCAGTGTTCAGGCGGATGTCATTTGTCACCCTGATAAGAGCAGTCTCAGTGCTGTGGTGGGTCTAAAACCTGACTGGAAAACATCAAAGGAGTTGTTAATTTCAAGGAAGTTAATAAGCTGTTGGTAAACAACTTTTTCGAGGACTTTGCCTAAAAACGGCAGATTTGAGATTGGTCAATAATTGTTCAATATTCAATTCAATTCAACACCTTGAGTCATGGTGCCACCACAATAACTTGCTTTTAAACACTAAAAAGACCAAGGAGACTGTTGTGGATTTCCGCAGAAAAAGTCACAACAACCACCTACCTCTCCTCATTGGCACCGAAGTGGTGGAGAGGGTGAGCAGTTTTAAATTCCTGGAGGTAACCACGACTGAGGACCTGTCCTGGGGCGATCACATCACCTCAGCCATACAGAAGGCCCAACAGCGCCTTTACTACCTGAGGAAACTGAGGAGTGCCCACATTCCCAGACCTCTGATGTTGAACTTTTATAACTGTGCCATCAGTAGCGTTCTGACATATGGACTTTTAGTGTGGTTCTCCAGCTGCACTAAGGCTGACCAGCAGGCATGGAGCGCAGGGTGATGTTGGTCCCGCAGGATGTTGTGCACTCTTCTCAGACGGCAAGTGGAGTAGATGGTGCTGATTTCTGGCAGGTGGTGAAAGTAGCCGGTAGAATCATCAGAACGACTATGCCAGAAATCAGCACCATCTACTCCACTTGCCGTCTGAGAAGAGTGCACAACATCCTGCGGGACCAACATCACCCTGCGCTCCATCTTTTTCACCTGCTGCCCTCAGGGAGAAGGTACAGGTCCATACGGGCCAGAACATCCAGACTGGCCAACAGTCTGTATCCACAGGCTGTGAGACTCCTGAACTCTGCCCCTCTCCCCTCTCGGCCCCTCTCTGCCCCCCTCTCACGGACACAAACCACATCTAACTCTTAATAACACTAAACTGGTTGCATTGTTGCATTTTGTCATCATTCTCAGGTCCCTGTCTGTATGTCTCTGTTTTGTGCACCTTACTGACACCATCATGCTGCTACAAGAACCGTCTCATGTTGTACTGAAGCCACACTGGGTCAATGTTTACACTTGGGTTTAAGGGGTATTTATTATTTATGGGTTTGCACTTTATGGGATGCTCCAAATGCAATTTCGTTGTTCTTCTGTGACAATGACTACAAATAAATTGAATTGAATTGAACAAACCATCAACATTAGAACATGAGGCATTTTCAAAGTGTGTCATTTCCATGAACAGTGCACCTGTTTTATCATTTATGTGTCTCCTTCGCACAACTGCAGGACCAGCCGCTGGTTTGGGAATAACAGACAGGTCAAAGAAGACACAGAAATGATCAGACAGAGCAACATCCACCACATTGACATTTTAAATATTTACTCCTTTTGTAATGAGCAGGTCCAGAGTGTGTCCTCTGTTGTGGGTGGGCTCGCTGACATGCTGAGTCAGACCAAAGGTTTCAAGGACAGAACTGAGCTCTTTAGCATTTCTGTCAAACACATTATCCACATGTACATTAAAATCACCTGTAATGACTAAACCATCAAAGTCTGTGCATACGACTGAAAGCATCTCAGTAAAATCATCAATAAAACTCAGACAGAGCTGGGGGGGGGTTGTATATGACTAAGTAGAGTATGGAGGGGGATTGTTTTAGCTCCATTTTAAAGGAAACGTACTCAAAAGATGAAAACACCCCAAATGACAATCTGCGAGTAACTAAATTATCTCTAAAAATGCACACACACCTCCACCCTTTTTGTTCAGTCGTGTTTCAGATTCAAATTTAAAGTTGGGTGGAGTTGATTCCACTAGAATTGCATTATCTGTGTTTTTATCGAGCCATGTTTCAGTTAAAAACATAAAGTCAAGACTAAAAGAAGAAATAAAATCATTAATTAAAAAGGACTTGTTACATAAAGATCTGACATTGAGCACAGCAAGTTTCAGATTAGTTTCAGTAGGACTGGATGTTATCTTCTTACAGGGAATGTGAACTAAATGTCTCTGATTGGACAGTTTAACTGTCCTTCTGTTAATCTACGTGTTGTAACTGTAGATACAGCTCAATCACAGGCCTCAGCATGATATTATTTTTATCATGACTGTATGTCCTGAGACAGCAGAGGCCCTGTGTGTCCTAACTCTTGGTGATAACAGCTCTGGGGGAAGGCAGGGAAGGGCGAGCTGGGGGGAGTTTGGGTGAGGGACCAGGTGAGAGCCAAAGAGGAGCAGTTGGAAGTTTGGGTGAGGGACCAGGTGAGGAGGCAGAGCAGGGGGCAGTTTGGGTGAAAGACGAGGTGGGTACGGGGAAGAGTTCAGCTTAGGTGATGCCAGAACTCTGGATCGCTCTATACTAGGAGTGAGGGGAGCCATCTTAATTCCTGATCTGATGAGACTTTCTAGATGGTCGGGAAGGGCCATAGGTGAAGGTGGGGAGGAAAAGGAGAGTGAGGAGTCCCTAGAGGGAGTGGATGTAGCAAAGGAGACCCAGGGCTGGTCTGTGGGCAGGGGAGGTGATGTGGGTGCTGCTGTGACTGAAACCTCTGCTGGGGCTGTCACAGACAGGTTCAAGGCCTGTGACGTGGGCCCTGGGGGAAGTGACGCTGGAGATGCATCCTTCACTTTTGAAGGTGGTGGTGATGCTGATTTGTTCTCCTGGGGAGGTGGTGGTGCTGCTGAATCCTTCGCTGGGGGAGATGGTTGTGCTCCTAGTGGTGACTCCTTCGCTGAGGGAGATGGTTGTGCTGCTGGTGCTTACTCCTTCGCTGGGGGAGGTGGTGGTTGTAGTTGTGGTGCTGCTGATGGTGCTCGGTCTCTGGTTGGTGCAGCAGGAATGCTTCTCTCATTCCTCTTTTCTCACACTGGCCCAGGACCCTGTCCAGGCCGGTGCCTCAGAGCGTGGAGGAGGTTATCCGTCAGGACTCTTACTCCACCTCTGCTCAGGTGTGGGCCATTTCCCTTGAACAGGTCGTCTCGTTTCCAGAATAGATCAAACTTCTCAATGTAGTGCAGTTCTCTGACTGCACACGTGTTGAACAGCCATGTCTTCAGCTGAAGCAGCCGGGTAAATTTGTTCATCTTCCTTCTGTCTATGCTAGGAAGAGGTCCACTGATGAAAGTCTTAACCTCCACTTTATCAAGCTCCTCAAATAATTCAATGAAATCCCTTTTCAAGATTTCAGTCTGATTCATTCTGGTGTCAACTGCACCCACGTGCACAATCAGCTGTTTAACTCCTCGGTGTGTTGACAAAACTTTTGGGAGGAGTTTTGTAATCTCAGAGACAGTGTGACTGGGGTACGAGCAAGTTTGGATTCCTCTGTGAGTCACATCTCTGATAGCCCCATCTCCTAGCAGTAGCGTATCTCTGACCTTGACGTTTGGCACAGACCGCCTGTCTGCCACTGCTGTTTTGCCAACTTCATTGCTCTTATTTTGCAACAAAAATCCATTTTCCGTTTGTATATTAACATCAACATCAGTCTGTGACAGTGGTAAAAATCTGTTTGTAAGTTGTATTTCGGGTGATGTAACTATATTAGCATTGTCTCTTATCACTTGTTGCGTTTGCTTTTGGAAAGTTTTGGAAAAGACACCGTATCACTCAGGTTTGAGTTGAAAGTAGCAGTTTTTTCACGCTCTTCTCTGAAAGTAACTGCAGGCTTCTTACCACTGGAGGTCACAGGGAGCACTGGGTGAAGTCCTTTTTCAGATTCTAAAACAAATATCCGTGCTTGTAGCTCATTAATTTGTTGTTGATAGTTCCGTTAAAAGTCTTGGTTTACTTAAGAGAAAATCATAAATAAACAAATCACCCAGCACTGGAAGAGGTAATATGATTAAAAAAGCAAAGTAAGGAGGAAACAGCAGGAGCAAGTGAGGTTTGCGTCTGCACTCTTCAGAAGCAGAAAGTAAAAAGTAGTACTTCTCTAGTTTTATTTTCTTAATCGGTGATACTCGTAGGATTCGGCAGCGTTGCATCATCATTTTGGTACAAATGAAAAAAAAAATGCTGCTCTAGTGTGATGTGCAGCTATCCATAGGGGCACCGACAGCACGCTGCGCTTTGCTGTGATGACGTTTACAGCGACGTCAGCTCCCACTGGACACCACAGTTTTCTAATGTGAAAGTCAGCGGACTTGTTTCTTTTATTAAGTCGTTTATAAGTGTAAATTATAACATTATGATCCAAGAGTGTCACAGATTATAACTATAGAGACTCAAGCACAATAGAGCTGATTTAAAACCTGTGCGTTCATTACGATTTTAGTTGTTGGTCATGTTTATTCAGGCAAATTAAGTTTTACTAAACACTTAGAAATAACCCAAAAAAGAAAAGGTAGGTAAAAAGGTATTTAGACTCACCCATAGTAGGAGCTGGTTTATTTCCTGCAGGTACCAAAAGGCATTCAATTACTTTAGTCCTGCTTTAGTTCTGGTTTAGTCCTGGTTTAGTTCTACTTTTGTCCTGGTTTAGTCCTGCTTTAGTTCTGGTTTAGTCCTGGTTTAGTTCTACTTTTGTCCTGGTTTAGTCCTGGTTTAGTTCTGGTTTAGTTCTGGTTTAGACCTATAGCCTGCAATAGTCCGTCTTAAGTCCTGGTTTGGTGCTGGTTTAGACTTGGTTTGGTCCTACACACATAATCTGATTTAATTGGGAACAGTCTTTAGGTTTAGTCCTGGTTTAGTCCATGTCCAGTTCTGGTCAAGGCCTGGTTTATAGGCTCTGGTTTTGATCTAGATTAAAACCTGTATCTCACATTGGCACAATATAAGGTTCTGTTCTGTGTTTAAAATGTGAAAAGGTTCATACATATTTGAATACAAAATAAAGAAATGATATTAGACCCACCTCCTCCTAGGACCAGGTCATAAATCTTGAGTCCTGTTGGGACATGACATATTTTAAACATGTGAACTTCAGGTGTGGCACATGGAGAGTTTGATCTCACCTCTGTCGCACCGCGGTCTCCCCTCCACTGGAAAAACATCACAAACGTCAAACACAAACATTATACCTCATTTAGTCCTGACTTAAGTCCCAGTTTAGTCTTGGTTTGGTCCTGGTCTGATCCCAATTTAATCCTGATGCAGACTTTGATTAGTCCTGTTTTAGTTCAGGTCTAGCTCTGTTTTAGTTCTGGATTAGTCCTAGTTTAGTCCAAATGTTTCTGACTGTATATTGACATTATATATTCAGTCTATATACAGTCTATGGTGTGTGTATATACAGTCTACATACACTGTATATACAGCATATACACAGTCTCCATACAGTCTACATAAAGTCTACATACAGTCTACATACAGTCTCCATACAGTCTACGTACAGTCTCCATACAGTCTACATACAGTCTACATACAGTCTACATACAGTCTACATACAGTCTACGTACAGTCTCCATACAGTCTATCTACAGTCTACACACAGTCTACATACAGTCTACACACAGTCTACATACAGTCTCCATACAGTCTACATACAGTCTACATACAGTCTACACACAGTCTACATACAGTCTCCATACAGTCTACATACAGTCTACATACAGTCTCCATACAGTCTCCATACAGTCTACATACACTCTATATACAGCATATACACAGTCTACATACAGTCTACATACAGTCTACATACAGTCTACCTACAGTCTACATACAGTCTACATACAGTCTACACACAGTCTATATACAGTCTCCATACAGTCTACACACAGTCTACCTACAGTCTACATACAGTCTACATACAGTCTACCTACAGTCTCCATACAGTCTACACACAGTCTCCATACAGTCTCCATACAGTCTACATACAGTCTACATACAGTCTGCCTACAGTCTCCATACAGTCTACACACAGTCTCCATACAGTCTCCATACAGTCTACATACAGTCTACATACAGTCTGCCTACAGTCTCCATACAGTCTACACACAGTCTACATACAGTCTCCATACAGTCTACATACAGTCTCCATACAGTCTCCATACAGTCTCCATACAGTCTACATACTGTCTACATACAGTCTATCTACAGTCTACATACAGTCTACATACAGTCTATCTACAGTCTACCTACAGTCTACATACAGTCTACATACAGTCTACACACAGTCTATATACAGTCTCCATACAGTCTACACACAGTCTACATACAGTCTACATACAGTCTCCATACAGTCTACATACAGTCTACATACAGTCTACACACAGTCTATATACAGTCTACATACAGTCTCCATACAGTCTACATACAGTCTACATACAGTCTACACACAGTCTATATACAGTCTACATACAGTCTACACACAGTCTATATACAGTCTACATACAGTCTACATACAGTCTACACACAGTCTATATACAGTCTATATACAGTCTCCATACAGTCTACATACAGTCTCCATACAGTCTATCTACAGTCTACATACAGTCTACACACAGTCTCCATACAGTCTATATACAGTCTACATACAGTCTACATACAGTCTACATACAGTCTACACACAGTCTATATACAGTCTCCATACAGTCTACACACAGTCTACATACAGTCTCCATACAGTCTACATACAGTCTACATACAGTCTCCATACAGTCTATCTACAGTCTATATACAGTCTACACACAGTCTCCATACAGTCTATATACAGTCTCCATACAGTCTACATACAGTCTACATACAGTCTACATACAGTCTACACACAGTCTATATACAGTCTACATACAGTCTACATACAGTCTACATACAGTCTACCTACAGTCTACATACAGTCTACATACAGTCTACATACAGTCTACATACAGTCTACATACAGTCTACCTACAGTCTCCATACAGTCTACATACAGTCTACATACAGTCTACATACACACACAGGTGATATGTGTCAGTAGATCAGTGTGTACATGGCTGTTGTGTTGTGAGTGTCACTCACCCTGAGTGGAGACAAACAGCAGAAGGGCCACAGCTGCCCAGATCTTCATCTTTGGACTTTAAGTTTTCTGTTGCAAATCTGCCCCTCAGATCCTGTATTTATGCAAGGCAGAAGGGAGTGGCATTTGTGTCGATGGAGGGCAAGACGGAGGGGCATTTGTGTCGATGGAGGGCAGGAGGGAGGGGCATTTCTGTTTATGGATACTTGACAAAACAAATCAGTCATTTTCCCACAGGAAGAGATTATGTGAGCTGCTCCAGGTTTAAGTGTGTCGACAGAGGAGCGTGTCACGCCCTGTGGGAAAAGGTGGGACAATTTTGGTACAAACAAATACATTTTTAAACTTGTCACAACCTGTGACTGTGGCAGAGTGGTTATCCTGTGTCGTCCCTCTCACCAAGAGCTTGTGAGTTAGACTCCTGATCTAATCAATGCACTTCATGTCTATCTTCTTGCCATGATAATATTATTTGACCTTTAAAGCCCCAGTATGTAACTTTTTGTACTAAAAACGACTAAACCAGGACTAAACAAGGACTAATCCAGAACTAAACCAGGACTAAACAAGGACTAACCAGGACTAAACAAGGACTAACCCAGGAATAAACCAGGATTAAACAAGGACTAACCAGGACTTAACAAGGACTAACCCAGGACTAAACCAGGATTAAACAAGGACTAAACCAGGACTAAACAAGGACTAACCAGGACTAAACAAGGACTAACCAGGACTAAACAAGGACTAACCCAGGACTAAACCAGGATTAAACAAGGACTAACCAGGACTAAACAAGGACTAACCCAGGACTAAACCAGGATTAAACAAGGACTAACCAGGACTAACCCAGCACTAAACCATGACTAAGCCAGGACTAACCCAGGACTAAACCAGGACTAACCCAGGACTAAACCAGGACTAAACCAGGACTAACCCAGGACTAACGCAGGACTAAACCATGACTAAGCCAGGACTAAACCAGGACTAAACAAGGACTAACCCAGGACTGAACCAGGACTAAGCCAGGACTAAACAAGGACTAACCCAGGACTAAACCAGGACTAAACAAGGACTAACCCAGGACTGAACCAGGACTAACCCAGGACTAACCCAGGACTAATCCATGGTTCTTGTGAAATATATATAACAGTTACAAACTAATAATACATTAACTTCCAGTACCTAGTTTTCATGATTAAGAGGTCACTATTGTAGCATTTGTGTACACTGCACATAGAGCTTTTATGTGTGGAGTTTGCATGTTTCTGCCTGTGTCTTGGTGGGTTTCAATGAGCAACACACTAAACTTTGAGGTGAGAGAATTTTCCTTGTGTTCAAATTGATAGGTGACCAATGAGCAAGTTTGTTTCAAGCATCACTAAAATAAACAAATCTGATTGCACAGTAGGAGTAGAGACCGATATCCTGTTTAAAAATACAAAGGTATTTACTTTGGATTAACCAGGTGACTAGATAAAAGTAATTCCATAGTTTCCATAGTCCCCCCTGTGTTTGTGTGTGTGTTTGTGGGTGTGTGTGTGGGTGGGAGGTCTGCACAACATCTTCATGAGTTCAGGTGCATTCCATAGGTGTGCGCCCCCTGGTGGCATGTGTCATTTACCTTCGCGTTAGTAAATGAAGTTTGATTTACTAAGTTTGATGTAGCGCTGCACTGCTAGAAAATACCTTACAATACTAAAATTAAATGAACTGGCACAGCATAGAAGGTAAACAGCGCCCCCTACTGGTATTAAAGTGGTTTAGCCACAGATCAAATGAAACCTGCGCAAATACCGAATCGTTAAACTGCAATATCACAACTTTATGTACAACTAATCAGGTTTATAGACTATGAATGTAAAAATGGTCTCTGTTATTACGTTTTCACAAGGTATATTTTGTTAAAGTTATGAAGTAGCTACAATTGAGAAAAATCACCTCGAACGTTATATTTGCCCATTGATATTCAATCTAAACAGAAATTAACGGGTGCGACGAAATAATAAAAAATTATGTACATAATGTATGTAACGTACGCACAAAGACACCGGTGGAAGTACGGTCCGTGGTGTAGGCATGTCCCATTCCGACAAGATGGCGGTTACACTGAGGAGTACACATTTTCGGCCGGGTACTTATGGGGAGTACTTCGAAGGGTACCTTCGAACAGTGCATTTGGGGAATTGGGACACTGCCTATGATTCATCAAACAGGCTTCCACACTTCAAACTTTGTTGGCTGTAATCCGGAAAGTGCTGTATGATGTCAGATAGTACTTGAAATTGAAGTGGTTCTTGACAGTTTTTCAACATAAAGCTACAAATTTACCTAGTTTGCCGAAAAAAGGAGTCAGAACAGTAGACCATGCTATTAGAACACCTTATATACAGTTTAGTAGAAAAAAGCAAGTTGATGTAGTGTTTCGTTCAACTTTAATGCTATTCTTGAAATGTGGTCATTTCAAAGAGAGAAACTGGTCATTTTAGCAAATCATTTGTCATAATCCCTGCCCATGTACTTCAGCACCAAGGTCAGAGACACAAACCTGACAGCGCTACTACACACACTATGGCCCAGGGCTACGATGGGCTTCTCACATGGATCATTAGTACAAAATGACCACTGTGTCTGGCTCAACAGGGACTCAGGCTGACGTCTGGACAGAGGCTCGTGTCTTTTCATGTGGCATTGACAGCTGTCTAAAGATAACACACAGCGCAGCAGATTATCAGACAGTTTATTGTAGCAGTGTCTCTCAGAGCTGTAGTCTGAATCACAGAACACAGCAGAGGAACAAAGGGAAGCTCTGTCCTCCTTATCACAGGCTCAGGGGTCAGAGGTCAGCTGGGACCGCTCCTCTTCAGTCCTCCTGCGCAGCGGTTGATCCAAGGACAGATTACCTCCTCACGCCTATTTCGAGTCCTCATGTGTGACCTTTAGACCACCTCAAACTGTCCTCGACACTCTAGAGAAGTGTGTATGAGTTTTAAAGCCACAGTATGTAACCTTTTAGCCAAAAGATGACAGCATGTTATTATTCTGGTTATGTGTCCCTACAGTGAGCAGACTTGCCTCTCCACAAACTTTACTTTTACCAGTTGTTGTTGTCTTTGGCTGTTATCTTCCACAATATGACATAAAACCCATTTATCTCAATACAGAGTCACATCCAGAAAGTTACATACTGTACCTTTAAGGGCATTATTACCATTCAAGTTTAATTCCTGATAGAAAACACGTTCACATGGATCTAAGGATGCATGTAAAGTAGGTGTACTGCTGTGATTTCCAGTCGTAAGGTTCAGTCCTCGTGTATCTGAAACAGTTGGCACACTTGAATAACCAAGACTGCAGGTGAATTAATATAGTTTAAGCATTACGCAAAATTGACTCTTGTGCGTTTTTATCCATGTTATAATGTTGTTACCTCAGCAAAAATATACCTGAAGTTGTGTTTTGTTTCATTTGCACATGTTTGAGTAACCCTGTATTATTAGTCTGTCTATATCTCCAAAGCCCAAAATGCTCAGTTCCACCTTGTGATGTCATGAACTGCCAGTTTTCAAGTTAACAGCTATCGTTTAGCTTTTGTTACGTAAAGCTTGGCAATTCCAGAGCTGAACTTATCCAAATGATTTTAGTGAAGGTGTATGGAGTTTAAAAACACATTAGGGAACTTCCTGTATCACCACATGACATCACAAGGTGGAACAGAGTGTTTTCTGATTGAGAAAACTCAGCTGATAATGTGTAGGGTTTATGTGTTAAACATGTGTGAATGAAACATGAAATAGGTATGTATTATAATCAGACCAGAAAATGGTGTAATATGGGCGCTGTAAGGAGAGTAAGATGAACAGTACTCATGTTACCACACTTCCCCCAGCGTAGTAGCTAAGTGTGCAGCCTCTTACTGACTACAGACCCATGTTTACTCCATAAATGAATCCAAAAGCATGAGACACTTAATATTAGTCCACTCATCAAATGTGCTCCTGCTGTGCATGTGAGACCAGCCCAACGTGAGGAGGACCACCACTGTGATCCCAGAGGTAGTTTGCTTCAGCAGCATCTTCACAAGGTCTGTTGCTTTTGTTCTTGGGTTGATATGAACATTTCAGACCAAAGCAAGTTCTTCTCTGGGACACAGAACCCGTCTCCTTCTTGAGCGATATGATGACTGGACATTCTCATGACGTTTATACTTGTGTATAATTGAACAGACGAACATGGCACCTTCAGGCATCTGGAAATTGCACCCAAGGATGAACCAGACATGTGCAAGTCGACAGTTCTCTTCCTGATGTCTTGGCTGATTTCTTTTGACTTTCCCATGATGTTACACAAAGTGTTTCAGTTGTGCCTTCAAACGCATCCACAGGTGTGTCTCTGATTAACTCAAATGTCAATAAACCTATCAGAAGCTTACAAAGACATGACATCATCATCTGTGTTTTTCCCCAAATTGTTTAAAATTGTCTAAAAACTCCTTCTCTCATTATTTTGATATTAAAATAGAAATAATTTTGGTAATCCTAATTGACCTAAAACAGGAAAAGTTTAGCCTGATTTCATGTCAGACAGTGAGAAAAAAACATGTCTTTTTATGTAGTTGTTTTATAACATTTAATTCATATATTTATGCAGGATCGTTAGAGGATCGGCGGAGCAACAAAACACAGAAACCACTTAGTGCTAGAATAATGTGTCTTTTATTCCCCACACAAAAGCAGCATACAAAATCACTTCATCAGACAGCAACTTTAATCAACCAGCGCCTTACCTTGACACAAGACTGGAGAGCCAACAGTCCAGTAGAGCGCTGCGCTGTCCAAAAACAAAGCTGGGCGACCGTACGTATCCCACAGCAGACTCTACCGAACCAGGGGCTACCCCGTCTTTATAACATGAAACAAACAAGGCCTGCGTGGGGAGAGGAGCGGGCCAAGCTCCTCTCCCAGGCATTCCCCGGATAAGATTTTCCCGTTTCACTACCAGTTTCATAAACAGATAGTGAAAGGGGTCCTACTGGCGCCCAAAACATTCATAACAATCCCAACACTCAGTGTTTAAACAGCACAAGGTCAGGGAAGAGGGCAAACGAGGACACACTACACAGGGCTATAACCTGTCAGTAGTGTATGTAAACTTCTGGCTTCAGCTGTATTTTTAACCTGATCCATACATCAGATTATTTCACTCTCACAGACAAAAATAGAAAAACAAGTGAAACTTAGATCATAATAATACATCTTATGTAAGTGTCTGGAGTCTCTGATTAAAGTTGAAGCTGTGTGTTTGTTGTTCCCAGGTGACTGACATAAAGCGGCTGAATAACCTCATACAGGAACAAGACTTGTTTGCCTTAAAGACCATCAAGATCCCGGTGCAGAAACACAACTTTCTCACTGAGGTGCCCCCCACTCAGGATGGCCTCCCACCCTCACCTGATACCCTCCCATCCTCACCTGAGGAGGGCTCTCCCACAGCGCCCACACATGTCGCACACTTCCTCATGGAGCTGGACAATGACATGGAGAGACTGATCCAGAGCACTGAGCAGGAGGACGAGGAGCTGCTGGAGGTCTGGGACAGGCGGGATCACAGGGGTCACAGGAGAGAGAGGAGTCAGGGGGTCAAAGGTCAAGGCGCAGACTGGGGCATCAACTGGTGGAATGCTGTTATCGCCATGTTGCTCGTAGGCATCGTACTACCGCTCTTCTACATCATCTACTTTAAAACTAGGCCCTCGGAGGGTGGTCCTGCAGTGCACCCTCTGGTCACTAATAGCTCAGGGCCAGCAGGGGGCACTCGGGCCAGTTCAGGAGCCAGGCTAATGTACCATCAGTGTATGAGAGACAACCCCCAAATGTGAGCTCATGAGGGGACAGTTAAGTGCCAATATTAGCCTGGAAGTGTCTGTGTCCATGTTTAATTCATATGTGTTGAGGAGAAACAGTAACAGTGCTGTTGTATAGACTCCTGTCGACCTGTGTCCTGTGTCACTGACCTGCATTAGCATTTTAATACAGAGGAATCAGCAGGTTTTCAGATCCTCTTTAAATTATCAAATGTTATTGTTGTTAGTGATGCACTGATCCAGCTTTTTCTCTTCTGATACTGATACTTTGGCTTTAAATAACTAAAATATAATGTTAAACAGGGTCTCAAAACTTCCTGTCTCCACTGTAAATTATGTAAGATTATGAGGACGGTAAAGTTACTCAGGGATTATTCGGGTCATGCCACTGTGCCGTTCACATGCACAATGCGGCGTATGTTTGCCTTATATGTAAAACAATCTCATTTTTACATGTACAAAATCCATAATATTATCAGACTATGGTATTTATTTCATTAATAGTTGTGTACCAAGAATAAAAGTGTTATAATTTAAATAAAAAAACACACAAACCTTGCCTGGTAAATCCAGTTTTGTCACCACTCCCACCATCGCGTCTCAAGCCAGAGCCAAACACGGACATCTAATCAGATTTGTTTATTTGAGTGATGCACGTGAAACGAAGGAGCCCATTGGTCACCTATCATTTTGAACAAAATCATACTTCTAAATACTTCAGAAATGCGCAATTCGCGAGGGCCATTCGATGCTGCTTGCAGCTTTAATTTATTCTTTCTCCTGCTATTTGGGCAGAATTTTGACCCCCTAAATGAATTCCAAAACTCACCAAATTTTGCCCTAAATTCAGGTCTGCCAAAAAATGTATTTTTTTATGTGTTGCATCATTGGGCATAAAAAAATGGCCTCCCTGAACCGCCACCTTAACGTGGTGGAGGGGTTTGAGTGCCCGAATGATCCTGGGAGCTATGTTATCGGGGGCTTCATGCCCCTGGTAGGGTCACCCATGGCAAACAGGTCCAGGGAGACAGGACAGACGAAGAGCGGTTCAGAAGCCCCTTATGAAGGAAATTAAATTAAATTACGTCGCCCGGACCGGTAACGCCGGTCCGGGCAACGTAACCTGGTGGCCGGGCCTTTCTCCACGGGGGCCCGGCCGGGCTCAGCCCGAAGGAGTGACGTGGGGCCGTCCTCATGTGGATCCACCACCTGCAAGAGGATCCATAAGGGGCCGGTGCATGAAGATCTGGGCAGCAGTCGAAGGCGGGGCCCTCGACGACCAGATCTCCGGACATGGAGACTAGCTCTGGGGACATGGAATGTCACCTCGCTAGGGGGGAAGGAGCCGGAGCTTGTGCAGGAGGTTGCGCGTTACCGGCTAGATATAGTCGGCCTCACCTCCACGCACAGCTTGGGCTCTGGAACTCAACTTGTTGAGAGGGGCTGGACTCTCCATTTCTCTGGCGTTGCCCGCGGGGAGCGGCGGCGAGCTGGTGTGGGCTTGCTCATTGCCCCACAGCTCAGCCGCTGCGTGTTGGGGTTCACTCCGGTGAACGAGAGGGTCGCGTCCCTGCGCCTTCGGGTCGGGGATAGGTCTCTCACTGTTGTGTCGGCCTACGGGTCAAACAGCAGTGCAGAGTACCCGGCCTTCTTGGAGTCCCTGGGAGGGGTACTAGACAGTGCACCAACCGGGCACTCCGTTGTTCTCCTGGGGGACTTCAACGCCCATGTGGGTAACGACAGTGACACCTGGAGGGGCGTGATTGGGAAGAACGTCCTCCCCGATCTGAGCCTGAGCGGTGTTTTGTTATTGGACTTCTGTGCTAGTCACAGTTTCTCCATAACAAACACCATGTTCGAGCACAAGGGTGTCCATCGGTGCACACTCTAGGTCGGAAGTCGATGATCGACTTTGTCGTGTCATCTGATCTCCGACCACGTGTCTTGGACACTCGGGTGAAGAGAGGGGCTGAGCTGTCAACTGATCACCACCTGGTGGTGAGTTGGAGCCGCTGGCGGAGGAGGAAGCCGGACAGATCTGGCAGACCTAAGCGCATCGTGAGGGTCTGCTGGGAACGTCTGGCAGAGCCCTCTGTCAGAGGGGTCTTCAACTCACACCTCCGGGAGAACTTCTCCCTGATCCCGGGGGAGGTTGGGGATATGGACTCCGAGTGGGCCATGTTCTCCACCTCTATTGTCAATGCGGCCACTCGTAGCTGTGATTGTAAGGTCTGCGGTGCTTGTCGCGGCGGCAATCCCCGAACCCGGTGGTGGACCCCGGAAGTAAGGGATGCCGTTAAGCTGAAGAAGGAGTCCTATCGAGCCTTGTTGGCTCGTGGGACTCCTGAGGCATCCGATGAGTACAGGCGGGCCAAGCATGTTGCAGCTCGTGCGGTTGCAGAGGCAAAAACACGGGGTTGGGAGGAGTTCGGGGAAGCCATGGAGGAGGACTATCGGACGGCCTCAAAGAAATTCTGGCAAACCGTCAGACGCCTCAGGAGGGGGAAGCAGTGCCTCCCCCTCATGTTGGACTCCGCCAGGGCTGCCCTTTGTCACTGGTTCTGTTCATTATATTTATGGACAGAATTTCTAGGCGCAGCCAGGGGCTGGAGGGGGCCTGGTTTGGGAACCATAGGATTTCATCTCTGCTGTTTGCATTCTCCTGATGGCTTCATCGAGCCAGGACCTGCAACAGGCACTGGGGCGGTTTGCAGCCGAGTGTGAAACGGCTGGGATGAGAATCAGCTTCTCCAAATCCAAGGCCATGGTTCTCGACCGGAAAAAGGTGGTTTGCTCTCTCCGGGTGGGTGGTGAGTCTCTGCCTCAAGTGGAGGAGTTCAAGAATCTCGGGGTCTTGTTCACGAGTAAGGGAAGGATGGAGCGGGAGATTGACAGGCGGATCAGCGTCTGCAGTGATGTGGTTGTGGTAAAGAAGGAGCTGAGCCCAAAGGCAAAGCTCTCGATTTACTGGTCAATCTACGTTCCTACCCTCACCTATGGTCATGAGCTCTGGGTAATGACCGAAAGGACAAGGTCGCGGATACAAGCGGCCGAAATGGGTTTCCTCCGCAGAGTGGCCGGGCACACCCTTAGGGATAGGGTGAGGAGCTCGGTCACACGGGAGGAGCTCGGAGTAGAGCCGCTGCTCCTACACGTTGAGAGGAACCAGTTGAGGTGGCTCGGGCATCTGCTCAGGATGCCTCCTGGACGCCTCCCTAGGGAGGTGTTCTGGGCATGTCCCACCGGGAGGAGGCCCCGGGGAAGACCCACAACATGCTGGAGGGACTATGTCTCTCGGCTGGCCTGGGAACGCCTTGGGGTCCCACCGGAGGAGCTGGAGGACGTGTCTGGGGTGAGGGAAGTCTGGGAGTCCCTGCTTAGACTGATGCCCCCGCGACCTGGCCCCGGATAAGCGGAAGAAAATGGATGGATGGATCATTGGGCATAAAAAAATGGCGCAACAGCGTCCCCTGCAAAAGTCAAAATACATTGTGTCAATGGGAGACGTCCCGACGTCAACTTTGCCGTAGAGCCACGAAATTTGGTACGCGCATTCTTCAAGTGATGCCAAACAAAAAATATTATTATTATTATTATTACGACTCAGCGTTTTCGCTGACGTCGCATTTTAATCAACTCCTCTGAAGGCGCTTCACCTGCAGAGCTTCACTGTACATCATCTAGACAAGTTATTCAATTCATAATGATGCCTATCACGGTTTGCATGCAGCAAAGCCGCAAAATTCCATCGGAATTGTTGCAATTTTCAAATGTCAAAATTTGTTCCCGTTTGCGCATGCGAAGTCGGATTTTGCTCAAATTCGAATCAGTTGTAAAACCTTTTGGCCGAAAGCTACTCATTATGGAAGAAACATAAGGGGCCGATACAGAATATCTAATATATTTGTATGGAGAGCTGAAAATTTAGTTTTACGAAATGTTATCAAATTTGGCACAAAATTCAATAGGGTCATCCCAATCAATAAAGTCAATCAAAATTTTACAGGAAAAAAATAACTTTATTATGCAACAACTCCAATATGAACTCATTGAAAAACATAATATATCTGGTAAATATCTTGCAAACTTACTTCAAAGAAAAAAAGACAAATCAATAATTCCATCAATACAGACCTTTGAAAATCGAATCACTCATGATCCACAAGAAATTAATAAGACATTCCGTATGTTCTACAAGAATTTATATTCATCAGAAACAGAATCCAATCCAACAGCAATAAAATCATTTTTCCAAAACATAAACCTACCACAATTACACTCTGATATGGCTGAATTCTTAGATGCACCATTATCATTGCAAGATCTCCATAAAGCCCTCCTTCAGATGCCCAAAAACAAAGCCCCCGGTCCCGACGGATACCCCCCCGAATTTTATAAGCACTTTTGGACTTTTCTATCACCACTTTTCACCCACACAGTGACTGAAATAAAAAATACATCTCAAATCCCTCTGCATTTGAACACAGCAGCCATAACAATATTACTAAAACCAGACAGACCCAACCCAACCCACCAGCTATAGACCTCTTTCATTACTTAATACAGATTTAAAAATCATTACAAAAGCACTTGCCCTCCGACTAGAAAAAGTTACACCACTGTTAATTCACCCCGACCAAACAGGATTTATCAAAAATAGAAACTCTTCAGACAACCTTCGTAGATTATTCAACCTCATCAATATCGCTCAACAATCAAATATCAGGACAATTATAACCTCATTAGATGCAGAAAAAGCTTTTGATAAGGTAAACTGGACATTTCTTTTCTACACACTCCATCAATTTGGCTTCGGGGAGTCATTTATCCACTGGATTAAGACACTCTATACCTCACCTAGAGCCACAGTCACAACTAATGGTATCACCTCACCCTTGTTCACACTGCACAGGGGCACTAGACAAGGATGCCCGCTCTCTCCCTCGCTGTTGAAATGAATTTGAAATGAATTTTATTTTGAGTATGTTCATAAATCATGTAGTACATGTCCATTACAGTCCATAAAATAAAATAAAATATCATCCACAAAAACATTGAACATTCTCAAGAGGGATGTGGGAAGAAGTGTACACTTATTTAATCCCACCCCTTTCTTCTAATTCAAACAACTTCTTCTTCTTTTTATTATTATTATTATTATTATTATTATTATTATTATTATTATTATTATTATTATTATTATTATTATTATTATTATTATATTTTCATTATTCTTATTCTTCTTGTTCTTGTTATTATCACAACAATCACCATAATCTTTCCTTTACATCAGTACTGAACCATTGTATCAACAAAAAAGTATACATATAGCCACCACTACCATTAATTAGGATTTTCTTTTGCTATATCTGGACAGAATATGACATTTATACAGTTTTTTAAATTGCCTAATATTTGAACATTGCCTTAAATCTTCACTCAGCCCATTCCATAATCTGACCCCACAGACTGAGACACAAAAGCTCTTCCTTGTAGTGTGCACTTTAGCGTGTCTAAATTTTGCCGTTCCTCTAAGGTTATAATTCCCTTCTCGCTCACTAAATAAGTTTTGAATGTTTGGAGGCAATTGATAATTTCTTGCTTTGAACATAATAAGCATGGTTTGGTATTCCACCAAGTCCTCAAATTTTAGTAATCTAGACTGTGAAAATAAATCATAAAATAAAATAAATAAATCCCACTTTGTGCACAATTCTAACTGCTCGTTTTTGAAGAATAACTAAGGGTTGTATATTTGTTTTGTAATTATTCCCCCACACCTCTACACAGTAAGTCAAATACGGTAATATCAAAGAAAAGTATAATTGTTGGATAGATTTTAACTCTAATACTTCCCGCGCTCGTGATAATACCGCTATACTTCTAACTACTTTTGTTTTAACATATTTAATATGTTCCTTCCAGTTTAATTTATCATCTATTATTACCCCCAAAAATGTACACTGCTGTACTCTCTCTAAAATAGTTCCTTCCACTGACACCTTTACTTCATTATCTATCTTCCTATTTCCAAAAAACATTATAGTTGTTTTGTATAAATTTAATGTTAACTTGTTTCTTTTAAACCACACTTGTAATTTTTCCATTTCTGAACTTATTGTTTCCACTAGTTTGTGCAAGTTACCATCCGAACAAAAAATATTAGTATCATTAGTATCAAATAGGACCAACTTCAACATCTTAGATACAGAACATATGTCATTGATATACAGAATGAAGAAGTTATCCTTATTCATTGAACCGCTCGCAGTAGCAATACGCCAAAATAACAGCATACAAGGAATATACGTCTCGGACACACATCATAAAATCAGCCTATATGCAGATGATATTCTACTGTACCTACAAAAACCACAGCAATCATTACATGAAACTTTCAAAATTATAAATACATTCTCATCCATATCAGACTACACTATCAACTGGAACAAATCAACAATACTCCCTCTCTCAGATGAAGGAGGAAGTTCTGCAGCTCAGGATTCATTCCCTGGTATGCACACAGGTAACATTAAGTATTTAGGCATTAACATTTCCCCCAGGCTGTCAGAGTTGTTCTCACTTAATCATAACCCTCTACTTAAAACGATAGAAGACGACCTCAGACGATGGACAAACTTACCACTTTCACTAACAGGACGAATAGCATCAGTAAAAATGAAAATCCTCCCCAAATTGAATTACCTATTTGCGAACATCCCAGCTACACCTCCGGACAAATGGTTTCAGACACTGACTAGACTTATTAATGATACATTTTTATTGGAAGAACAAAAAAGCAAAAATCAAACTCTCAACATTACAAAAAAAGTTCGAAATCAACAACAATAATCGCTTTCAATACTTACAAATCAAATCCATTATCCAAAGCAAGATTAATATAACTAATAATACCCTGGATCCTCCTCAACTATTAGAAAACATAAAGAATATCAAGAAACCAAAGAAACTCATTTCTAAACTATACAAATTTATCCATTCAGACAATATAATACATACACCACAACTCAAATGGAACACAGATATAGATACACCACCTACATACGAACTCTGGACAGAAATGTGCAAAAATACATTCTCAATGACATCCAACACTAATCTACAACTTATCCAATACAAAGTTATCCACAGGACACACATCACCCAATACAAGAAATTCAAAATGGGACTAACAGACACAGACACCTGTTCACAATGCACCATGGGAGTCACAGACACTTATTTACATGCACTCTGGGAATGTTCACCAGTTCAGGGTTTTTAGAACACAGTTACACACAAACTCACAGACATCCTGAGCTGCAGAATTCCTCCCTCCCCATCCCTATGTTTACTTGGCATTATTACAACTTTCACCATACCACCTAAATATAAAAACAGTTTGTTGACATCTCTAACTATCGCCAAGAAAATAATTCTACAAAACTGGAAATCAAAACAATAAACATCAAACACTGGTCTAACTCGCTCATCCATCACATTTCAACCTCTCAAATGACAGCATACTTTGAGGATGACATACCGTCTTTCATGGAAACCTGGACACCATTCATAAACCACTTCAATATTGTTTTCAATCAGTCATCAATATCAACAACATAAACTCCACCAATAGACTATTATAACACCATTAACATAGTAATTATGAGAATGCCACGCACACTCCTATACACACCCCCATTCCTACAAAGACACACACACACGACATTATCTAAACTTTATTACAATAATTGCAATCATACCACCACTATTGCTGTATATCACTATTATTGTTGTGTTATTGTTTTCATTGTCTGTACACGTTTCTATTGTTGCTGTCACTATTATTATTGTCATTATTATTATTCCCTTATTCATTAACTAATTTCTTTATTGAATTAATTTATGGTTCTGATGGAGATAAATAAATGGATGAATATAAACACACATATTAAATATTAGAAATAAATAACATGAATTATTAAATAATAATTTTTATATATATATATATATATATATATATATATATATATATATATATATATATATATATATATATATATATATATATATATATATGGAAAATTTCCAAATTTTCGTACATCTCAAAGTTTTAGAACAATTTATTGCCTTCAATGACAAACAGAAAATTTGGCACAGTGACTCTTCAGGTCGTCCCCGTCAAAAAAGTCCGGGGGCCCAAGTTTGTAGTTTTCACGATGTTGCCATGGCGATGCCTGGAAAACCCATGTTTTTGCATTTTGTGCATCAGTCCTTCCACTGTCTGTAGACTTTGTTTAGTGACTACAGCCCAAAGCTGCAATAACATGGACAAAACTGGCGCATTAGCGCCACCCACAGCGAGAGCCGGGTCGGCCGAGTGCGAAGCACGGCCCGCGAGGGCCGTTCGATGCCGCTTGCGGCTTTAATGTTATACTTGTGGTTATTGCTGTTGTCTTGTCAGTCTTTTTATAAGTGGTTGTGATGATGTCTTAATGTTGTCAAATATGAATATGTGGCTCTGAAGTGACGAAGGCTCCCGAGGGTAAATACAGCTTAGGGCCCCTAAAGGCTAGGGCCGACCCTGGGGCACCTGATTTGTTTGTTATTAATGTTCATATTGTGATCTTATGTACAAAACAGCAAAATATTTGTACTATGTTTTAGTGAAATTAGTCTAAAGTGTCATATGCACTTTAAATAGCCCCTCCTCAAGTAAAGGGTGGTTTATATATTACAGAGCATATATAAACACAACAGAGAGCAGCAGGTCGACCTACCTAAGACATTTGAATCATTTCCTTTTAATAAAATAGTTCTTTTCAGAGTAGTTTTCACACGCCATACTTTTACTCCTACATCAACATTATAAAGGCTACGACACGCCACTACTTCCAGATAACTATTATTACCACAGGGCCTCTTGGTTCGTGGTTTGTTGGTGTATTAGTTTTGGGCGGGTGGTTTGTTGGGTTGGTTGTTGGTTTATTTCTTGACGGTGGCATAGAGCTGATCAGGATCCTCCACAGCGGTCTTCCTCACTGAGCTGTAGGTCACTGCCTCCTCACTCGGTCTGACCTGAGCAGAGGGACAGGACAATATCTTACATTAGCAAAGAATCCATTTATATGTATGAGATTTGTAGGGGGAAAATGCATATATCCAAAAGCAAAACCCACAAATGTTGAACACGCTGTATTATAACTTAAATCTGCACAATTTTAGGTTTAAGCCTCTTCCATCTGTGTTAAAGGACCTTTACCTAAAAAACAAACAAACCTGAAACAGCACTAGTTCATTTTAAACAGTTTGCAGTGTTATTCCAGTTATTCCTCACTTACTTTTTGCATTCCAAACATCCTAATTATTCACTGCAGCAAGTTTATAAGTGCTTTTCACAACTGTCAGAGAACAGATGGTCTTTGATGGTATTTTAAACAACCCAAAACATATATATATATATATATATATATATATATATATATATATATATATATATATATATATATATATATATATATATATATATATATATATATATATATATATATATATATATATATATATATATATATATATATATGACCGCTGCACAAACTCTTCTCCAGCACATCCCAAAGATTCTCACTGGGGTGAAGGTCTGGACTCTGTGGTGGACAATCCATGTGTGAAAATGATGAGCCTGATGAATCCTGGCATTGTCATCTTGGAATATGCCCGTGTCATCAGGGAAGAAAAAATCCATTGATGGAATAACCTGGTCATTCAGTATATTCAGGTGTCAGCTGACCTCATTTTTTGAGCACAGACTGATGCTGAACCTAGACTGGACCAACTGCATCAGCCCCAACCTATGACTTAGTTAAATCCAGGTGGTGACTTTTTTTCTGGCCAGGCAGTGTATAATACTAAGTTTACAAGGAATTGTGTGCATGCAAAATGGCCACTAGAGAGTAGTGTTTCTCTGCAGATGATTTGAATCTAGGTATAAAAAGAAATCAGGGCATCTTTATTTTTAATGCAATATCCAAAGTGTATTTTTAAGGCCCATCCATGTTGCAATCGGTCCATATAGATACACCATCACAATTTTACAGGTAGTCAAAGAGAAAATACACAAATTTTAAACCATATCATGATTCGTTTATGATTGGTTGAATTGACTCTTGTGAGCTTTAAGCCAAAAACAGTGGAGTTGTGTTCTGTTTCATTCTTTGTTCCTTTACTATTAGTCTGTCTACATCTCCAAAGCTCAAATACTCTGTTCCACCTTGTGATGTCATGAAGTGGTATTTTTCAAGTTAACAGCCACCTTTTACATTTTGTAAAAACACACGGACACAGGAGGGTGAAAGGGCATCTGACACACTGGGGCACAGGAGGATGAGAGGGCATCTGAGTACACCACTCTGTACTTACTTAATAATAATACTAGTTGATAATAATCATCTTACCCGACATATTCTTCTGTCTAAGACATTTGTCCACTTCTGCCATTGCCTTCACCCAAACTCTCCCTCCAGCCTCGTGTAATCTTGAACCTCGCGTCACTTTACACGCACAACGTCCATTATTCATGCGCTTTGGAGACGCATGACCGCGCGCGCTGTGGAGGATTGCGCGTTTTGTTGACCGTCTCCAGGTTACGCACGGTTACGCACGGGGCCGGAGCAGATGCAGACCACGGCTCCTCCACTCTCTGCCCTCCTCTGCGGCTGTGATTTGGCCCCTCGCACTCGGGAGCAAAGGGAAACATGTCTTGGAGCTCCATTCCGCACTCTGTAAAGCGCTGGCAGCTCCATGGCACGGACTACGAGCCGCAAAGAAGTCAAACGAACCAGAGCCACAGCACCGTGTTTACCGCATGGACCCCACTCAACCATAAGAAGAACAACCTGCAGGTCAGAAGACAGATACACATGGTCAGGCTACGTCTTCTTGGAGTAGTTTTTTGCGTATTTCGCTTCTATTGGGTAATAATTAGTTTGTAACAGTATAAGGTTTTGGTTGGGTTGGCTTTATCTTGACAATATGAAAAGATTTGAACGTTTGTGTTGTGTAGACAGATGAACTGAGCCACACACGGGGAGTTACAAATCAGGAGGAGATTTAATATCTGTATAAAACGTATAATTATTACAATACAGACATCTCCAGGTCTTATAACCCCGCACACATCTTTCCTTTACTTTCCTGCAACCAGGGCCGTCCCAGACTATAAGCAGACTGAGCAGCTGCTTAGGGCCCCGAGGCCACCAGAGGGCCCCCAAGAGTCCATACATTTATATTGAAAATAATGTAAGATAATAATAATATAAGTTTTATTGTGCACAGGGCTTGTGTGTTTACAGCAGCCTAAATATCCCTCTCAAACAATTACATTTGTTTTATATCTATAGCAGTGGTTCTTAACCTTGTTGGAGGTACTGAACCCCACCAGTTCCATATGCACATTCACCGAACCCTTCTTTATTGAAAGATAAAAAATTTTTTTTTTTCAAATTCAAGCCATATGTGTGTTTTACTGGTGCACAAAATAAATCGTGCATTAACATCATTGTGTTCAAAGAATAAAACCAATACAATGTATGAACTCACAACACATTACATACACACATTTTCACAAAGACATGACCTTTTTTAACACTATCACACTGAAATTATTTAACTTTTCTATTGTATTATGTATTCCAATAATGGACTTATTGTATTTATGCTATTTATTATTTTTAACTTTTTAACACACACCCATCACCTAATTTCCATCAGGCTACAATAATAATGAATATTTACTGCAAATCAGTGACTTCTGCTGTTGCCTTTGAGAGACCAGTTCAGAAATGCATGGCTTCCCCTTGGCCACTCTCATGTCATTTTCACAGCAAAGTCTGTTCCTTTTCTTCGTTTTTATGTCGTTTTATGTTTTTATGCCGTTCGAAGTGACAGTATCAATGACCAATACACAGAGAGAAATCTGTATCTGCACACCCAGCTGCTCTATTACTGTACATTTATATATCATATCAAAACACAATATATAATGTGTTTTTGTATATAAAATATAATCAAAACAAGTGGTATGGGTCAAAATAAATATATATTTACAAACCACACACTGCAAACAGTGAACAAACACACACTGGAAACTAAGAACACTGTACATGTGACAGTGTGAGTCATTCTGTGACAGAGGTTGGAGGATCGAGTCCCGCTCGGACCAACGTCTGTCATTGTGTCTTTAGTTTTGTCATTGTGTCCTTAGGCAAGACACTTCACCAAAGTGGTGTGTGAGTGAATGATTGGTAGTTGGAGGGGGGGGGCACAGATTGGCATTAGCTAATGCTAATGATTACACATAATACACATTTGACCCACAATTAAGTCAATAGCAGAATAAACCACACTTACTGATCAGGAACAGCATCCAGTCCATCAAATCATAAGGTCCCTCTACTCCTGAGTCCACCATGAGATCTTCACTCGGTTCCACAAACCGCTCCGGGTCCAGATGCCTCTAGTTTAACTTGTACAAACATCCACAGTGTCCTCAGTCACGTACTTCCTTTGTTTTGTCCGTTTTGTCATGTTTAAAACGCAAAACTGTTGCAAAACAGTGCGTAAAATTACGCAATAATTACGCAATAATTGCCGTCGGAACGTTCAGGGGTTAAACACTTAGAATCATCAGTGAGTCTTCACTCCACGGCCGTGTCCCAATTCGCCCACCTGGCCTTAGAATCACCATTGGAAGGGCGGTTCAAAGGGCAGTTACGTAATTTCCGGTGCGACAAGGGCTGTCCCATTTCAACACACCTACTGAATGTGCCCGACAAACCTGCCCTTCCCTTTGCACCGTTTTCCATGGAGATCGGACGTAACCAAAGCGTGCATCCGTGCACACTTCACATATCCCATCATGCACCGCGGCTGTGCAAAAAAGAGAAGAAAATGGAGTCTGCTGCACAATACACGTTCAAATGTTGTACTGGTTTACCTCATCTACAACAGAGCGACATGAAACTGTTAAATCTGAATAAAGATCTGTACAGTGTGTTTGATTAAAAAGGATGGGAGTTACATGGAATAAAGGAATGTGCAGTTATTGCTAGACAACAAGAGACATTATTATCATGAGAAATTATTACTGCAATAAGAATAATGTAAGAATGTTTGTTTCTATGGTAAGAGTCAAAGACCAAGAGAAACATAAAGTCAGAAGAGTTTAATGATCCACACAGGTAATGAACAATGAAGCAACGGACTCTCAGGAAAGGATAGAACAGAGTCCTGAGACGTGCACAAAATCTTCATATGTTCCGGTACATTCCATAGTTCTGCGCCTCCTGGTGGACACGTGTCATTTACCTTCATGTTAGTAAATCAAGATCCTAGTTTGATGTAGCTGCACTGCTAGAAAATACTTTATAATAATATGAAAAGAACTGGCACGGCATAGAAGGGAAACAGCGCCCTCTACTGTTATTAAAGTGGTGCAGCCACTGGACAAAATACTGAATCGTTAAACTGCAATATCCCACTTTATGTACAACTAATCAGTGTCTCTGGTTTATAGACTATGAATGTGAAAATTATACTGTTACCTCTTTCTCTGTTATTACGTTTTCACAAGGTTTATTTTGTTAAAGTTATGAAGTAGCTACAAATGAGAAAAAAAATCACCTCAAACGTTATATTTGCCTATTGATATTCAATCTAAACAGAAAGAAACGGCTGTGACGACGACATCTTGACTTTTCTTCTATTAAATAATAAATCATAAAAAATAACGTATGTAATGTACATATCGTACGCTCAAAGACAGCGGTGGAAGTGCGGTCCGTGGTGTGGGCCTGTCCCACTTCAGCAAGATGGAGACGACACTGAGGAGGACAGATTCTCGACCGGAACCTTCAAACTACACTTTGAAGAGTACTTCGAAGGAACCCTTCAAAAGGTGCATTTGCCGAATTAGGACACGGCCAGCGTCTGGAGACGCTCACAGTCCGCAAATCATATGAGTTGGGTGCGTGTCTTGACCTCCGCCGAACCCCTGGGAACGACTCACCGAACCCCTAGGGTATGATCAAACCCAGGTTAAGAACCACTGATCTATAGTCACAAAATATCTGCTGCTGCTACATTTGTTTTTGAGTCGGGCAGAGGTGAGGGCAGCTATGTGTTTACACCGGTGCAAGGACCCGACATAATGTAACTGTAAGCCCACTGTCGCCAACTGGAACACATTAAAATCCACCAGAAACTTGTCTAGAATTCTTGACCCTCCTTATATGTTTGTGTTGTTCTTATATGTTTGTTCTGTTCTTGTGACTGTGGTCGTTGTGACATTTTGGATGTTTCCAGTCTGATGTTGGTCATAAAAACACAAATACAATTGGTCAAAGTGATGATAGCAGAGTCATGTTGTCAAATGTGAATCACCAATAGCTGAGCCAGGAGACATCTGCTGTCGGGGGCCTCAGAGGCAGATTCAGCTTAGGGCCCCCTGAAAGGTAGAGCCGACCCTGATTGCAACTCCTGTGTTTTTACAATACAACTAACTACAATGGTAGATGATGTGAATGAAAGGATAATGTAAATGGTTTCAATGTTTTTACCAGTTTAAAAACAATTTATATTTGTATCCCTGTGTTGTATTTGTATTATGTCTTTATTTGATGTAAAATATGTAAAACAGTTAGCAGACGCCATCTGCTATTTTCAACACTTTTTAATATAAAAAAAATAATAATCTCACATCTCAGTTTTAAAACAATTATTAAGCTGTTGCAAAAAATACAACTTGAAGAGAGAGATGCTTTTTTCCAAAATTATTGCAAAAAGATGATGTGCCGTAGGTATTGCGATAGCTCTTGTTATCACCTTAGCTCTAAAATTGTCGTAACTGGTGCGGGAAGGACCAAGAGGTGCAGACTCGGGGCAAGGTTACAGTGTTTATTTTACAAGTCTTTAGTGAAAACCACAGTCTTAAACAGTCAGATAAGAAACACGAGGACCCAGGGAGCAGGAGGCGGACAAGACGGACGGAGAGCGGGTCGGGAGCGGGAAGCCGGGGCCGGAGTGAAGAGGAAGGCGGAGACGAGACCAGGACAGACAGGGCCAGTGTAGTCCAAGAAGCGGGACCCAGAGTCAGAGGCAGGCGGAATGCCAGAGACCAGGACAGGCAGAGCGGAGGGAGATGACAGTACCGGAGCGTAGAGGCGGGTGCAGGAGCGGGCGAAGGCAGGAGTCTGGAAGGGAGGCAAAATCCAAAATGAGAGCTAGCAAACGGGTAACAGGAATGCAAGAACAGAGCTGGAACATTCACGTTTATACGCGGACGATCTGGCGCCGAGTGTAGTCTGCCGAGCCCTCAAGTACTCGGCAGCAGGTGGCGGTGATTACGCTGATGTGCTCCAGGTGCGTGCGGAGAAGTCTCGAACTCCGCCCAGCTCCGGGCAGACAGGTCGGGGAGGGGTAGAGAGCACGGGACGACAGGGACAAACGGGCGTCATGACAAAAATGATACAGTTGGTGACGTTGATGACATTCAGAGGAGCTCATGGGGGAGTTTCAGGACATAAACTTTTTCTCTTACTTGATCATTTTTGGACAACTTTGTACTTCTGCTCTAGTAATATTATTTGGAGGTTTACAGTTTTCTATTTTAATCTATGAGCCATGTGATGGGTCAATGTGAAACATGGAGGAAGTGAAAATGGCGCCATCCTCATCCCTTTGAGCGCATGTGCCTAGTTTTTAATTTTATATTGATAATAAACTCATATATGCTCAGCGGGGCATGAACATGGAAGTATGCACATATCATTGTAGGTTAGCACGCTACTAGCATATGGTTTAACCAGCCCCATAGTTTTAAATGGGGCATTGTTTATAGTGATGGGATTTTGGACTTTTTTATGAGAATCTTTTGGATCTGTTCATTTGCGTTTACAAAACTTGACGCTCTTGACGCCCAGTCTTTTGAAAGGCTCTAATGGACTGGCTCTTTTTATATATGCCACCCTCATCGGGCATTTCTGACGGCGATGAGTCGGCCTACAGGAGGGCGGTGTCCAGGTGCAGCAGCAACAACCTGGAGCTCAAAACACAGAAGACAGTGGAGATCATTGTGGACTTCAGGAAAGTCACAGCCCCCCTGCCTCCCCTCACCCTGACGGACTCCCCCATCACCACTGTGGACTCTTTCCGCTTCCTGGGCACCTGCATCACCCAGGATCTCAAGTGGGAGCCGACCATCAGCTCCCTCATCAAGAAAGCCCAGCACAGGATGTTCCACCTGCGGCAGCTGAGGAAACACATGCTGCCAGTCCAGATGATGGTGCAGTTTTACACGGCCATCATTGAGTCCATCCTCACCTCCTCCATCACTGTGTGGTTCACTGGGGCCTGGGACAGAGACTGCAGCACATGGTGCCTCTGCTGAGAAGGTGATTGGCTGCTCCTTCCATCTCTACAGGACCTGTACGTCTCCAGGACTCGAGGGCGAGCAGGCCGTATAGCAGCTGACACCTCTCACCCTGGACATGGACTATTTGGGCCACTTCCCTCTAGCAGGAGGCTACGGTCCATTGGGACCAGAACCTCTCATCATAAGAACAGTTTCTTCCCCTCTGCTGTTTGTCTCATGAACACTTTGTAATATCTGTACCATTGACACTTTAGAACAGGGGCGTCCAAACTATGGCTCGGGGCCCAAATGCAGTCCTCAGACCAATTTTTATTGGCCCTCTGGCCTTCAGTTGAACTGGCCCAATTGATCATAAGTAATACTTTTTACGGCAAATTTGAGTAATCCTACCAACATCACCTAAATAACATCACACTGCATTGCTAATAATAACATTTCAAGTCTTATTTAAAGCATGTTAAATGCACCATCTGAATTATCCACTGTATTCACCACTGGTCAGTGGCCCTCCATGTCAAATATTTTTCAAGATATGGCCCTCAGTGAAAAGAAGAAAGAAGAAATCTGCACTAAACTAGCACTTTACAATACTGGTCACCTTAATAATCCATGTTTGCACTGTTGTTATGCTGTTGTTGTATTTTATTTTATTTTTAAACATATCTTTTTAACTTTATGCATGCCCTTATTTGTACTTATTCAGTGTTTTTTCATGTTGCACTTTATCACCAAAGAGAGTTCCTAGTTTGTGAGCTGTGCTCACTGACAATGGCAATAAAAAGTCTTCTGATTCTTCTTCTGATTCTTCTTCTGATATGTATTTATATGAGAGAAGCCACTGTGAGAAGTCATTTGATCTACAAACTAATCCCAGAGAGAAATAAACAAGGCTCAGATGTGTTTAAAATGGTTCCGGTTCTTACCATACATGTTAAGGAATCGTTCAAAAGAGTCAACTGATTCACGATACTCACATCACTTGTTTAAAGTCATAAAGTTATGTAAAACGTATCCTATGTGTGGGCAGAGATACAATTTAAATGGAAATATGTGTGGGGTTATGATAGAATAGAGACAACTGGTTTTAACTTAATTTTGAATTTTTCGTCTTGTTCTGCTGTTGTGAAGCTTCGACCAACCAGCATCAAGTATTTGTTTGAACGCTCTGATCGTTGGTTCCGATGGCTTTCAGTGAGAGCGTGAATCTGTTGAGAGCCAGGCTATAGTTCGTTAACATGTGTGTATATGCTGTTGTTGACCTGTGTTCTTGTGTGTAGTTGTTTGAGAAGAGGATCGGCCTGGTGCTGCACTGGTTTGACCTGTGGACCGACACGCAGCGGAAACATCTGCTCCATTCACTGCTCTCCAAATGCACCAAGTCACAGCTCAAGTAAGATCAACTACTAAGCTAAGTGGAGTGGTTATTAGTGACCATTTATAAAGCAGTGGCTCTATCCATAGACTTTAGAAGTGGACTGATCGACTGTGACCCATAGTGTTTGCTGAAGACACTTAAGGCCGGCAGTTATAGTGGCTAATTTGCAAGTTCCATATTTCAAAAAGAAAGAGGAGCAAGGCTGTTGATGCACCACAGGTTTCCAAAAGAGAATGCAGCTGCAGCCGTTATATGGAGCGAAAAGTGAAGCTTATAAAACATGTTAATACATCGTTTTCTGTGAATGTATGTAAAAGGTGTTGATCTAAACATGTTATGTGTTAGCAGTTAGCACCCCATACAAGTGTGAAGTGAAGTATTGTGTTGGTTTGTCTCCAGTCAGTTTCTGTATGTGAATCAACATTAAAGGTATTACACATTATCTTCCATGAATATAAAATTGGCATGTTAAAAACATGGCAGACACTTAAGCAAAAAGTCCAACAATGCATCAAAAATATTAAATCATATCTAAAAACAGCTGCTCTGCAAAAATGTATTTGAACATCTTAAAGCAAACAAGTACTATAACAAAATACACAAGTGGGATCATGTGTGGCTAATGCACTTTAAAACATCCTCCAGAAATCCAACGTTCCTTCAAGATGGTTTTAAGTGCTGGTCCCTGTAGTCAGAGTAAAATTAAGACAATTAAAACATGATTGGTTTAGACATTTGTAGCAGACTAAAGGGTCTGCGCTTTAACTTATCTTGAAGGAAACCACAAGTGCTTCCTCCAAAATGATTTGTCATTCTGGTTCTCCTTCTTGGGGCTGGAGGCCTGACCGGTGAAGGCCCTCCTCAGTCTGGAGATGAAACGTGACAGGGCAAAGTAATTGAACTGTTTTAAAATGTTGGGCCGCACATAGACTTTAAATAAATACATCAATGCCTATTTTTGTTGAGATATAAGTTTTAAAAGGTTCACAAAACAGGTGCTCCCACTGTTAATGTATATTTTATGAATAATTCTGAATACATTCCTCATAAACTACTTTTTTTGTAATTATCTTGAATAACACTCTCAGGCCTGTCACAATAATCACTATATGAATATATTTTTCAATAAATGAGAATATTTTCATGGTTAAATTTAATTGCATATATCTTCTTTTTGCTCACGTGGGATTTTAGTTATACTATGTATTATACTATAACATGAGCTGTATAAGGATACATTATTAACTTGACAATGCCACCATGACAGTGACTATGCCGTCTTATATGTTTTAACTTTTCTTTCAGTAGTAGCATTTCTACTGTGGGCTGTATACTGTCTCCACTCCACATGGCTGTGAATGTGGCACCCCCAGATTTGCCGATAAAATACATTTATTTTACACTCTCCAAGTCCCATTCATCAAAAAAATCTAACCGTTTCCACACTGGGACAGGTTGAAAAACAAAAATACTCTCTTCTCAAGTTTTTAGTTTAGAAATATCACTTTTATCAACTTCAGACTCGTTTTTGGCTCTCCTCTCCTTTCTGCAGCAGCTCTGCCGGTGCTGTCTGCATATCTCCCTTGTCTAGCAGAGGAAAAAAAAACCAAACAATCCGGTTGGTTCCTGCTAGTCACGTGGTTCACGCGCTACATGAATTTCAAAATAAATATATAATAATAATAATAATAATAATAATAATAATAATAATAATAATAATATAAAATATTTGACTTTTGAAATTAATTGTAACCATATCACATATTTATTGACTTTTTATCAAAAGCATTTATTTCAGTTTTTTTATCAACAAGCTTTTACTTTGAAAATCACTATGTTAACCTGGGTTACACAGAGTTGTATTAGAAGTCATGTGACCTCTTGTCTCCATGGCAACCGTTTCTTGTCTCCATGGCGACCGTTTGTGACATCACAAAGAGGTTCTCTTTGAGCTTTGTGAGAGCTTTGTCATGTCATAGGGTTGGTTTCCTCAGAAATTAGGACGTGTAACGATTTCACAGTTTTCTAAAAACTTTAGACCACACAACTTAAACTTATTTTCACAGCGCTAAAATGGAAGAGAAGAGACCAATCAGTCCAAATGAGATTTTAATCCCCCCAGATGAGCTTATTAGGGTAATAAAGAGCCACTTTAACAGAGTGAGCCCTGTTCAGTGGACTATGTTGGCTAATGGGATGTGCGACAATGAGACCAAACAAATTCTCCTGACGATGTTCATCCAGCTAGTCCAAATGCTATCTACAAACATTTTAAGACTGGTTATCCCGACGGACGCGATCAGAGAAAGGTGTATGAACGAAGAGGAGTCAACTCGTGCGTTTGAGACTATAACCACCGTTCTCATAGAATCAATTGGTTTGGTTTTCGCACGGGCTTTAAATATCCCCAAAGTTCCATCAACGTTTGACGTCACCAGCGACTCACATGAATTAACAGCAATGATTGAGAACGAGGTATCCCAAAAGGTGAATAGCGCCCTCTCTAATATGTCTGAGTTACAACAACAAGGACGTATCAGAGTAAATTCATCATTAACTAGTTCAGACGTAGCTCGCCGCATGGTTGACAAAGCCAAAGCATGTCTGAAAGCATGCTTAAACATGTTAACTTGCTCCTGCGTGTCTATTCCCAGTCGCGCTACAAGTCCAATAGGGGATGCTGAAGAACCTTCTGAACAGCCGGCATCAGAGAACTCACTTAACTCCACCAAAAAGGGTCCATGTCACTGCTGTTTTTCGATGTTCGCTAGGAAGAACTTCAGAAAACTGCAGGAATCTTTAGATAGAAGAATACTGACACCTAAATCTGAAAGTGCGATTAGAACAGAGTGTACTACCCCTGAAACTACCTCAGTGAGCGGAGTGACTACTACTCCTGGAACTACCCCTGGAATTACCCCAGGAACTACCCCAGGAACTACCCAAAAAGGGCAAATTTTAACCACCCCCCGCTCACCAGAGATCGATTATGAAACCATCAGACGCGACGTTGACACATTATTTCACGAGCTAAACTTGGCCAAACCGGACGGATTGGCTGACAGTCAACGTAGGCTCTTGAGGGTTCTCAGAAGCGACGATATGGCTGCGTTTTCAGGAAGACTAACAGATATTATGTACAGTCACTTTAACTGGATGAACAGTGCAGTAGAGTACATGCCTCCGATCCCAGACAGACAAAGAGCTGCGAGAGCCCACAATCTGGACCTTTTGTACGTTATAGTTGAAGAAGAGGTTGCTACGTACCTTAAAAAGTTGTTAAACTTTATGCAGCAGGATACGGGAGAAGACATTTTTGATATGAACTTGTTTGAGATGTGTATGGAAGGGGAACCAGTGTTTATAGATGTGCCTGCACCAGTACAAGTACAGACACAAGTCTCAAGAACTACCCAAACCTCTTCATCTTTACACGTGTCTGTACCTTCCCAAGAATCAGTGACATCTCAAAAATCAGTGCCATCTTTCAATAACCGAAAGCATGACCTGTTTGAGAGATCCATGGTTCATCCTGCTGCACTTGTACCATCGTTTGTCTCCAAAGATGTACCAGCTGTTGTCTTGAAAACACCAAAGACCATGAAACAATCGACCCCTCTGAACAGATATTTGTCGCAAGGCCAGACCATGACGCAGTTAATGGTCTCTGCTTTGATGATAAAAATGTTCAAAGGAAACATTGACAACGAGACTTATAACGCCATCCTCACACGTTTAACACTAAAAGCGTGGAAGGAGATTGACATACCAGACAGGAAAATCAAGAAGACTGAGGAGAGACTGCACAAAATAATCAAAGACGTGACGAAGGAACTTGCAAAGGAGTATGGCTCACCCAACACCCTGCTACTAAGCGCTAAGGACAAAAATAGTAGGTTCGACGCCAGGGTTGTGGAGTTGTTAAAAATTCACATACAGAAAAAGACACGGGACTCTCTACCAGTTCGCTTTATCAGATTTCTGAGGAAGTCCTCTCCCCCTTAAGGGTGAGGTGATTATGATTAAGCCCCCCCCCCCCCCCCCTTCTCCCACCTCCCCCCCCACCCCTTGCCCCCTTCTCCCCCTCTCCCCTCCCCCTTCTCCCCTCCCCTACCTCCTGCCCCCCTTCTCCCCCCCCCCCCCCAATTAGTCTTGGACTAATTAGTCCCGGACTAATTGAGTAACTTTCATTTTAAACCCCTCGCATTTGGATTACTCATTTATCTTCTAAGAAATGCCTTTAGTTGTTCAGTGCAAATCCCACAATGCACTGAGCTTGAACTAGAGTTGTTTCGTTATGGAGATAAAATAAACTAAAATCTGAATGAGAGGGGTGAACCTGAAAATACAACCAAATTAAAACAATTGAGTAAACCTAAATCTAATTTGTATTTGTTGTTGGTGTCTTTCTTTTTCCTGAAAAACTTTTTCCTCATTCAAAAGTTAAATATTTTGTTTTAAACTGTTAATCACTATGGTAACACTTCTAATTAAACCCATGGATAACAACCAAAATGAAATGTCTGGACATCATTTACCAGGCCTTCTTCATTTACAGCTTTTAAAATGACTTTTTTCATTATTTGTAGGAACTTCAACTCTCCTGATAAATATAAGTTATATAAATACACACTTTTTCAGCTGCTCAAAATCTTTATATTTCTGTTAGAAGCTCAAAAAAAAAAAAAGGAAAAAAAAAGAAAAAAGAAAAGTAAGAAAATGTAACACTGAATTGAGTTTCCTTATTTCTACATAATGCTCCTTTAGTCCAAAAGACAAAAACGATACCTATAATCTATAATTACTATATTATTTGTGAAAAATAAAGATTCCAAACATGATCCTTTGGACATAAATGCATTTGTTCTTGTAATCTTTAATAAATCTAGTTGAATTCACTTGCTGTTGCATGTTTCAGATGGAGGGCAGGGGCCTATAAAACTATGGGAGAAAGAAATATACAAACTTATGATTCACAAACGTTGAACCTTTTTTATAAATAAGCTGTGTTCACCACATTCTAAAATCTGATGTCATAGTTTCAGATGGAGTTGCAGGGGCCTGTGCAACTCTGTGGAAGATTCAGATTTTGGAAGAAGAAATCAAAACTTAGGATCCACAAATGTTGATCCTTATCATTATTTGTTGAAGACTGCGTTGAAAATGTAGCCTTATTTATCGTATCGTTTAAAGGGCCCCTTTAATGTAGCAAGGCAGCCATTGTAAATTATTATTTACTTTTATTTTATTTATTTATTTATTTATTTTATATTTTTATTTTAAGCCCCCAGAGGAAGTGCTGTCCAAGGCCTCTCTGCACGGCCCAATACAAATGAGCTGCATGTGTTCGCTTTAGTACATCTGTATTCAAATTATAATCTGTGAAATATTCTAATGACTTCATAAGTAGATGTTCATATATGATCAATATTAAAAAAAACAAAAAAAAAATGGGGCATTTTGTTCTTTTTCACCTGTTGTAGTTCTGTCAGCTCTTTCTGTTCAGATTGTGTTAAAATAAAGCTCCGGTCAAAGTCTAACAAAGCCTCAGACAGAGCATGCCCACTGTTAGCACCACACCAACCAAGGAATGTTTATAAGATCAGCTGCAAAGTATCAGTAGAAATCCACTTTGAAGGCCTGAGCTGACAGATGAGAATTGTCCAGGCAAGGGACTAATTAAAACTGCATTTGGAGCTCATAAAATCACAAAAATGAAGTAGTAAACAAGAACAATGCATGTACGGAATTTCCTGGCTCTACGGCAAAGTTAACGTCGGGACGTCTCCCATTGACGCAATGTATTTTGACTTTTGCAGGGGGCGCTGTCGCGCCATTTTTTTATGCCCAATGATGCAACACATAAAAAAATACATTTTTCGCTAGACCTGAATTTTGAGCAAAATTTGGTGAGTTTTCGAATATGTTCATGGGGTCAAATTCCTGCTCAAAGAGCAGAACAGGAAGAAATAAAAATTATATTTTTAGCAAAAACAATATATCCGATAACATTAGAATGGCATATTATACGTTTTTTGAAAGCTCTCAACCTTCCCCACGTCACCGTGGGGTCAATGATGTCCGGGGTCCGCCACTGACCTCCCATTGACTTCCATTCATTTAAGCAGTAATAAAGATGGCCCATGCCTGTGGCATGGGGGCTTGGATAGGGCTCGATGTCAGGAGTGTGTTTGGGGACATGAGCGCTTTGCGCTGCGTGCGTCAACATTGAGTCAATGGGCGAACCTGACATGCTAGCAAGAACAAATATGCATGTCCCATGCCTACGGCATGGGTTGCTAGGATACAGGAGTCTGTGCACGGTGCGGTGCATGCACTCATCGTTGCGGAAGCAATAGGCCCTACGCCCTGTATGGGCTCGGGCCTAATAAAAATTCTATGAAATTTTACCAATGAAAGTCAGACATTGCTTTTCAACCATGCTTCAACAGAACTATTTTTAAAAAATAAACGTATATAAGAAGTCTGGACAGGTTAGCTATCAGCGGATGAATGCACTTGTCTAATTTTGGGAGAGGGCCTGACCCCGTGAGTCACTGCTCTAATCCTCTTATCTATTCACTGTATGGTACTATTATTTCTGATTTATGTTTATTTATTATCCTGATCATATTGATTCCATTCTGGGGCATGTATCTGCGCCACTTTCACCTGGGCCTACTGGAGCAAAGAGCAGTAGTCTGGAAGAAAGTGGACTAAAAGCAGTTAGTAGTGACAGTAATCCTGTGATAACTAAATGTAATCTTAGTTTGCTTAAAAAAACTAAAACTGCTAAATTGTTATAGATCATATTTTACAGGCTGTTATAGATGACGCAATAGCACAACTCACTAATGAGCTGCATCTAAAATTTAATTTTATTCTGTTGATTTTTTTTTTTTAATCACCCTTGCGTTTATATAGATTTCAAAATGACAATATCTTAAACATATGTTCATTATACGTGAAGTTTAGATAAGTTAAGGTGAACTTTGACCTACTCACTTCAAAGGTCAGTATTGTGCGCGTGACAAAACCAGTGCTCCACTCGCAAGCGCTGTGAGGATGCGCTGAATGCAGTTTCTTTGCAGGTACTGGGTACCCCTGTGCATAAAAGCACTGTAACATGTCTTCACTCTGCAAATATAGTTGACCTAAAACATGACAAATTCACTATATTAGTTCAGGGTAATACATTAGAGTTAGATAAATAATCAAAATACTGTTGATCAAAATCACTGTTGATCTAGTACTGCAGACATGTTAGACACTGAGAGGCCAGAATAACTGGGTTAAGCCAACTACCAATGTATTATTTCAAAACATTCACATGCATTTGGGTTTATTAAAACATAACAAAACAGTATCTTCTAATTTAACATGTATGCAAAGAGCTCAACAATTGCTGTTTTGCCATGTGCGTTCAGCTTTTGGCATAAACTGAAATTTTAGAAACCAACGTGAGAAGCGTTTTGGTCTCTACAGTTTTGTCATTTTGGTTCCTTCTGTTGGGTTTGCTGTATTCTTGTATGTTTGTAGCATCAGTGTCTGACACAAATGTTTCTCTCCACAGATCTGTGTGAGACAAAGCCCAGCTCTGCTCCGGACGTCCAGACCTCCTGCACACGTCCTCACATCAGGAGCTAAGTCCTCACACACTCTTGCACATACAGACATACACATTTACACAAATGCACACACACGCCTCCGCCTTGCCTACCCCCACCGTGCCCCTCCCCGCTACCCCCGCTATGCCCCTCCCCGCTACCCCCGCCATGCCCACCTCCACTGCTCCCGCCAGGCCCCTTCCCACCGCTACGGCTACGCCCCTCCGTGTTGCTTGTGCTATGCGCCTCTCTACTCTTGCTAAGCTGCTCCGTATTCGTCTTGCTAAGGCCCCCGTTGCTCCTCCTGCTAAGGTCCTCCCTGCTCATCGTGCTAAGGTCCTCCCTGCTCATCGTGCTAAGGTCCTCCCTGCTCATCGTGCTAAGGTCCTCCCTGCTCATCGTGCTAAGGTCCTCTCTGCTCATCGTGCTAGGGTCCTCTCTGCTCATCGTGCTAAGGTCCTCTCTGCTCATCGTGCTAAGGTCCTCCCTGCTCATCGTGCTAAGGTCCTCCCTGCTCATCGTGCTAAGGTCCTCCCTGCTCATCGTGCTAAGGTCCTCCCTGCTCATCGTGCTAAGGTCCTCTCTGCTCATCGTGCTAAGGTCCTCTCTGCTCATCGTGCTAAGGTCCTCTCTGCTCATCGTGCTAAGGTCCTCTCTGCTCATCGTGCTAAGGTCCTCCCTGCTCATCGTGCTAAGGTCCTCCCTGCTCATCGTGCTAAGGTCCTCCCTGCTCATCGTGCTAAGGTCCTCTCTGCTCATCGTGCTAAGGTCCTCTCTGCTCATCGTGCTAAGGTCCTCTCTGCTCATCGTGCTAAGGTCCTCCCTGCTCATCGTGCTAAGGTCCTCCCTGCTCATCAGCTAAGGTCCTCCTGCTATTGCAGGGGCCCTCAGATCATCCATGTCCCGTTTTCTGTCATTTCTGACTCCACAGATGCCAACTAACTATGACACTGTATCATAATATACATAAGTGTTTTGTTGTAAATAGTGTGATTCTTGTGTTTTAGTGTGAAACAAAAAAAATTTAAGAAATCTGCAAAAATATGCCTGATGTTAAGTATAGTGCTGTGTGTATTAGTGATCATTCTGTGATTTCTGTTGTAAATAGCATGTAAATAGTGTGGTTCTTGTGTTTTAGTGTGAAGCAAGCAAACAAAAAAACATAAATAAAATGTTAGGGATCAGATATTGTGTTTTCTGCTCCCACTCTTCTTGTGTCTTGTGTTTGTTCCCACAGAGCTGGTGGTGACGAGGGCTCCTCCTTTGTGTTCAATGCACTTTTTTCAGTGGAATAGTTCTTGTGAAATATATATAACAGTTACAAACTAATGACACATTAACTTCTAGTACCTGGTTTTCATGATTAAGAGGTCACTATTGTCTGTCTCATTCACTCACTCTGCACCCTGGTACACCCCCACTCTCAGACAGTTAAAAGCAAAAGGCCGCCAACTTGAAAGACTTTACAATAAAACTGGACTAACTATTCATAAAGACTTGTACACAAGTCACATTCTCCACTATAAGGACTGCATTTCCAAAACCAAATCCACTTACTACTCTGGTTTAATCAGTTCAAATGAAGGAAATTCCAAAGCTCTTTTTTCTCTCATCAGTGACATCACTAAACCACCTGACTCTCTCCCAGCTCATCTTTATTCATCTGACTTTTGCAATACACTGGCTTCATTCTTCACCACAAAAATCAAACTTATCCACCAACAGTTAACCCCGTCCTCTGCTATAACTTTACCTTTCACTATATCTCCTCCTGCCTTTACCTCTCCTTTTGTCTTCATTCACTCTGCCCTCTGTCAATCAAATCTCCATCCTTATTCAAAAATCTAAAACTTCCTCCTGTCAGCTTGACCCTCTACCCACAGTCCTCGTTAAAGCTACTCTTCCATCTCTGGCTCCTCTCATCACTAACATAATCCATGCTTCCCTCACCTCTGGAACTGTTCCCTCTCCTCTGAAAACTGCTGCTGTCACTCCTATCCTCAAAAAACCTGGCTCTGATCCCACTGACCTCAATCATTTCCGTCCCATTTCTAATCTCCCATTCATCTAAAAAATCCTTGAAAAAACAATTTCTGCTCAACTTCACTCTCACCTGTGCTCCAATAACCTGTATGAACAATTCCAATCTGGCTTCCGTCCTCTCCACAGCACTGAAACGACTCTACTCAAAATCACTAATGACATTCTTCTCTCTGCTGACTCTGGTTTAGTATCCATCCTCCTTCTGCTTGACCTAAGCTCGGCCTTTGACGCCATTTCTCATTCCATCCTCCTGAACAGACTCTCTTCTATTGGCATCACTGGCACAGCCCTCACCTGGTTTCAATCTTATCTTTCTGACTGCACTCAGTTTATTCAGCTCAAATCTTTCACTTCTCATCCAGTCTCTATCTCCACAGGTGTTCCCCAGGGTTCTGTCCTCGGTCCCCTCCTATTCATCATCTATCTCCTCCCCCTTGGTCACATTTTCCAGAAACACCACATTCACTTCCACTGCTATGCAGATGACACCCAGCTCTACCTCTCAAACCAAACTCATCCCTCCCTCCATCATCCCTTCTTATCTGTATCAATGAAGTCAAATCCTGGTTCACCTCCAATTTTCTCAAACTCAATAGCAATAAAACTGAAACTGATTACTGCAATTCTCTTCTCTTTGGTCTCCCACAAAAAACACTCCATAAACTTCAGCTGGTTCAGAATTCAGCAGCTCGCATCATCACACACACCCCTTCATCAACCACATCACACCCATCCTACAGCAACTTCACTGGCTCCCCATCTCACACCTCATCCAATATAAAATCCTGCTCCACACATTCAGAGCCATCCATAACCTTGCACCTCCACACCTCTCAGACCTCCTCCATATTGCCACACCCCCTCACTCTCTCCGCTCCTCTTCCTCTCTCCATCTCTCTGTTCCCTCAGCCCGGCTCGTCACCGTGGGGAGCAGGGCCTTCAGCCGCTCTGCTCCCCAGCTCTGGAACTCTCTCCCCCCTGACCTCCCCCCTGACCTCCCCCCTGACCTCCCCCCTGACCTCCCCCCTGACCTCCCCCCTGACCTCCGCAACACTGACACACTCTCACACTTCAAATCCAAATTTAAACCCACGTGTTCAGACTGACATATTCTTTATAATCCACACCTGCCCTGTCCTTTTTCAATGTTTTTTATCTGAATGTTTTTAACTGTATGTTCATAAATGTTGATTTTAACTGTCTGTATATATATATATTGTATTGTAAGGTGACCTTGAGTGCCCAGAAAGGCGCCCTATAAATAAAATGTATTATTATTATTATTATTATTATTATTATTATTAAACCATGACTATGCCAGGACTAAACCAGGACTAAACCAGGACTAACCCAGGACTAAACCATGATTAACCCAGGACTAAACCAGCACTAAACCAGGACTAAACCATGACTAACCCAGGATTAACCCAGGACTAACCCAGGTCTAATCCATGATTAAACCAGCACAAACCCAGGACTAAACCAAGACTAACCCAGGACTAAACCATGACTAAACCGGCACTAAACCAGGATTAAAACAGGACTAACCCAGGACTAAACCAGGACTAACCCAGGACTAAACCAGGACTAAACCAGGACTAAACCAGGACTAAACCAGGAATTAAGCAGGACTAACCCAGGACTAAACCAGGACTAACCCAGGATTAACCCAGGACTAAACAAGGACTAAGCCAGGACTAAACAAGGACTGAACCAGTACGAACCCAGGACTAATCCATGATTAAACCAGCACAAACCCAGGACTAAACCAAGATTAACCCAGGACTAAACAAGGACTAACCCAAGACTAACCCAGGACTAAACAAGGACTAACCCAGGACTAAACAAGGACTAACCCAGTACTAACCCAGGACTAAACCATGACTAACCCAGGACTAAACCAAGACTAAACAAGGACTAACCCAGGACTAAACCATGACTGAGTCAGGACTAACCCAGGACTAAACCATGACTATGCCAGGACTAAACCAGGACTAAACCAGGACTAAACCAGGACTAAACCGGGACTAAACAAAAACTAACCCAGGACAAACCCAGAACAAACCCAGGACTAAACCAAGACTAAACAAGGCCTAACCCAGGACTAAACCAGGACTAACCCAGGTCTAACCCAGAACTAACCCATGATTAAGCCAGGACTAAACAAGGACTAACCCAGGACTAAACAAGGACTAACCCAGGACTAAATGAGAACCAACCCAGGACTAAGCCAGGACTAAGCCAGGACTAAGCCAGGACTTACCTAGATACAAACCAGGACTAACGTAGGACTAATCCAAGACTAAACCAGGACAATCCCTGGACTAAACCAGGACTAAACCAAGACTAACCCAGGACTAAACCAGTATCAAACCAGGACTAACCCAGGACTAAACCAGGACTAACCCGGGACTAAACCAGGACTAACCCAGGACTACACCAGCACTAACCCGGGACTAAACCAGGACTAAACAAGGACTAACCCAGGACTAAACCAGGACTAAACAAGGACTAAACCAGGACTAAACCATGACTAAGCTAGGACTAAACCAGGACTAATGAAGAACTAACCCATTACTAAACCAGGACTTACCTAGGACCAAACCAGGGCTAACCTAGGGCTAACCCAAGACTAAACCAGGACAATCCCTGTACTAAACTGGGATCAAACCAGGACTGAATCAGGACTAATCCAAGACTAAACCAGTGCTAAATCAGTATTAAACCAGGACTAAACTAGGACTAACCCGGGACTAAGCTACGACTAACCCAGGACTACAGCAGGACCAAACCAGGACTAACCCAGGACTAAACCAGGACTTAACTAGGAATAAACTAGGACTAAACCAATACTAACCCAGGACTAACCAATGACTAAAACAGGACTATCCCAGGACATAACCAGTACTAAACCAGGACTGAACCAGAATTAAAAACAATGGATCTGAACCAGGACTGAAGGAGGACTCACCTGTGACTAAATCAGGATTGAGCCAGACCTGTCCTGGGGCAGCTGAGGCAGAATTGTTGCATTCTGTGTGTGCACTTTAAACATGTAACATTCAACAACACTGAGCCATTATGTCATCCTGACACTTACAGAGCACATGACACCTTCTAACCAGGCCCTAAAGCAGGTCTAAACCAGGACTAATTCAGGACTAAACAAGGCCTAAACCAGGACTAAAACGTGAGTCTAAACTGGGTCTAAAGATGCACTACAATAATGTGCATTCAAACATATTAAGTATATAAAGTACATAAAGTACTTCATGGAGATGTTTGTTGTTGTCAGTACAAATACACAGTTATATACTGTATACAATTATTATACTCTAGGAAAACATCACTGGATTTTCCCCAGAAATTCCAGACCAAGTGCACGGAAAATCCATGTTTTAATCTGTGTAATTCACTCTGATCATGTGCAAAACAGTGATGTCATTTTCTAAATATAGGTCATGATATCACTAATACTACTGCTACAACAACTATTACTACCTCTACTATAACTACTACTACTACTATTACTACTACTACTACTACTACTCTTTTTGCTACTGCTACTTCTATTGCTACTACTGCTACTGCTACAATTCTACTACAGTGAAATATGTTCAAATGTAAATACAGTACACCACATTAAACTACAGTAAATAAATGCAAAAGGGGTTTTGGATGACTTCATGTAACTTTGGACATGCAAAGTCCTATACTAACATAAGTCTTTATACATTTACAAGTCTATATAAGTCTATATACATCTGCTTAAGTCTGTATACATCTACATATAACTGTGCATAACCCCAAATTGCCCCAGTGTGTGTGTATCTGTGTTTGTGCATCACTGGATTTGTCTGTGATGTCAGAGAACCTCAGGCCTGCCTCCATATTAAAGGATTACATAGGATTTCCATTACACAATATGGAAATATATAACTTGCAAATTTAAAAAAGTGCACTGTGTAACTTTTCTGGTAGCCTCTGCCACCTGCTTGCAACGGAGTATAAGGGTCACTTAAATAAAAAAAATTATGCGGGCGCTATGAGAAAAAAAGTCCTAATATTACAAGAAAAAAAGTCGGAATATTACGAGAAGAAAGTCGTATTCTTATGAGAATATAGGCTGCTGTGCGTGAATGAGTTACCAGTGCATTGTGTGTGTGTGTGTGTGTGTGTGTGTGTGTGTGTGTGTGTGTGTGTGTGTATATATATATATATATATATATATATATATATATATATATATATATATATATATATAGTCTCATGTATACAATAGTTTCATTTAGTCCACTTTTAACCCCACAATTTTTCCAAATCCTCTTATGACGACAATGTCAGAGGGCGGAACCTTTCTTCCCTCAGCTAAAGCCCTTGTTCCCCTGTCTGCTCGTCACTCTCTGTTAACTCTCCGCCCGGACACATTTGAGCGTGACACGCCGCTGCAGAATGTGGCTGATGGAGGTTCTGGTTCCGTTGCTCCGGCTCTACCTTTGCGGCATGAAAGTCCTGTGGTACCAGATGTTCCATAAATCCTTCACGATGCCAGGTGAGAGTTCAGCTCAACTGTTTTTGTGCTGCATTTTGTGCTAAAAACAGACGCGTTGTTGCGCAGCGCTGAGCCTGAGCCCTGTCCAGGCTTTACATTTCCTCTTTTTACACATGAGCTGCATTCAGCACATCTAAAACTATGACTTTAGCCGCGGTTTGTCCTGTACATTTGACAGTTTGTATCTACTAAATTACACAGTAACAGAGATGTAAATAGACCCAGTGACTCCGGGTTTGTGTTTTTATCCAGAGACAAACGTGTCACTGTTTTGATCATGATTCTTTACATCCAGTAAAACGAGTCTTTATTTTGAGATGTTTAACCCAAAATGTCACATGTCTTTGAACCATTGAAGTTCAAATTAAAGCACAAGGCCACTCTTCACTCTAAAGACTATTAAATTCGATTAACAGCTTTGACATTTATTGAATTGTCTTCTTGAAGTTTGATGTGTTTTTGCTCATGAGACTTACACAGATCTACAGCTTAAGTCCAAGTTAAAGCTATACTATGTCACTTTTCCGGTGGAAGGGCTGCCACCATGCAGATGTTATAGCGTTACCTGGAATGATTCACATTATGGCACTAAAGTCCATCTCCATGGAGACAAGCGGGGGACGCCACAGGCCAGGTGACATGTCCAGAGGTGACATGTCCAGAGGTGACATGTCCAGAGGTGACATGTCCAGAGGTGACATGTCCAGAGGTGACACGTCCAGAGGTGACATGTCCAGAGGTGATACTCTCAGTTTGGTCTGGTAGATGGAAATTAGAACTATCCTTTGAAGGTAGTTGTGACGATCCCTAATCATAAATTCAAGAACTGTGTTATTATGATGAACTGTGTGGATACTGTACACATTCTGATATATAAACAGGTTTTACCATAATTTGCACTTTTTAAATAAAGAGTTAATACAAGGAGAGAGGGGGACAGTAAGAGGGGAGAGGAGGAAACTACCCTCAGCAAGGGGGGGTCATAGACATGTCAAATCTGTGGAGAGAGCGATTTAATGCCATACAAGGGAACATTTCAGGCAAAACCAGTACATACCATGAAGACAAGTGTTGACGGGGGACTGTCCACTAGAAAAGTTACGCACCTTTAAAAGAGCTTTTACTTTTTTCTAATAAGCACAAGAATCAAATGGACGCTCTGTCTGTGATTTGGACAGGATTTTTAAATAGTAAATGTTGAACTATATAGTTCTTTTAAAATAGGCCGATTGACCTATATAGTTTAGTAAATAATGTCTGTGATATAAACTCTTCACAGTACTGCGTTCATTTGAGGTTTTTAGTAAAAAGGGCAGCTGTTGAAATGATCACTGTTGTAATTCAAAGTTTATTATCCCCTGAAGGTCTCAGTGTTTTCTACCATTATTTCCAATATTTCTTCAGTTACTAAACATTAAATTACACTGCTGCTTTGTTTTCTAGTATTTTTAGTGATTTTTTTCCAGTGAAAGTGAAATTTATTCTATAAAGTATGTCTGAAATCTCCTTATTCAAAGCTAAATCTGTGACATTCTTGGAGAGATTAGAAGAAATCTCAGCCAAACAGAGTGCTGATTGTTCTATACAGTGTTCCTTCATTTTTTGCGGGGGTTGGTTTCCAAAAATAACCCGTGAAATCCGCGAAATAGGAAACTTTATTTTTTACAATTATTACATATATATTTTAAGGTTGTAAAACCCCTCACCACACACTTTATACACTTTTCTCAGTCAGGCATTAACGTTTTCTCACATTTCTCTCTTGTTTAAACTCTCTCAAAGTTCATAGATTCATAGATTTTAAAAAAATAAGCACAATATTATAGAACAAAACCAAATACTCTACTGTACTGTAAATAAAAATGACAGCTTTTCGAAATACTGTAACAAATTCAATTTTAATGATCAATCTATGAGGTTGGACACATAAGAATTGATTAATAGTGACTCAGGTGTATTTCATAGTTCCTCTGACCGCGCCTCTTCGTCCTGGCGTCGCTCCGCTGTATTGTCTTGTAATGTTCTTTTTCATCCTTACAATGGCCTTGTTGAAGTTACAACCCTTTTTACATCCTTGTTAAAGCTTATTGCTGCTGTCGTCCTTGTTATTTTCCTCCTTCTTCATGTGACGAACCGAAGATTAGTTTATTCCATAATGGCGCCCCCTACAGCCGCGTAACTTTTTCTGTGATGATTAGCATCTTCCTCAGCCTTTTGGGGGCAGGTGTAGGCGCCTTTGTCGGATCACACTGCGATCCAACATTTATGTGAATTTGACTGAACACATTCTGTACTGTACAGGAGACACGGCACGTCCCTCAGCCAATCAGGACGCAGAACACAATGCACGTTCATGTACTGTAAAACAAAAGCATGCAAAATTGCACCAAAAAAATCTGCGAAACTATGAATATTTGTATAAAGTATATTTGCATAAAGTAATGAAATGTAGCCTAATAAATAGACTTGTAAGTTGGACAGTTGCATAGAATGGCAGCTAGTATAAAGTCGACTTGTGAATCAATGTTTTATTACAGGAAAAAACAATGAACAGATTTCTTATAAATCTGACCTAAGCTTTCCTGAATTGCTGTTGGCATCACTTTGTTAATTAAAGCTGCACTGTGTAACTTTTCTGGTGGAGAGTCTGCCATTACTTTATTTCACAGTAGGACATTAAACTGATCTTTCTCCATGGAGACAGACAGCCAAGTAAGCTCATAATTGAAAAGAAATGTAAGATACGAGTTTAATGCCATAGTGCAGAAACTTTCCATTTGTCAAGCAGGTGGCACACTGTCCGACAGAAAAGTTACATAGTGCTCCTTTAAGTCAGTGTGTATTTATACCAATATCTATCTCACTATCCCTGTCAGGTTTTCACTAACAGAAGTGGATTTCTAACTGAACCAGAATCCAAAGCAAGGATCTGAACCAAAAGATCAAAACCGAGGTCCAGACCAAGATCTAAACCAGGATTTAAAAGCAAACAAACATCTACAATAGGATCAAACTAGGATCTCAACCAACCAACATCTAAACCAAGCAACGAGATCAAGACCAAGGTCCAGATCAAGATTTAAACGAGAATTAACACAATCTAAACCTAAACTAAACTAGGATCTCAACCCACATCTAAACCAAGACTCAAAACAGACCAGATCTTGGATCCAAACCCAACCATGGAGGGCAAGTCCGGACCGTCTGGCTCTGGGCTAAACCTCGTGGCTCATCCTCGCGCCAAAAGCAAAGTTTGGAAATATTTTGGATTCGACACGGATGCTGACGGATGCATTTTACACTGGAAACGGATCTACTGCCGAGTTTGCATGACCCAGATCGCGTACTCTGGAAACACGTCAAATCTGGCTTATCATCTTGAGAAAAACCATCCTGTAGAATACGGGGAACTACTTAAAAGCAATACCGACCAAATGCGAGAAGCCTTTGTCACTGCGTATACGAAAATCAAAACTGAACCGCTAATTCTCCAAGTCGCACAGCCTTATAATCAAAACATGCAACAAAATCTTTCCAACAACTGCAGACATAATGACTTAAGTTTAGCTATTCTTAACTTTATCTGCGAAGGCTTGTATCCAGTTTCAATCGTGGAAGAACCAACGTTTAAATCCCTGATGACAACTGTAGATTCTAGCTTTAGCCTACCTAGCAAATCCGACTTGGCGCTCAAAATGGTGCCTCAAATGTACTGCCGAATTCGTAATGAAGTCTTCTCTGAGCTGGCGAATGTCGTTTACTGCGGAATCTCTACGGATTTGTGGCAAAGTTTGACTCAAAACCGAACGTACATTTCTTTATCGATCCATGCCGTGAATTGCAATATGACCAGTGGATTTTCAATGGTGAACAAATGCCTCAAAACATTTGAAGTGCAAGAAGACAATACCGCGGAGAATATCACGAGAGAAATGTACGAAACCTTTGTGGAATGGGGCATAACGCATAAAGTTAGCGGCGCAACTACGAATGGATCAGTAGATATAGTAAAGGCCTGCTCACTTTTGGAGATGTCCGTAGAAATGCCTTGCCTTGGCCATACGTTAAACCGCGCTATGGATGAAGCGTTCCAGCTACCAAGCGTTGATACCTTTCTGGGTTGTTGCCGCAAGCTAGTAGACCATTTCAAAGAACCCGTTTTGTATACATTGCGTGAAAAGCAACAGATGTATGGGCTACCTTTGGCGACGCTAGTCTCAGATAAAGGCGGAACGTGGTTAGCGACATTAGCGATGCTGCAGATGCTAAAAGATCAGCAAATGGCTATCAATGCTGTAATAATGCATGAGGATAGCGGGCATCCTTTCAATTTTACACGCGCCAACTGGTCGCTTCTGGAAGGATTGATTGATGTACTTAAACCGTTCAGAGTTGTCGCTAATATGTTTACATCTTGCAAATTTCCAACAATTAGCATGGTAAAACCCGTGCTCCATATGCTGCTGAACAACAACTTGAAAACCAAAGATGGAGAATTGAAGGAGGTCCGTCTAATTAAAGAAGTTGTGGCTAAAGTTTTGACCAATACTTACTCTGAAAATTCACAACAGGAGATTGCAATGTTTCTCAATATTGCCACTTTCCTAGACCCGAGGTACAAAAAGTTGCCATTTTTGTCGAATAAAGACCGAGCAAAAGTTGAGTCGAACTTGATTGACGAAGCTAAAGCGATTCTCGAAAAGCAAAATGCGTGTCTGGAAGATTTCTCCTTTGAATCGGACGAACCCCCAAATAAAAAACAAGCTACATCAACACATGATAATCCGCTGGCGGCCATTTTCTGTCAATCTGAATCTGACCAAGGCCAAGAAGAGCTGAATTCGCAGGTCTTGGAAGAAATCGGTAACTATAAATCGCAGCGCGTGCTTGGTTTAAATGAAGATCCTCTACTGTGGTGGTCCACTCATGCTACGCTGTTTCCGACTTTGCCCAAATTACTGCAGAAATATTGGTGTGTTCCTGCAACTAGCGCCCCCTGCCATAGACTATTCAGCTCGTCTGGTACTGTTCTGTGCGGTAAAAGAAATCGTATTAACCCTTCCTTGGTCAATCAGCAAGTATTCCTGTATGAAAACTCAAGAGGATACTACGAACCAGAGCCATGTGAGGAAGATCTGGACGTTTGGGAGGCAAATTCTACTCTGGGACAGCCACTGTAATAAAATGGCAAAACATAAACCAATAAAAAACAATATGTCTAACTTGTCTTTTTATCATATGGACGCCATTTTAAGGACATCTGGTCATTCATGAGATGGAATATTGTTGTTTTGAGTTGCTAATTGCTATGGTAACTGTCCACATTTTTCATGAGTCTGAAATACGTGGATATTGTACATTTTTAAAATTGATGGCAATGAATGAACTTTTAAGAGGTTCCCCAATTATGCAAAGTAGATGTTTTGGCTAAAAAGAACTAGCTTTATTTATATTCTAGTTAATATCTCAAACACATAAAAATCCCATTTGGTGAGATTGTCTTCTTCACATTCTCATGTCCATATCTGACGCCAGTTTAAGGACTTTTGACCATTGAAAAAAACTGAATATTTGAACTTCCATCCAAAACCATGCATACTGTACATTTTATTTGAACTTTAAAATGTAATGATAAAACATCCAAATATAATTTTTTATGTAGACTTTGTAGGACTATGCCCCAATGGATGCTTCTGTATTGTGGAACACTTTTTATATTTGAACTCTTCTTTATTTATTGTTGCCTAGTGACACTAAAGCTACAGATGCTGCCAAGCCATTATGTCATTATTCAAATGAAGCAGTGTAAAAACTCCTACTGAAAGTGTTGAACTTTATTGTACAAATTTGAAATGTTTTGAAACCATGTAGAGGTCAGTTCATTTGAAAAGTGTTCTCTGTGCTATGCTAACGCTCTCACCTGTTCATTGTAAACTGATTTTTGTGAGTAAAGATTGAAACAATGAAACCATCTTTGCTTATTTATTTTTGCATGATTCTGTGAAAGTTGGCCCTAAATTGTTCTCCTTGAGCAGCAGGCCTCTGTGTTACATCGCTCAAGATGGAGACTTATTTGTTAAAAAGAGCCACAAATTGATTTGATATGTTTTAGTGGCGAAGCTTTTCTGTAGTTCTCTATTTAAATGAATGGACGGGACAGTGTTTTCACTTGAAGCATCTTGTGATACAGTATTTCTTGTGATATTTGATGGAGACTAAAATTGGAGACCAAATTCTGAACGTGCTACTTCTCCTGGTCTGTTGTTCTGTTCAAAGAACTCCGACCTAAAAGTGCTTCACCGTCACTGCACCAGGAAACACAGTGATGACCCAGTGCCACAGTGAGACCTTTCACAATACTCACAGAGCAGCGGTCAGAGGTTAAAGTGGGCAGGGGTGAGCGGCGGTCAGAGGTTAAAGTGGGCAGACTGAGCTGCTGCAGGAGCAGACGAGACTGTAACCTAGACTCATGGGGTCAGCCGCTGGTGTGGACCAGCCCCTGGCTGGACACTTAGACCTCGTCTGTCCTGTAGATGGCCCTGGTCCATCCCACAGGGTCAAAGGGCAAAGGCACATTTCACAGCGTGTTGTTGGTTCTATCCCCTGTTTAACTCAGTGCAGTGAGTCTGATGTGGTGACTCTCTCTCCAGCCTTACCGTCTCAGAGCGGAAGAGTCGCCATTGTTACCGGGGCAACCAGAGGAATGGGCCTGGAGACCGCTCGGCAACTGCACCGGCTGGGCATGCATGTCATCATAGGTACGAACGGACCATTCAGAAAGCAGGAGAACCAATCACAGAGCTGAACAGTTTAAATTGACCAATCAGAGAGGCCAATTCAAAATAACAAGTCAGAAAATAGAAAAGTTGTGGGATATTCAGTGATCAGGTGACACTCAGGGCTCTGTTTTAAATGAAGACGAGTGAAAGGTTGGTCTATTTTTTTATATTAAAGCCTTTAATATATCTGTGTAATCCCTGCTTTAATATAAAGTTTGTGATTAAAGAAATTATTTGTTATTTATTTCACATTATCAAGTTTTCAGTGTCAAAATTAAGTCATTTGTAAAGTTTATGTTAAAATGGCCTGGGGGGCATTTAAACATTTGAAATAGATTAAGCAGATACATTTTTGGGGTCTAGCTTACAGATGGTATTCTACAAATGCAATGGAATTAAATATAATAAATATATTAAATCACAATTGTAAGTCCAACTTTTCAAAACGGTTCATAATTTTCAATTATTGACTTCTGCCGTTTTGATTTAGCCGTCAATATATATTTCTAATAATGTATGTTTGCCGCCAGGACAGGTTTTCATCTCGTCTCATTTTGACTGGGTTTGGGAGATAGTCCCTGTTCTAAACAAGGGGTCGTCTAACCTGTCATCTGCCCTTTTAAGTTTAGATTCATTTTAATAGTGGAGTTGTTTTGTTGCTGAAATTTGAAGCTGATTTTGACAGTTGGAAATGAGAGAGAGGAGGGACAAGAGGCTGCGAGCAAACTCAACGCAGAGAACCACAGCGGAGGAAAAGGTGAGACTGAAACATCCACCATCCATCCAACTTATCAGTGACAAGATCTATTCTCCGACTATTTATCCAACATCTGGCAGGGCATCTGACACAACACAACATCTGACATGGCAGGGCATCTGACACAACACAACATCTGACATGGCAGGGCATCTGACACAACACAACATCTGACATGGCAGGGCATCTGACACAACACAACATCTGACATGGCAGGGCATCTGACACAACACAACATCTGACATGGCAGGGCATCTGACACAACACAACATCTGACACGGCAGGGCATCTGACACACCAGGGCATCTGACACACCCCAACATCTGACACGGCAGGGCATCTGACACAACAACATCTGACACGGCAGGGCATCTGACACACCAGGGCATCTGACACACCCCAACATCTGACACAACACAACATCTGACATGGCAGGGCATCTGACACAACACAACATCTGACATGGCAGGGCATCTGACACAACACAACATCTGACACGGCAGGGCATCTGACACAACAACATCTGACACACCAGGGCATCTGACACACCCCAACATCTGACACGGCAGGGCATCTGACACAACAACATCTGACACGGCAGGGCATCTGACACACCAGGGCATCTGACACACCCCAACATCTGACACAACACAACATCTGACACGGCAGGGCATCTGACACAACATCTGCAGATTCACATTTTGACCTGCCCTCATCTCAGTCTAACACTACAAGGATATAGGAGGATGGGAGGGCATCTGACACACTGCCTTTTAATCAAATCAAATCAAATCAAACTTTATTTATATAGCACTTTTCATACAAAAAAAAAGTAACACAAAGTGCTTTACAAAGCATTAAAATCAGTCCCACCCACCAAACCCACCCAGCCACCCGACAGCCCAACAACCCAACCCCAACACATCAATAATCATAACCAAACAACCCCCCACCCCAACACACACTCCCACCCCCCACCTCAACACATGTTAAAATACCTCAGTTTCATTTAAAATATGTTTAAGTGGAACAGGCTGGATAAAGATGAACCAGATGAGAGAGAGAGAACAGCCTTGTAAACCAAATAGTCTTTTATAAATCAATAAAAAATATTAACGCGTTAAATTAGTTTAAAATATTTCCCAATTCTGTTTAACAAAATGGTGCTCTGGCGTCCTCTAGTGGAGGAAAAGCATCATCGCATGTCTGTGTAACAGTGGTGTTTGGACGCCCTCTAGTGGAAGAAAAGCACCAGTACACGTCTGTTTAACTGTCTGTGTAGACCCTCAGTCGTCCAGGTCTGATCCATAGCAAACAACGAAGTTAAATCTGTCAACTGGACAAATCTTGTAGGAGTGAAGACGTTTCGCTGCTCATCCAAGTCTCTTCTTCAGTTCTGGTCAGATGCTGGTGACCACTGCCTTTAAATCTATCTGAGGGGAGGGGCTAACCACACTGAAACTGTAAACAGCTATTGTCTCCAGTTTCAGCTGAAACTACCCTATTCAGCCCTCACCGACCCTGCTGTTGTTCTCATTGTCCCAGAACAATGAGAACAGATAGATTTAAAGGCAGTGGTCACCAGCATTCTGACCAGAACTGAAGAAGCGGCTTGGATGAGCAGCGAAACGTCTTCACTCCTACAAGATTTGTCCAGTGACAGATTTAACTTCGTTGTTTGCTGTTTAACAGTGGTGTTTGGACGCCCTCTAGTGGAGGGAGCTGTGTGCGACAGTTTAAATTTAATATTGTGCCACAGAAAAGGGTTTGATCTGACAATGAAATAAAAAAGCTAAGTCATTTTCAAATAAACTTTGATAAACAACCAGAAGAAATAATTGATTTAAGTCTTCAGTTAAGCTGAAAGCACATACTTTTTATTTATATATGTATGTGTGTGCGGGGGTGTGGGGGGGTGTGGGGGGGTGTGTATGTATGTATATATATATATATATGTATATGGGTGTGTGTGTGTATATATATATGTATATGTGTGTGTATATATGTATGTATGTATGTATGTATGTGTGTGTATATATATATATATATATATATATATATATATAATGTGTGTGTGTGGGTGTGTGTGGGTGTGTGTGTGTATGTAATCTCCACACACACACATATTTGTCCTCTGATCTGAAAGTTGGTTTGAATCCTGTTTTTGATATAAACATCATTGACAGAGTGAACCAGTTCCCACAGATGAATACTGTTGTTGTGTCCTTGGGCAGGACATTTAACCCCCCTCGCCCCAGTGTGTGTGTACACTGTGTAAATCTGTGAGTCGTTCCTTGATGTAACGTGCTGGAAAGTTAGGTGGAAAAGTAAAATCTAAAATTGTGAGCATTTACCATTGACCATGTTTCCATGGAAATATGCAGGTGACATGTCACTGTAGCTCGTAGATTGTTTTATTTGTATTTATTTTTTGTGGTTGTGTATTTTTGCTCTCTGTGGTGAAGTAGTTCCATATGTTTCTAAGTAACTCTTTTGGATTCTGTGGTTTCATTAAATATTTGAGATTGTCTTTAATAAAAGTATTTGTGTTTTTAGCCGAGTTTATTTTCCTGGATTTGACGTCGCTGAAGTCCATCCAGCAATTCACCCAAAACTTTAAACAGAGACGCCTCCCTCTGCATGTGCTCGTCAATAACGGTAAAGTTGGACCTGGTTTAGACCTGTTTTAGTCCTGGTTTAGTCCTAGTTTTAGTCCTAGTTTTAGTTTTGGTTTAGTCCTAGTTTTAGTCCTGTTTAGTCCTGGTTTAGTCCTAGTTTTAGTCCTGGTTTTAGTTCTGGTTTAGTCCTGGTTTTAGTCCTAGTTTTAGTTTTGGTTTAGTCCTAGTTTTAGTCCTGGTTTAGTCCTAGTTTTAGTCCTAGTTTTAGTCCTGGTTTTAGTTCTGGTTTAGTCCTGGTTTTACTCCTGGTTTACTCCTAGTTTTAGTCCTGGTTTTAGTTTTGGTTTATTCCTGGTTTAGTCCTAGTTTTAGTCCTGGTTTTAGTTTTGGTTTATTCCTGGTTTAGTCCTAGTTTTAGTCTTGGTTTGAGACTAAATCTGGAACAAACCATGAATAAACTGAGGCCAGACCAGGGCCAAATGGTTTCTCTTGCTTTCTTAATTTCTCCTCTTTCTCCTCTCCTTCTCCTCTTTCTCCTCTCCTCCTCCTCTTTCTCCTCTCCTCCTCTCTTTTTCTTCTTCTCCTCCTCCTCTCCTTCTGTCTCCTCCTCTCCTCTCTCTGTTCTTGTAGCCGGTACGATGCTCGTCCCGGAGCGTCAGACCCAGGATGGTTTTGAGCTTCACTTTGGTCTGAATTATCTGAGCCACTTCCTGTTGACAAACCTGCTCCTGGACGTCCTGAAGGATTCTGGGAAAGCGGGGCGATGTGCACGAATCGTCAACATGTCGTCAGCAACGCACTATGCCGGAGTTATCGACATGAACGACCTCAACAGGAGGTACGACCAGAGGAAGATGAGGAGGGTTTCTAAGCCTAAAACCTAAACAGCAGCAGTACTCTTAGTCCTGGTTTGGTCCTAATCCCCGTCTGTCTCTCAGATCCAGTTACAGTTCTCATGGGGCGTACTCTCAGTCTAAACTGGCTCTGGTCCTGTTCACGTACTGCCTCCAGGAGCAGCTGACCTCTGCAGGCGCTCAGGTCACCGTGAACGCAGTGGACCCAGGGATGGTGGACACAGCGCTATACGATAACCTGTGGACTTTAGCACAGATGCTAAAAAAGCCTGTGGCTAAAATACTGTTCAGGGTAAGTACAGAGTCTCCTGATGTAGGACTTATCTTATGTAGTCCTGGTTTAAACACTTATATGCACAAAGTCAGCTGAATTTAAATATGCACATTATATTAATAAATGTAATAGCAAATATAATAATAAAATAATATGAATAATATACCTGCAGACACCAGCAGAGGGCGCCTCCACAGCCGTATTCGCCGCAGTCTCGTCTCAAATGGAGGGAGTGGGCGGAGTTTATCTTTACAACGGTGAAAAAACGCGATCGGCTGAAATCTCCTACGACTCTGATCTCCAGATACAACTGTGGAAGAGGAGTTGCCAAGTGGTGGGACTGCAGTGACTAAACGACACTGAAATACGAAAATAACATGTGATACTAAACAGTCCAGTAATAAAGTTACACTTAAATCCCCCGAGTTTAACCTGAGACTGTCACAGAGTAACTATAAACACAACACGTCTGTAATCTGTGTCAGCACTGGGCCTGTCCACCTGAGATTAAATACAGAATAATACAGAGTAATACAGAATAATACAAAGTTATACAGAGTTAATACTGAGTTATACCCCCTGTTGAACATGAACACAGCCTTACTGTCACCTGTGTGTTTTAATGCTTGAGAATGTTCCAGTCTGTGCCTTTCATTTCTTTCAATGTTGATTTTATCTAATCATTTTGTATTTTAACTCAAATAAGCAAGATACAATTTATAGCACTGACTAGGTATTTTTTAGTATTTGTTTAGTGGTTCCCATTAAGTCCTGGTCTAGTCCTGGTCTAGTCCGGGTCTAGTCCGGGTCTAGTCCTGGTCTAGTCCTGGTCTAGTCCTGGTCTAGTCCTGGTCTAATCCGGGTCTAGTCCTGGTCTAGTCCTGGTCCAGTCCTGGTCCAGTCCTGGTCTAGTCCTGGTCTAGTCCGGGTCTAGTCCGGGTCTAGTCCGGGTCTAGTCCGGGTGTAAGTCAGACTGCACATTTATTATAGAGACCGGTTTACCAAAAAAAAAGTGCTAAACCTATTTTTGAATTTAAAATATGAATTGTAAAAACTTTGTGAAAAAAAACATCTGTGCCTTTGTTTTTATGACAGTATTAAAAGTCTAAATCTTATTCAGAAACAAATGCTTCTGTCACATCAGTGTTACAGTGTACAGACGTGTGCGACTGTACAGACGTGTGCGACTGTACAGACGTGTGTGATTGTACAGACGTGTGCGACTGTACAGACGTGTGCGACTGTACAGACGTGTGCGACTGTACAGATGTGTGTGAGTCTGTTTTACAGATGTGTGTGACTGTACAGACGTGTGTAACTACAGATGTGTGTAACTGTACAGATGTGTGTGAGTCTGTTTTACAGACGTGTGTGACTGTACAGACGTGTGTAACTGTACAGATGTGTGTGAGTCTGTTGTACAGATGTGTGTGACTGTACAGACGTGTGTAACTGTACAGATGTGTGTAACTGTACAGACGTGTGTGAGTCTGTTTTACAGACGTGTGTGACTGTACAGACGTGTGTAACTGTACAGATGTGTGTGACTGTACAGACGTGTGTAACTGTACAGATGTGTGTGAGTCTGTTTTACAGACGTGTGTGACTGTACAGATGTGTGTGAGTCTGTTGTACAGATGTGTGTGACTGTACAGATGTGTGTAACTGTACAGATGTGTGTAACTGTACAGACGTGTGTGAGTCTGTTTTACAGACGTGTGTGACTGTACAGACGTGTGTAACTGTACAGACGTGTGTAACTGTACAGATGTGTGTAACTGTACAGACGTGTGTGAGTCTGTTTTACAGACGTGTGTGACTGTACAGACGTGTGTAACTGTACAGATGTGTGTGACTGTACAGACGTGTGTAACTGTACAGATGTGTGTGAGTCTGTTTTACAGACGTGTGTGACTGTACAGATGTGTGTGACTGTACAGACGTGTGTAACTGTACAGATGTGTGTGAGTCTGTTGTACAGATGTGTGTAACTGTACAGACGTGTGTAACTGTACAGACGTGTGTGAGTCTGTTTTACAGACGTGTGTGACTGTACAGACGTGTGTGACTGTACAGATGTGTGTGACTGTACAGACGTGTGTGACTGTACAGATGTATGTGAGTCTGTTGTGTGTGAGAGAAAAGAGTCACATGATCACATTTCACACACATCTGTACAAGTCTACTTCCTGTAAGAGTTGAAGATGCACAATGTAACTTCTGTTGTACGGTTTATCACCTGCTTGTCTCCATAGAGACGTTATTTCCACAATATGGTGTTGTGGAAAAATTACAGAAAAGTAATCCATTTACAAAGCTCGGTGAGTTTTGCAATACAGGAAAAAAAGGTTTATTGTTTGTTACAGCAGATACAGACAGGACCGGGCCCTGGCCTGCCCTGGACACAGACTGGTAGCCGCCCGACCTCCCCCCATTTCCCCTCTCCCTCTAAGTCCAAGTCTCAACAACCCAACGACCCACCCACCACCCACCCTGAGCATCTGAGCTCTGACTATTTTATACCAGAATGACAATGCTACATACATTTCAAAGCAGAGTGACTTTTGTTTCACACCCATATGATAATGAACTTTCACACTTAGACAGGTAGAACAACAGCGAGTTTCCTGTGGGATGGAGACAGAGCTTCACACATGTTAATGTCTCGTCTGGGTCTGGCAGACTGACACAGATCAAATGACTTTTAAATACACAACATGACTATACTTAAATTTCTATCACAATGGCATTAAACTTAATAAATCCATGGAGAGAAGAAGGAATGAATAAACTCAAAGCCTTCAGCACCAACACTACTGCTACTGCTACTGCTACTGCTACAACTCCAATCTCAAATCTGACGTTTTTAGGCAAAGTCCTCGAAAAAGTTGTTTACCAACAGTTTATTAACTTTCTCCAAATGAACAACTCCTTTGATGTTTTCCAGTCAGGTTTTAGACCCACCACAGCACTGAGACTGCTCTTATCAAGGTGACAAATGACATCCGCCTGAACACTGATGCAGGCAAAGTCTCAGTCTTGATCCTGTTAGATCTGAGTTCTGTCTTTGGCACTGTGGATCATGAGATCCTCTTACAGAGACTAGAGGACTGGGAGGGCATCTGTGGTACTGCACTAAACTGGTTCTAGTCCCATCTAGAAGACAGGGAGTACTCTGTTGAAATTGGAAAATATCTCTCAAATAGGTCCTCTAATGCTTAGGCGGCCTAGGACCCCTGTTGTTCATTCTCTACATGCTGCCGTTAGGACACATTATTGCTGTGTATTAACTGGCCTATCACAACTCTGCAGATGACACTCAGATCTATGTCTCACTGCAGCAGGTGAATATGGACCAGTGGATTCACTGCATCAACAGATCAGTGTGTGGAGGAAAAACAACTTTCTCCAGCTGAACTCGGACAAGACTCAAGTCATAGTCTTTGGCCACAGAAACATAGAGAAAGTGTCAGCAGTCACCTCCAGTCTCTCTCTCTAAAACGTTCAAATCAGGATAGAAATCTAGGGGTAATAATGGACTCAGACTTGAACTTTAACAGCCACATCAAATCAATAACATCTGCAGCTTTTTACCACCTAAAAAACATGTTAAAAAAATCAAAGGTATACTGTCAAAACCAGACTTGGAGAGACTTATCCTGCATTTGTCTCCAGTAGGTTAGACTACTGTAACGTCCTGCTCACTGGCCTCTCCAAACGAGCATTAAGACACTGCAGTACATCCAGAACACTGCTGCTCGGGTCCTGACTAGAACCAGGAAGTACGAGCACATAATTCCTGTGCTCAGGTCTCTGGCTCCTGTGGCTCAGAGAATAAACTTTAAAGCAGCTCTGCTTGTGAACAAGTCTCTCCATGGACCAGCACCAAAGAACATCTCCCACATGTTAGAGCCACATGAACCATCTCACACACTGAGGACTTCAGGGACCGGCCTCCTGCTGCTTCGAAGAAGAAACAGCTCAGAGTCAGAGCAGACACTTCTGAGTGTAAAGGCTCCAGAAGATTCCACACACACACACCACAGCACACATTTATATTTGGATTATTTTAGATTTATTTTATTTTAGATGATTGGATTATGGGTCAGATTAATGTATTTATCTCACATTTGAAGTGCTTTGTTGACATTGCTGTAGCAGAGGAACTAAACCAGTGATGACTCAGACCTGTAACACAGAGGTTGTTGGTTTGATTTCTATAGAATAATCTTTATATATTCTAAAGAAAATAAGTCCAAAGTAAAATCCAGCATTTCAACACAGAATGTCAGATGTGTGTGTTTATCACATTTGAAGCCTCTTGTTTAATTCTCTGTGGCTCAGGTGGTAGAGCACTCAGAACTCTCAGGGTTGTGCTCCACAGGTTCCTGGTTCAATTCTTTTTTTCAGCACAGAGGTCCCAGTTTCACGGTAAGTTACATGGTTCATGTGCCATCCAATTATTCACAAAACATTCTTTATATGTTGTAGAAACCAAAGTCAGGGATTTGAACCCACAAGCTCAGGTCTGGAGAGAGTCTTCCTTCTGTGTGACTCATGTTTAGGTCACAGACACACAGGTCCAGCTCATATTTGGATTATTTTGAACAGAACCAAGTCTTTTAGATACATTGAGAACTGAAGCCCCCTGGTGGACAAAAGCGAGCAGAGCACACAGGAGCAGTGTCAGGCCTAAGAGCGGGAGGTTGCAGGTTCCACTCCTGTAGTAGCCTCATTATAGATGGTGATATTGGCAGATAAATTGGGAACTGCAGTAACAATGATTTTTCCTACTGCTTTAGTATTCCTAGTATAGTAAAATACTTTGCAGAGTACAGATGGAAATGAGCCTTGGGTATGTATTTCCGTTCATGTCTGTTCATTAACATGCTTTGTCCCAACTAAATAAATAAATAAAAAGTAGTTTATTTTACTGTGAACAGGGGTAGTTAAAGCTACACTGTGTAACTTTTCTAGTAGGGTCTGCTACCTGCTTTTCTCCATGGAGATGTTACTGCTTTGCCTGGGATGTTCCACAGTAAAGCTTTAAACATATCTATCTTGCATTCTTCTTATTACAGGTGTTTAACAAAAAAATTCTTGGATAAACATGCAATATTACTCTGAGCAGACTCGCCTCTCCAAAGATCTGACCCGTAACTTGGCCTGGTAGTGTCACCTGTTTGTTTCCATGGGGATAAAAAAATTAAATGCCATAATGTGGAACTTTTGCAAACAGTGTAGGAAGGAGTAGCTAGGAGATCTGCTTCTCTGCACTTGAATAAATAATGACACATAGACTTGGAACACTTAAAATGAAATATATTTTTTTTAAAAATCAACATAACAAAAGAACAACGTCTCAGTTTGAAGTTGTCATTTGCAGATTTCATTTACACAGGACTTAAATGTTTTGCTTTGGTTCAAATCGATCCCACGTCACCGCTGCCATCACAAAATCCAGCTATGATTTTCACGTTTTAAAGCCTTAGTTTTATATCAACAAACTGATAAGAGCAGAGACATGGGACCGACCCACTGCAAAAACCTTTAAATGGCTCCAGAATTATCATTTGAGTAGTTCTGACTATTAGACATTACACACGGTTTATATACTGACTGCATCTGACCATGTATTTTTAGAATTGAACCAGGGAACAAACCAAATGTAAATCTTCTATAATATCGACTTCTATCATCAGATCACAAAGTCTGCAGTTATTAAACCAGCCTGTTGTGCTTGTGTCTCTATAGTTATAATCAGTGACCACTGTGTATCATTATGTCAGAATTTACACATTTTAAATCACAATATTCATCTAAAATGACTTAAGAAAAGAAACAAGTTCAATTGTTGTGACGCTGCCTGAATCCTATGAGTATCAAAGATTAAGAAAATAAAACTGGAGAAAGAAGTGTGTATGTCACAGAGGGTGTGTACTGGTGGAGGTTAAACGAAGGTCGATCAGCAAAATAGCGTTTTGAAAATAGTTGATTAAAGATTACTCAAACATGAATCACTCCAAATACAACTTCAGAGGCTCAATGAGAAGAAACGACTAGAACATGGATAAAGATGTGAAAAGTCCAGTTCACAGAACAGGTGCACTTTAATACTCCTGGAGAGGTTGAAAATGTGTTGCACAAATACAAGTTTTTCAGTCAAAACTCTCAATATTGTTAATTCAAGTCATTTTGAATGTATTTTTTGCAGTTACCAAAACAGATTTCACACACTGAGCTCTTTTAGTTAGTATTTTACATTGGCTCTGTACTCTTAAGACACCAGATAAACATACACAGGAGAGTTCAGCCCTCCGTCCGAAACAATAAACATACACAGGAGAGTTCAGCGCGCCGTCCGAAACAATACTCAGTTTTTACAAACAACAGTTAAAACAGTGGCTCTACGATTAGTACATCCAGCTATTCAGAAACACTGCAGGTTTACCAATCGCAACCAGCGTTTAGAGACAGGGTTTTACAGGACGAATCAGCTGGAGCAAGAGTAAATCAGAACTAAACCAGGTCTAAACCAGGACTTAACTAGGTCTAAACAAAGACTAGCCCCAAAAGTGGTAGTGATATAAGCAGCTACTGAAATGTATTGGTTTGATTGGTTGATACAGTTAACTTTCAGAGAGTACCATCAGAACTAGACCCAGACTAGACCAGGACTAAACCAGGACTAAACCAGGTATAAACTAGGACTTAACTGGGTATAAACCAGGACCAAACCAGGACTAAACAAGGTCTAAAACCAGACTTAATTGAGACTGAACCAAGACTAGTCCTAAAAGTGGTATTGCATTTTAGTGATATAAGCAGCCTTTGTGTCATAATATATTTAGCTTTCAACGTACCATCAGAACTAGACCAAGACTAAACCAAGACTAAACTAAACCCACTTAACCTGGTCTAAACCAAGACTAGTCCCAATAGTTGTCAATACTTAGGATATTTAGCTTTCATAGCACCACTGAGACTAGACCAAGACTAAACCAGGTCTAAAACCAGACTGCATTGGGACCTAAACTGGGTCTAAACCAGGACTAGACCCAAAAAACACCATTGTGCAATTTAAGCACTGAATTGATATTATAATATTACCATGAGCTAATTAACTTTCATACAATCAGAACTAAACCAAGACTAAACCAGGTCTAAAAATCAGACTAGACTGAGACCTAAACTGGGTCTAAACCAGCCCCTAAAGTGGAATCCATTGTATTTTAGGTAAAAGCAGGTACTATTTTGCTTTCAAAGTACCATGAGGTCTAACCCAGGTCTAAACCTGGTCTAAAACATATTTTGAAATTCATCAGAAATGCCCACAAATGCACCTGTTAATGTCTTAGTTGACGTGCTGCAAATATTAACCAATCTTAGCCACTGTACCATTTGGATATTGGATTACAAGGTACTTCTGCGAGGGCATCTGACATAAAACACATAAGCAAACTCAATAGAGGCAGGGCAGAGGTAGATGTGCTGCTATAATCTGAACATTTAAAAACAAAAGTACCATTACAAATGTGTGGTATTCATACTTAGTGGTCTGTAAATATTGGTGATTGCGACTGGTAAACCTCTTTGTCTCTTTCCTCCATCGCCCACGCTCCACGCTGCCGTTGGATTGAACCAGGGGCGTGCATAGCTGTTATCCACTCCTTCCCTTTAGCTCCGTAAGGCAGTTATTATTTTAAATTCCTTCTTTTCCGTTCAAAGTTTTTGCTTGAGAGCCATTTTGAAACTTCAAGAAGGCATTGACGAACCGATAGATGCGATACACGTCCATTTTGTGCAAACCATCTTGTAAACAAAGCAAACGAAAGAGGGTTACCACAGGATCAACGCAAAAACTTCTAAAAATGTGCTTTTCTTGGTTTTATCTTCGTATTTTTTTTGCATTTTGCCACCATTGCAGCTTTATATTATGTGCTTACTTCTCTCAAATTTGTCACTGGAAGAAAAATTACGAGGGGAGACAGTTGTACACATGCTAATATTGCCTTTCGCTGATACAATCCTTCAGTTACCACGCTCAAATTAAAAAATACTTACAAAAATGTCTACCACTCCTCTCCCTGCATTACGGCTATACGCACAACCATAGTACTTTTATATATAGTTATGTATAATTTCTATAATATGTACAGGGATTGCCTTGAGGCCCTAAAAGTTGTCTCTTGAAATTGTAAGAGTCTGTTATTTTGACTAGCTTCTTTCCTGTATTTTCCATTTGCGTGGTTAACTGTTGGTTGGTTGGATGGAAAAGGGGACCTCCAGGTGAGAGGGGGAGTCGGAGGTCAGTATACCCAGGAAACAGGCACCCATTGTGGGGTAGTGGAGACTAGGTCGACAGCCTCTTCCAGCAGGCGGATAGTTTCATCGATCTCGTTGTTGATAATCGTTTGGTCGAAATAGTGAGCGTAGGTTTTCTGAAGCAACTCCGATTCCTTCTGGAGTCGCTGGAGAGAATCGTCCTAGAAAATACAATTTTAAACAAAATCAAAAAAGAAATCAAAATGTACAAAATCAACCAATTTGAATTCTCTTAAAAGGCCCTGCACCTGATTTTTCTCCCATGTGTCTCAAAATGTGTCTCACCCCACAGCACATGTAGAAGCAGCTCTGGAGGTCAAAATAAGTCCACTGTGTACTGTCTGAATCCAGTTATAAAGAGTTTTATTGTCCAAGGATCAGCAAGTGCATGTAAGCATGCTAGCTGTTGTTCACAAAACTCTGAGACTTGTGAAGAGCTTATAAAATTATAATTCGGATGCTCAGAATGCATAAGGCAAGTGAAAATTAACTAGTTCTCTTTTAATGTTTTTAAGACAGAAAAAAAAATCAGGTACAGAGACTTGAAAAATGGGGAAGAAATCTATAAAAGAAATAAACATTAACATTAAAAAAATGGGATTTGCTGAGGTCAAACAAAGCTACGAGTTCTAAAAACAGCACAAAAGTTAAGTGTTAGTACTTACAGGTAATTTTCGGCACCATCGTGGGATCTTTAATTAAAATTAAGCATGCCACAAAAATAAACATGCAGGAAAAGAATCATGAGCATGCAGCGTTAAATCACAAACAGAGACATAAAAGACAAAAGAGAATCAGTCCTGAGGATGGATGTATGTTCATACCTCTGTCATTCCCGGGGTGATCGTTGGCGCGGCGATGAAAACGACAAAAGGAGCGAACTCTGCTGTCCTCAGGATCTTTAGAGCCTGAAAATAACAGACCCGGTTTAGTCCCCGGTTCAGTCCCCGGTTCAGTCCCCGGTTCAGTCCCCGGTTCAGTCCCCGGTTCAGTCCCCGGTTCACTCCTTGGTCCAGTCCGGGTTCTTACCTGTGGTTCTACGTCGAGTATGGCCACCATGCCTTGTCCATGGATCTGTCGGATGGTCTCCAGCCTGGTTCCATACATGGCGTCCTCGTGGCTGCCGTACTCCAGGTAGTCGTTGTTGCTGATGTCCTGCATCATTTGATCATGTGACACAAAGTAGTAGTTTTTCCCGTTTTCCTCGTCCTTTTTGGGAGGTCGGGTGGTGTCTGGAGAAAAGAAACGAGGAGATAAAACCAGATTCACATCTGCCATGAACTGTTAACAGAAACAATCTAATACATTTATACATTTATACTTTAAATAAATGCAATTAATATACTGTATTAAAATGTGATAAAGAGCAAACTGCATTGAAGAGGGGGTATTTTACTTCTATGGGGTATTAACTGTAACACATAACATAATATATAAAATATAACATATAAGTTTCAATTTCGTTTTTGACACTCTGAGTCTCTCCTCCTTTGCTCTCTGTGCTAAGTCCCTCCCCCTTCAAAGCACTCTCACAACCCACTCAGCTGCATCCCACTAATGAAACTACTGCACATCACATCAGGTTTGTCAAGGTGCTCTGTACAGTTTTGTATCATGTTTTTGTATATTTATGGAGAATTGTCATGTGGGAGCATGGCTGATGTAGGCTCATGGGCGGAGCCTTGTACAGACTCGTACTGCTGACCATAAGGAGGGTTTGAATAGGACCCGGGAGAGATAACTAGATTACTCACACATGCATGGATGAGAAATAAAAGCTCTTCAGACATGTTTCTGAAAACATGGGGGATTTAAAAAAAAAAGTATTTTTCATAATAGTCCTTTAATCACATCGAACAGACAAAAGCTCAGTAACTGTAAAACATGTAACAGAATAAGAACAAGCTGATTTAAGCTGTGAAAGAAAGAGTGACTCAGACAGTGTACTTTCACTTTCTCTGATTTGCCACTTCAGGTGTTCTAAAGAATGATTTATTGCTTTTAAATCTAATATTGTGCATTCTCTTACGGGGGATGGGGTAGGCGAAGCGGTCCGGGTGTTTGGCAATCAGCGTGTTCTTGATGTGCCTTCTGCCGACTCCATGGGCTCCTACAAAATCACAGAAACAAATCAGAATTTAAACTTTGACTGGTTTAGTCCTGGTCTAAAAACAGGACCAAACCAGGCCTAAACCAGGCCTAAACCAGGAGCAAACAAACAAACTCTTGACTCACCAAGCAGTACGAGAGTTTTTCTTTTAAATGAGGGCACTCTGACCACCTCCTCATAAGTCACCAGGTCTAGTTGGTCAAACACTGCAGATACACAGAAACCATCAAATCAACATTCTGATTATTGAAAACCCAGCTACGTCCATTTCAGAAGTTCAAACCAAAAATCTGAAGATCCAAACTGCTAAAATGTGTGATCAGTATGTATGAGATATATATACAAAACAAATATCGTACAATAACATTACAAATATCCATTTCTAATAACTAGACTATTAAATCCATGCCTCCAGCTCATTCATGTGGATGTTCAAGTCAGTTGGTAAAATGTGTGTACATATAAGTACTAGATTGAAACTAGAAACTAAAGTAGAACTATTCAATTCATTTTACTTTTGTAATGCCCAAAATCACAACAACAGTTGTCTCAAAGGGCGTTCATGTTTTGGTTGATGGGGGAAACCGGAGTACCCGGAGGAAACCCATCCAGACACGAGGAGAAACATGAAAAACTCCACACAGAAAGGCCTGGGCGACCCGGGGATCCAACCAAACCCTCTGCTGTGAGGCATGAGTGTTGCCACTAAACTTCATGCAGTATTTTCTAATGAAATGCTTTTAATAAAACCAAATGTCTTAGGGTTAACTAAACATGTGAGGACAAAGTGTGAGGACAAAGTGTGAGGACAAAGGGGAGAGTGCAGCAGAGGCCAGAGCTCACAGGAGACACAGGAGTTTAGGTTTAACATGACAAAACAACACATTTACATTGTTTCATTAAGCAGATAATCAAATAGTATGGTATAATGTGTCTTTAGAGTTTGCATTTATATTCAACTGAACCTGTAATTACAATAAACTGACCATCTAATGAATTAAGAATGTTACAGAATATTATTAACTTGAAACTGCAGTGGTCCCTCGCTACATCGTGGTCCACCTTTTGCGGTCTCGCTGCAGATTTTTTTGTGTGCAATTTTGCATGTTTTTTTTTTTTTTTTTTTTTTTTTAAAGTACATGAACGTGCATTGTGTTCTGCGTCCTGATTGGCTGAGGGACGTGCCGTGTCTCCTGTACAGTACAGAATGAGTTTAGTCAAATTTATATAAAAGTTGAATCGCAGTGTGACTCTGAAGTGCTGTATGTTTGCAACTTTTCTCCCCAGCAAAACCCACAATGTCAACAAAACATTCTGCACAGACAAAGGCGCCTGCACCCGCCCCCAAAAGGCCGAGGAAGATGCTAATCATCTCAGAAAAAGTGTGAAATCTGGACATGCTGAGGGAAGGTAGAAGTTACAGGGGGGCGCCATTACGGAATAAATGAAACTTTGGTTTGTCACATAAAGAAGGAGGAAAATAACATAAGGACGACAGCAGCAATAAGTTTTAACAAGGAGCAAAAAGGGTTGTAACTGCAGCAAGATCATCGTGCGGATGGAGTCTGCTTTAGCTTTGTGGATCAGTGACTGCAGAAAAAAGAACATTACAAGACACGACAGCGGAGCGACGCCAGGACGAAGAGGCGCGGTCAGAGGAACTGTGAAATACACACTAATCATTTCTTACGTGTCCACCCTCGTAGTTTGATCATTAAAATTAACGTTGTTACAGTATTTCTAAAAGCTGTCATTTTTATTTACAGCACAGTACTGTATTTGGTTTTGTTCTGGGCTTATTTTTTTTAATCTACGAAGGTTTGAACTTTGAGAGAAATGTGAGAAAATGTTAATACCTGTGTGAGAAAAATGCATAAAGTGTGCGGCGAGTGGTTTTACAGCCTTAAAATACATATAATACTTGTAAAAAATAAAGCTGACTACTTCACGGATTTCGCCTATTGCAGGTTGTTTTTGGAATGTAATCCTTGCGATAAACGAGGGACCACTGTGTTGGAATCTGTATTGAGTATGGACTTTGACATTTTAGGATCTCTAAATATCGTGTCACTACAAGGCTGACACAATGTGGCTACACTCTGAATATTGTGTCACTACTAAAACTCTAATAGATTTGGGCAAAACTTTCAAAGTGCTATAATGATGATTGCCATATGAAGCCACGTCTCCTCCTGTGCCTCCTGTCGTGCTGTTACTTACATGCAGCCAGTGGGTAAAGACGGCATGAAACGTGGGAGAAGGGGACGGTTAGAATCACCACACCAAAAATCAAAACAATCTGACTCAAAATTGAAATGAAAATACATTAAAACACTGTTAATTACTGTTAGTTTAAGGACAAAAAGCAGAAATATTTAACATCACAGTAAGAGGAAAGTTTCAAAGGGAAAGAAATAAGTACGAACAATTTATATCGACAACAGTTAGGGTTAAAAAGCAGAATTGATTTGGTTAATTTGGGTATTTAAAATGAATTAGGCCTGCACATGATGTGAAAATGTGTCATTTTAAAATGTGTATTATTCACTGTTTTTAAAATCAGGGCTGGCATTATGTTATATTTTATCTGTGTTCTAATGTTGTTTCCTCATCACAAACAGACCTGGAGTTGTGTTTTGTTTCATTCACACGCTTAACATACAAACCCTGCAAATTTAGGCTGAGTTCTTCCCTCAAATTGAAAACACTCTGTTCAACCTTGTGATGTCATTGTGTGGTGACACAGGAAGTGCTCCACTGTGTTTTTAAACTCCATACACCTTCACTAGAAACATTTGGATCATTTCAGTCCTGGAATTGCCTTTTTATACTGAACCAAAGGTAAAAGGACTGCTACCACTTCATGACATCACAAGGTGGAGCAGAGCATTTTAAGCTTTGGAGATGCAGACAGACTAATAATAAGCAGCATTATAACGTGGCTTAAAGCTCAGTCAGTTTACATAATATAGGTCTTTAAAATCCATCCATCCATCCATCCATTTTCTTCCGCTTATCCGGTGCCGGGTCGCGGGGGCAGCAGTCTAAGCAGGGACTCCCAAACTTCCCTCACCCCGGACACGTCCTCTAGCTCCTCCGGTGGGACCCCAAGGTGTTCACAGGCCAGCCGAGAGACATAGTCCCTCCAGCGTGTCCTGGGTCTTCCCCGGGGCCTCCTCCCGGTGGGACATGCCCAGAACACCTCCCTAGGGAGGCGTCCAGGAGGCATCCTAAGCAGATGCCCGAGCCACCTCAGCTGGTTCCTCTCAACGTGTAGGAGCAGCGGCTCTACTCCGAGCTCCTCCCGTGTGACCGAGCTCCTCACCCTATCCCTAAGGGTGCGCCCAGCCACTCTGCGGAGGAAGCCCATTTCAGCCGCTTGTATCCGCGACCTTGTCCTTTCGGTCATTACCCAGAGCTCATGACCATAGGTGAGGGTAGGAACGTAGATTGACCTGTAAATCGAGAGCTTTGTCTTCACCACAACGGACCGATACAGCGACCGCATCACTGCGGTCACTGATCCGCCTGTCAATCTCACGCTCCATCCTTCCCTCACTCGTGAACAAGACCCCGAGATACTTGAACTCCTCCACTTGGGGCAGAGACTCACCACCCACCCGGAGAGAGCAAACCACCTTTTTCCGGTCGAGAACCATGGCCTCGGATTTGGAGGAGCTGATTCTCATCCCAGCCGCTTCACACTCGGCTGCAAACCGCCCCAGTGCCTGCTGCAGGTCCCGGCTCGAAGAAGCCATCAGGACAACATCATCTGCAAACAGCAGAGATGAAATCCTGTGGTTCCCAAACCAGGCCCCCTCCGGCCCCTGGCTGCGCCTAGAAATTCTGTCCATAAATATAATGAACAGAACCGGTGACAAAGGGCAGCCCTGGCGGAGTCCAACATGCACCGGGAACAGGTCTGACTTACTGCCGGCAATGAACACAGCTCCTGCTCCGGTCATACAGGGACCGGACAGCCCTTAGCAAAGAGCCCCGGACCCCATACTCCCAGAGCACCCCCCAAAGGACACCACGAGGGACACGGTCGAATGCCTTCTCCAGATCCACAAAACACATGTGGACTGGTTGGGCATAACGGTCGAACCCTCGAGGACCCGATGGAGAGTATAGAGCTGGTCCAGTGTTCCGTGACCAGGACGAAAACCTTTAATCATTAAAATCAAATGGAAATTTAGTATTTGTTCAAACTACATGAATCCAAAACTTATGAACGAATAAATCCAAATTTGACTTTTCATGGCCAAATTATCCCCAAAAACTATGTAACTTTTCTTACTGAGGACCCTCCAATAGCTTGTCTCCATGGTTATCATTTTGCCTAGAATGTTCCACAGTATGGCACTGAACTTGATTTTTATGGAAACAAGCAGCTAATATGGCCAAGTTACAAATCAGATCAGTGGAAAGGAGACCTCTTCACAATAAGCACATTTTTCTGTGTTTTTGAGCCATATAAACAGCTGTAATTCAATAAATGCACAATGGATAAGTTTAATGCTATACTGTGGAACATTTGAGGAATACAGCTTTATAATGATTGAAGTTATTATTTGAATGTGTGTAACTGATTTGTGCAGCCCTGATTTGAACGTCATCGTTATAAACTGTAGACTGAATGGTTGTACCTGCGTTGTGCTTGGCCAGATACTTGTCCTTATATTGTTTCTTCTTTTTGCCAAACCACGTACAGCTGGCCTGCTGCTCCTGTTTGGTCTTCTCCATGGCAATACATGCCACGCGCCTGGAAATACAACAGGAAGTGATGTCATTTAGCGTCAGAACTACAACTACAGCAGCATCAGAGGATCAAAAAAGATTTAAAAAAATTAAAGTAACTGGTTCAACATTGTTTCTTCATTGGACTACTTTGATAGATACTGACAAAGACTAGGACTAGGCCGGGACTAGGCCGGGACAAGGCCAGGACTAGGCCGGGACAAGGCCGGGACTAGGCCGGGACAAGGCCGGGACAAGGCCGGGACTAGGCCGGGACAAGGCCGGGACAAGGCCGGGACTAGGCCGGGACTAGGCCGGGACTGAACAAAGACATTTAGTAGGATCCAGAAGATCACACAACACTAGGACTAAACCAGGACTAGATCTAGACTAAAACTTAACCATAAATCAGAACTTTAACAGGACTAACTCTGGACTGAACCAAGACATTTTTAGGGTGCATTCACACTTATCCTGGTTTACTCCCAGTTTAGTCCTGATGCAGACTTAGTTTGGTCCTGTTTAGTTTAGAGCAGCCACATCAGCATTTTACTGATCAGCAAAATGGCTGTCCTCAAAGGGCCAGATGTAAAATAGATGTAACTACTTTTTTAACTTGTTAATTAACTGTTTCTGTATTTATTACTTATTCAAGGTTCAAATGTTGCATATTAATTTGCATATATGTACAAATATGGCTGTGTAACGACATATCTCTTGATAAAATGACATGTTAAGACCATCATACCTTTTAATTTACCATGTTGAGGGCCACATAAAATGATCTGGAGGGCCACATTTGGCCCCCGGGCCTTAAATTTGACACATGTGGTTTAGAGTGATTACCATTGAAATGAACTAGTTCTGTTTTTCATTTTTTAAGACAGAAAAAAATCAAGTCCAGAGACTTTACAATTGATTTATATTTAGCAAAAACTACAACAAAACAAATGAAACACGTGACTAAACCAAACTCTCACCACTCCTGTAGTTCTGGTGACGGTATGAGCCCTGCGGTCCCATTTTTAGTGTTCTCCAGTTTCCCTTGCCACCAGTTATGATCGTCTTTGGAAATGATTTGAATAATATCTCCCACTCGGAATCTCACTCCTGCCTCTTTACAAGGAATCAAGTCATCTTTAGACGGATCGTACTCGAACTGGGCGCGGACGTAGATCTGAAAAACAAAAAGGGAAAAAAAGTCTTAGAAACTTAGGGAATTTTGGGGATTACAATGTAAAAAAGGAGGCAGAGAAAGATATAGGGGAAATGATAGGTCAAAGATGCCTGTTTAAAAACTGTGTGGATAAACTACAATTAAATAACCTTGGCTTAAATATAACTTTAACTTAAAGCCACACTATGCATTTTTTTTGCCAAAAATTAGGCATGTTTTTTTTTTTTTTTTTTTTTTTTTTCCTTTTAGGTCATGTTTATTGCAATATAAAAAAACATGTGTCCTCACTGTGAGTGGGCTCGCATCTCCACAAACCTGACTCTTACTTGGCCTGGAGGAGGACCTCTCCTGCTTGTTTCCATGGAAATGTTATCCCTTTGGCAATAATATTCCACAGTATTAAGTAACTCATCCATCATAGAAAATGTTCCAAAGTATGGTTTTAACTTGCTGTTTCCATGTGACATGCCACCTCCGGAAAGTTACATACTGTGACTTTAATTATTATGTGTGTGTGTGTGTGTGGGGGTGTGTGGGTGTGTGTGTGTGGGTGTGTGTATATATATATATATATATATATATATATATATATATATATATATATATATATATATACACACACAACTATGACTACAATTTCTAAAACTACTACATGAATGATTACTAAAATTACTGTTGTCACTACTACTATAACAACTGAGATAAATTTCGGACTACAAGCTGCTACTTTTTACCCTGTGGCTTATATAACGGTGCGACTTATTTATAGATTTTTACTGGCTAATGGCCACCGGGTGGCACTCTCTAGCAGTAAACACAAAAGTGAGACACGTGGGGAAAGAATATGCACTGAAGAATGCGCAATGCATTTTGAACTGTCATTTTGTGCATCATGCACACACTCTCAGCATGGAAAACACACCAAGAAATGCAAATGATGCAACTTTTAAGATAAAGGCAATGGATCTGACGTCAAAGAAGGAAATAGAAGCACTGCACGTACGCTTGACCATAAACAAAGGAAATTGAGGCACTGCAGTAAGCTTGGCCTCAATGAATTGATGGTGCGACGTTGAAGGTGGCAGCGGGAAGAACTTAGTCAATGTAAAAAGACGATAAAAGCTTTCAGAGAAAATAAAAGCAGATGGCCCATGTTGGTGCTGTTTTATTTTCTAAACATGCAGGTATGTTCATCCCATGTTGATGGCGTGTTGGCACCAATTTTCAGGCACAGTTTGAAAAAAGTGTCTTAAATTAAAAAAAAAAACAAAAAAACGTATGTGTACCGTCTTTCTGTGTAAATATCTCATGTTACAACATGAAAACCTGCGGCTTATATTCAGGTGCAGCTTATATATGTACAAAATGTATTTTCTTTTCAAATTTAGCGTGTGGCTTACATTCAGGGGCGCTCTATAGTCCGAAATTTACGGTAATAATTACAACAACTACAACTATAACTACAACTACAACTACTACTACTACTTGGGTCTGTTGAGTTGGTCTTACCTTAACAGTCATTTTTTGCTCTGTGACTGGAGTTCTGGTGATCTATGGGTCAGATATCACACTTACAGAGAGGTCATGCAGAAGGTAATGCAGGAAATAAAGAGTTTAAACCAAATGGGAAATCGTCTGTTAGAGAAATTATAACTAAATGTGTTCATTGGATAAAATGGTTAAAATATAAACACAAGTTGGCCAATATTAAACAGGGCTGCACAATAAGAGCTATTCACAAGTTCACACTTTTCCAGTTCTAGTCCTGTTAAAGGAACTGTAAATGAGGTAAACAGAACTTTTAATAAGAATAGTTCTAACGCTAATTTATTCTTAATGACAAAAATACTGGACAAGGACAAGTCCTTCATGTCCAGTGTGAGAAAGCAGAATGAGCCTCACATGACTCTCTCATTTGGGTTGCCAGATTTAATGTTGAAATCCAGTTGGTTTAAACATAAATTGCCTCTCTCTGATCTGATTGGTCACTACCTAAACCCCAGCACCTGCAGCCTGTGCTGCAGTGAGTGAATCTGAAGGGTTTTTTTCACATGAGGCCTGTTCACACACTGACAGTGAGACACACATGTACTGTATGTGTCTCTGCAGGTTGAGACTCTGGACACAGGTGGGACTGTAGAACATTTTTAAAAGTGTGAGGGGCAGGATACAGACATCATTTTGTTTTGCAGCCTTAATATTGAAGTGGCCCAACTTGTACAAAATTACTACAGAATACATGGATGAGATGGACTGAATGAAGTTAGCATACACCTCTGCATGCACATGAATGAATACTAGCTCTGCTGTGGTCACTGTGGGGTTAGTCCAGTCTCACCTGACGACCTTTGGGTTGAATAGTGGAGGGGAGATCCTGAAGCAAAAAGTTTGACAATTACTCAATGAAAAAATGCATTTGATTGGACTCTGCAAGTTAGTATATTCATCAAAGTGGTTATATCAAATTCTCTAGGGGGAACTATTGTAGACTACAGTTACAATATGCTTGGTATTATTTGTTGAGAGGAAAAAGAGAAAGGTGAAATAGAAAGAAGTAGTAGAGTTTGAAATACAAAAGGCATTGGTATAAAAGCAATGAGTGTTACCAGTATAGAGCTGGTGACGCTGGCGTGGCCGTTTGCAGGAGACTGGCGCGAAACGTCCGGAGACTCCTTCTGTAGAAATATAAAGCAATTCTAATTAAAGCCACAGTATGGAACATTTTAGTCAAATCAAAGACTAAAATAAAAGAATGAATATCTTAAACAAACATGTGTCTTTATTATGAGCGGACTTGCGTCTCCACAAACCTGACTCATATTTGGCCTGGAGGAGGATCTCCTCCTGCTTGTTTCCATGAAAATGTTCCTTTAGTTATAATATATTATATATTCCACAGTATGGCATAAAACATATCTATCTTCATGGAGAATGTTCCATGGAATCATGGGTGACATGCCACCTACAAACTGTTACTCAAATGTAACGCCCCACACTAAACGTCACACTATGTAACATTCCTACGTGTCTCCATGGAGATGTGTGCTTTGCATAGAATGTGCCACATTATGACATTTAACTTAGCTATCTATATCAAGACAAGCAGGCCAATTCAATCATAAGAATACAGGTTTTTCGAGGTATTTTTGAGTAACAAGATGGATACGTTTAATGCTATACTGTGGAACATTTCAGGCAAAGCAGTATTTTTGTACACTTTCTTGCCATTAGGTATAAATATTTGTATAAACCTGTATAATGTGATAAAAACTCACCTCGATGGACATAGACTGTGATCGATAACTGGGGACTATCTTAAAGGTGATGCTGCCTCTCATCTCCCGCTGTCAAACACACATTTATCATTTAAGTCATTTTTAAAACATTTAACCAAGAATGTTCCCCCAACACAACTGGAAATCAGAGGTTATTTGTTCTGTTAAAATGGCTTAGACAGTTTAACGTGCAATAGGTGTAGGTATTACTTTAAAATGTTGCACTCACATTAATTGACAGAGTATTGCACAACTGGCAGTGAAAACATGTGGACTTGTCTTTTCAATGTGTGGATTTTGTTGTGCTGTTGCATGTTGCTCTGATCTTTACACTCTTCTGTTTTGTTTTTTTAATAACATTTCCTTCCTCACAGTCACACACATGTAGAGGGCAGGACTTACCAGCATCTTCTGCAGCTGCTCTACCGTCTGATTGGCCACGCTGATTCCGTTGATCTCTCTGATCTCGTCTCCTACGTGAAGTGTCCCTGTAACATGACACAAAAAAAACACAAATGTGATTTTTCTTATACTTCTGTCAGTGTTTAAGCTCAAAGGCTGTTTGATATTTCATATGCAAGTGTAAATATTCTCACCCTGTCGGTGGATCATTCCTCCGTGCATGATACGGGCCACGATACAGTGGTTCAGCTCGTTCATTTTTAGAGTAATGCCCTTTTAAAACAACAACAAATGGTGAGTTTAGTATTGCTTTAGTCCATTTGTTGTAGTAGGAGTAGTACTACTACCAGTACTATTACACTAGTAGTAGTAGTAGTAATAGTAGTAGTAGTAGTAGTAGTAGTAGTAGTAGTAGTAGTAGTAGTAGTAGTAGTAGTAGTAGTAGTAGTAGTAGTAGTAGTAGTAGTAGTAGTAGTAGTAGTAGTAGTAGCAGCAGCAGCAGCAGCAGCAGCAGCAGCAGCAGCAGCAGCAGCAGCAGCAGCAGCAGCAGCAGCAGCAGCAGCAGCAGCAGCAGCAGCATCATTATTATGTTCTTGACTGACCATAGGTTCGTCCGTGTTCTTCTGGAACTGCACCAGTCTGACACGGGTCACGTTCTCCAGGTCCATGTCGGCTGTGGTGGAGTCGGGGGAGTCTCCGTTCAGAAAAGGGGAGGAGGGGGGAGGGGTGACCCGCAGAGCCTCGTCACTGTACACCTCATGGGCCACCACGTCATGGGTCTGCAGCAGGGCCTACAGGAGAGGCAAGGGACGTTAAAGCAACACTATGGACCCGAAGGTGGCACGTCACAGATTCCATAGGAATAGAAAGTTAAAACCGTACTGCGGAACATTCGCCATAGAGATGCGTTTAATGCCATACTGTGGAAAATGATAGCAGGAGGAGACCCTTCTCCAGGCCCAATAAGAGTCAGGTTTCATAATGTGAATGAAAGTGAATTAAGGACTTCAGTGTTGTTTTGTCATGAGTTCAATAATTGTGATGTTTCTCCTCACAAAAACACTAAAATGTAACATGTCGGTATTGTTACATCGCTAGCACAGAACTGATTAAAAATAAGACTTAAAATAATTATATACATCAGCTGTATTCATAACTGTAATACATCAGGTTAAAGCTAACAGGATTACCCACAGACTATATAAATAAGTGCACAAAGTGAGTGTGCAGTCACCCACAGTGTTCAGCTCCAGTCAAATGAAGCTCATCGAGACTAGAGCAGTTATAATGGCTAATTTGGAGTCAAATTGCATATTAGGAGTTCCGATCCCCAAGTATGTTAGTGACCAAAGAGCCAATCAGAAGTGAGGTTGTTGAAGATAATGCCCCTTTAGCAGGAAGCCAAGTTGTCAATCAAACCTGATGCTAGCCCTAGCTGGAGCGACCTCAGGGTAAGAAGGCGCCTGATTTGTCTTTTATTAATGTTCATATCTTGATTTACAGACACAATAGTGAAATAAAAACCCCAGGATCATGTAGAGCATTTTTTCAATGTAAAGTAAATTTGAGCCAGATTCGATGGAGTCGGCAGCACGCCCATGATGATCTTCCTGTTTGGAACGTGGCGGCTAGCAGGTTAGTGATGTTCATATATATATAGTCTATGGTATTACCTCACACTGTTAGCATAAGCATATAGCATAGCCTACATTTTAAAACAAATAAACAAGAATATACAAAGAATATACATATTACAACAGCAATAAGATCTCATTATTGTTAGAGCAAGTCGTCAACACAACAGATTATCTTACGCTCTTATTTTTCACACACTGTTTTCACAAATTCCATATTTCTACGGTTAGCCACATGACTTACATTCATGTTTCTATCCTTCACCACATAAAAGGTGCGTTCACACTTGCACAGTTAGCGCATCAAAATTGGGACTAAACTGTGACTAAATCTAGAAGTGAATCTGGGACTAGACCAGGGCTAGACCAGGACTAGACCAAGACTAGAACAGGACTAGAACAGGACAAGAACAGGACTAGAACAGGACAAGAACAGGACTAGAACAGGACTAAACCGGGACTAAACTGGGACCAAACCAGAACTAGAACAGGATCAAACCAGGACTACATTTCAACTCAAAACTAGAAGAGAAAAAGTATGAACGTGTCCATAGCTCTAACAATTTTATTATTTATTAACAATAAAACCATTTCAATATATTACCTTTTCCGACAATGATTCTTATAGTTTTCCCAAATGTATTCTCTTAATATTCCAGTTTGAATTGCACATTTCTGCAGCTACCGTCATGTCTCCACACCACCTCAAAGCTCAAAGCCTAAGAGGATTTAAATCAAGGTGTTATAAGGATTGGCAAAGCTCCCAGACCTAACACTAGAGGGCAGAAGCTTATTAAAAAGAAACAGCAGTCACGAGAATGTAAAACTAGGACTGAACTATTGTCAATTATCCAGTTGATCAGTGATTTAGTTCATAAATTTAGTGATTTAGTTCATAAATCACATTTTTAACATCTGTGCAAAGACTGAAATCTGAACTGCTAAACTAATCCAAGAATCCCATGCATTTCAGCACATCTTTGTAGACGTCTAAACTGAAGGGTTAACAGCTTTTACACAGAATAAGAGCCCATGGACACACAAGGAGGTTTAGCACTCAAAGAGCACATTCAATTCTAAGGTTATACAGAAAATTAGATTCTTTACCATGAAGTGAGGTTGGGTGAGGATTCGTCGCAGCTCCTTGGCCTCCATGTTTTCAGGGTAACACGAAATGGTTTCCAACACCTGCACATGTAAAAACAACAAAAATCAAATGGCTCAATTGTATTTCATTGATGGATGTAGATAAAGTCAAATCCTGCTTTCTTTAAAATCCAGCTTGTTACACACTCTTGAATCCAGCTTGTTACACACTCTTGAATCCGCTGTGACTGTTGTACTCACCTCTTTGGCCCTCTGGACTCCGTCACTCGGAGGATTTCTGATCTGAGGCGATGAACGAGTGTTGATTTTGTCATAAAGCTGAAATGCAAAAAAGATTATATATAATGATCTATATGCAGTAATCACAGCAAATAACTCAAGTCAAATCTACACAAAGCAAGACAAATATTAAGAGAAGGTATATCAATGACTTTATACTGCATTTAGCACTGTGATGGAAATGCATTCTTTAATTCACCACCAGATGTCACACTTCACTAACTATCATTTATTCACCATTAGCCACCATTAGCAAAAGGCATTCTCACAATATTTCACAAAAATCCACCTTATCTGGTGCAATAAGGCCCGTTTGCCAGTGGGCCGCAGACTGGACCAATCAAGTGCCCAAAAGAACCACATTTTTTCGGTTCTTTTTCTGTGCTAAAAGATTTGAGCTGTAGATAGTAGAACAAATAACTTGACTCTGACTCATTAAGTGTTTCATTTATGTAGCGCAGCTTATGTTCATTAACAACACTGCACATATAGAATCGCTTTTGGGGGTAAATCCTGCTTTAGGGCTATTCTCTGAGTGGCATAATGACATTCAATATAATCGTTTATCGTTTGTATTTTCTTCACCAATATATTGTACTTCAAAATCTGTTATAATGAAAGGTCCAGCGTGTGCAGATGCACAGTATTTCAGTGGTTATAAACGCTCTTACATCTAGTAGTGTGTGCAGATGTTGGTCTTGGAAGACGCTGTGTAGAAAGTCCATGTCCTTCTCACTGCAGTCGGTCAAAGCGTGGATCTCCTCCAGACTGTCCAGCACCTGAGACACTGCCCCTGGTGGACAAGCATGAAAACTACAGTCACTAAATATACATGATTATGATGGGTTTAAAGGGACAGTGCAGGATTTTATAAAATAGGGTCTATGACAGAATAAAAATAAGTTGGTCCTAATATTGGGTGATTATTTTAAATGTTTGGAGGAGCACAGAACGAGTATGAAAGATGTCAGGACTAAACCTTGGCTAAATTCAGGAACATATTAGTTCTAATGGGAATAAACTAGGACTAAACCAGGTCTGAAACTTGAGTTAATGGACTAAACCAGCCCCAAAACTAGGACTAAACCAGGACTAAACCAAGACTGAATCCAAGTAAAAGATTTAAATAATAAAAGTCTTAACAAAGACCAAAACAGGACTCAGCCCAGGACTACCAGTAGGACATCAATGTAATAGTAGCAGTAGTAGTAATAGTAGTTTTACTTAATACTACAGTTTCTCCTCCCATGTGCCAATTCATATTTAAAACTGAGACAAATATATTCATGTTTTTTATACATCAACTTTTACAAAATGTAGAGCTATCCCATTGTACAGACAAATAGCACACATTTTGTCCAATCAGGCATTCAAAAACACACAAATTCCACACATTTAACCCTGCAACCAAACTGAAAATTAGAAAAAAGATCAGACATTTACAGAAATATACACACAAAGTTGACACATATAAATGCATAGAGGTTCATTCATAACTACCTGCTATTCGCCCACACATGCAGCGAAACCAGAGAAACATGGCGTCAGAGAGATTTTAGTTTAGTTTTGTTTTCAATGGAGTGATGATGGCAGTGAGGAGAGAGGACGAATCAATGAATGTGTTTGGGTTAATGGGCTTCAAAACAGTGATGGTGGAGGTAAGGTTTGCACAATACAGCAGGTAATATTCAAAGGCAAACTTAACATAACAAGGAACATTTTGTAGAATAATTTGTTAACTTGTTGTATTGCATTTCTATGTCTGAAATATAACTACCATGAATTTCAGTCACAAAATTTCCAACATAGAGTATTTGATATTTCCCCATTTAAATCAAAGCTTTTAATATGATTTTATAATGCTCTAAACTGAATAATTGAACTTACAAGATTAAAATGGTATCAAAATATTGTTGTGACAATATTCCAGGCACATTATATATATTGTGCAGATCTGATAGTGAAGCATGTACGGTCAGTTGTATTGGTGCTTTTGAATGGGAGCCAATGGAAGAGGATAAAAACACTGCTGAATAATTATCGAGTGGATTTGATGAAAAATAAAGGAAAAATGCAAACTGTAATATAATGAAGAGCTGAGACATGCACTTTCAATGAGTCTTTACATCATAATGGTCTATCTATCGATCTGTCTAACATTAAAACAGCTTGTTGTTCACCGTTACCAATGTCTTTTTATGATGCATTTAAACAGCAAATATATGGAATTTTATGGCAATGGATTTGTGTAGGAGCAAACGGGGCCAAGCAATGCAACACAAACAATTAAAAGATGGAAAACGTTCAAAATATTGGGTGTTTTTTTTTATGTTTTAAAATGTAAAAAAATGCCACAGCAAACACAAATGGGGATACGTACTTTCTGCAGCTAAAAGTCCTATAGAAATAAAACAGCAAAGAATACAATTAAATGAACGACAAGTATTAGAGAAGGACTTTAGGAAACACAAGGGGAACTCAGAACACAAGGGGAAACAAGAAAAAGCACTGAGATTAGATTTGCAATTTAATAATCAGATTCTAGTGCACATTTTAAACACGTCCAGAAGAATTGACAAAAAAGCCTGAGATCTAAAACAAGAATCACATTTCAGAACATGCTTGTAGCATGCTCTGTGGAAGAAATGATGGTACTTCAAAAACTGTGATTGACTAATTGTGTCCATTCAAATTTCAGTTTCAATCATGATTAATCTCAGAGCCCTACTACCAAAGCTGAAAATATTTAAAGCTTATAGATGTAATTTTGATCTCCAGACAAACTGACATGTGTATGCCATCACTAAATGTCCAATACAGGCTCTAAGTTCAATGCCTTTATTACACATTAGATGAATTAGGACACTGATGTAACTTTTCTGGTGAGGGTTTGTGACCTGCTTGTCTCCATGGAGATGTCAATGCTTTCCCTAAAATGTTCCACAGTATGACATTAAACTACCATCTGTTTAATGAACATGTTTTTACTGGCATAAAAAAAACATAACAATACCTGCATCTAGTTGTTTAATTTAAAATACATACGGTAATGCCATACTGTGGAACATTCCAGGCAAAACAGTAACACCTCCATTAGGGGTGTGTAAAAATATCAAGATATTGATATATCGTGTCATTTAATTTAATTATACAGTATCGATATCGTGGGTTGCTGTATCATTATATCAACAAGAGTATTTTTTTGCATATTTTCCAAATTTTCTGTGACATTGTGTGGCTTGTTTAGAGGAAATAAACTCATTTATGCAGAAAATTTGACATTTGATTCACTGTTTTGATGATTAAAATAGGTTTATTTCATATTAACTTTGGTTTAACAAAGACTTTTATTATCACAGTTGTGATTTAGTAAATATGTTGTGATCCTGCACATGTCCCTGTGTAAATGTAAATGTGGAGCTCATATAAGCTGTGGATGAGAAATACTGGCCAATGCAACAGTCAGATGTGTTTTTTATAGTTGGTAAAATCCTCAAAACAAAATGTACTGTTATGTTCACTCATTTTCAATAAATGGAAGGCAAATAAAAAAAATAAAAATAAAAATCAATCTTCATTAAGATCATTAAGTGTCCCGAAAGCCTATATTTTTCACTGAATCTTTCTGAATCAATATGAAATATATCGTATCTTATTGTATTGAATGGACAGTACACAGTATTGAGATACATATCGTATCATGGCCTATGTATCGAGGTATGTATTGTATCGGCAACTTCTTAATGATACCCAGCCTTAATCTCCATGGAGACAAGAAGTTGGCAGACCGCCTACCAAAAAAGTTTCATAAGACACTTTTAACAAATAAGTGTATTAACAATAATTCCTAAGGTAAAGTAACATATTTTTTACATTAGGTGCTCAATAGTGACTTGCACTAAAATTAAGATGACACAAAACTCTGCTCTGGTCTCTCAGAGGAGTGAAAACTTCTTATAAACTCATCGTGGTGAATAATTAGGATGCTCAGAATGCATACGGTAAGTGAGGAATAACTTTGGACCACAGCAAACTGTTAAAAAGGTGAAAAACAAAACTAGTTCATTTTAAAGACCTGAAAAATCCGGGATGGAGACTGAGTGATTATCAGTTCTGTTTCTAAGTGGAGACTGCCTTGTCTTTTTGCAGTTATAAAAAATATTGAAATGTTTAACTGATTGTGCACAGCTCTGGAGTTCACTATTGACAAAAGCATACAGGAAAGGTTCAAGAAAGTCAAAAAGGAAGTTAAACAAAACAGAGCAGCGAAAATCAGGCTAAGAATAGACGTGCGCATGTCTGCAGCAAACACAAGCGTCATCAGAAACAAGAGACAGCACCAAGCTCACTCAGCTAAACTCCCAAACTGAAAAAATATGTGTCTTTTGCTTGTACTGGAATTAAAGATACACTATAAAACTTTTCTAGTGTCAGCTAACTGCTTATGTCCATGGAGTTGCTGCTTTGCCAAGAATGCTCCACAGATCTTCATTCAACTTATCTTGCATTTATTTAATTAGAGGTGAAATTATGCAAAAATACAAAAAAAAAAAAACAAAAAAAAAACAAAAACAAAACACACACGCATTAATTCTTACAGTGAAAAAAACATAAAAAAAACAATATAAATCCATAGTTTTAGAAGCGATTAACAATTCCTGTAATGAAAAAGATAAGATCTCTTTAATTATATAAGTTTAATGCCACTGTGGAACATTCCAGGCTGAATAATAACCTTTCCAAGAAGACACAAAGGTGGCAAAGGCATGGCAAAGCAAATGTATGTGTAATTACAATAATTTGTAAAGAGTAATTTAAAGTGCAAAAAAGTTACATGATGCACCTTTTACAATTGTGAATACACTGCCTGGCCAAAAAAAAAAGTCACCACCTGGATTTAACTAAGCAAATAGGTTGGGGTTGCTGCAGTTGGTCCGGTCTAAGTTCAGCATCAGTCTGTGCTCAAAGAATGAGATCAGCTGACACCTGAATATACTGAAAGACCAGGTCATTCCATCAGTGGATTTTTTCTTCCCTAATGACAATGACAATTCATCAGGCTCAAATAGTGACAGAGTGGTTCAGGAGCAGGACACATCATTTTCACACATGGATTGTCCACCACAGAGTCCAGACCTTCACCCCAGTGAGAATCTTTGGGATGTGGTGGAGAAGAGTTTGTGCAGCGTCAGACTCGACCATCATCAATGCAACATCTTGGAGAAAATTAATGCAGCACTTGATGGAAATAAATCTTGTGACATTGCAGAAGCTTATTGAAAATATGCCACAGCGAAGGCATGTGACCTTTTTTTGGTGGTGACCTTTTTTTGGCCAGGCAGTGTATAATTATTATGTTCTATGTTTTTAAAGAATTAATAAAACCAGAAAAGAATCTGGTATTGTGCCATTTTTCTTCTTACCAATAGTTCAATGATAATTAAGTGGTTCATTATTTATCCTGAGTTTTGTTTTGTGGATGTAACAAAGAAGTGAAAGTTTTTAGTGAGACAGGGAAGTAATGATGCAAGTAATGATGCAACAGCTTAAGTTCAGACAATGTAGAAATACTAGAAATAGACTAGTGGTAAATTAGGTAAATTTAGGCTTTGTTTTGTGTCAGATGCCCTCCCATCCTCCTCCTCTATCCCTGTGTCAGATGCCCTCCCACCCTACTCCTCCTCTATCCCTGTGTCAGATGCCCTCCCGTCCTCCTCCTCTATCCCTGTGTCAGATGCCCTCCCCTGCTCCTCCTCTCTCCCTGTGTCAGATGCCCTCCCCTGCTCCACCTCTCTCCCTGTGTCAGATGCCCTCCCCTGCTCCTACCTGAAGATGTTGGATCGTCTGTGAAGTCATGCAGTTCCTCAGGAGGGTCCCCGTAGTAGGAGTTAAACTTGTGGCTTGACACCGCAGCCAGAACAGCACCCTGAACAAGATACACTTTTTATTTAAATACATAAAAATATTTCACAATTCAGACCAGGAAGTACAAAAAACAAGATATGAATTCATATTTTTTTTATCTGTGATTCATAACGTTAACCCTGCTTAAGAGGTTGTGTTTTGCTGGCATGGCGTGCTCATTGGACTGTTCTGTTCCCTGTCTAGGATGAGTCCTGCTCCACCGTGGAGAGGCCTCCGTCGTCAGATCATTTTGAGCTTTCAAGATGTTACAGACTGATAATAAAGAATTACTCAAACATGTGTGAATGAAACAAAACACAACTCCAGGAAACCAGTACCCAGACACAAAGAGAACATGCAAACTTATCATTTGTACATTTAAATCAATATATTGTACATTTTGGTTGAGTAATTGTTCAAGCTAGGATTATGTAGGAATTATTACCAAACAATACAACACAGAAATACAGAGATAATTACCGCTTCATGCAAGTGTATGGGAAATCATACTCGTCTGAGCAGAAACCACAAACAAACCACAAACAAAGGGTTATCTCAGGTGGCACAGCCGAGCTTTGCCTGCACGAACCAGCTTTACATTTCCTCTCCCATGGTTAGACTTGGGCCTCAGCTGTCAGTAAATATGTATCCAGATCATATACTACTATGGGAGATTCACTGTTTTTAAAAATTAATGGTCCACAAATTATGAACCTTCTCATTATTTGTTTGGGTCCACAAACATGTCAGTTGTAAGGACTTCAAGCCATAAGATTAATATAATGACACTCACGTCTTTGGGGCTGAATAATAGCTCCACTTTCTGAAGATATTGTGAAAAATTATTTCACTTTTGTTTATTTTAACTGACAGAGAGGACACTGAACATTGTGCAAGTTTCTGTTGCATGTGGATAAGCCCAGTAATTATAGAAATATTAACCATAAAGCGGGTCAACAAAGACCTGTCTTTAAACCTCAAATTACCAAATGCTAACCCATAGACCAGGGGTGAGCAAACTTTTCAACACACAGACCACAATGTTCTAAAAGGGGCCAGGCCAGTGTGTGTGTGTGTGTATATATATATATATATATATATATATATATATATATATATATATATATATATATATATATATATATATATATATATATATACATATATATATACATATATATATATATATATATATATACACATATATATATACATACATATATACATATATATATACATATATATATACATATATATATATACATATATATATATATATACATATATATATACATATATATATATATATACATATATATATCACATTAAAGATTTGGTCTGTAACATGTAGCAAAGCATGAATATGCACGGCACGGCATTAATTAAATTAATAATTAATTAAGACCATATATATTTCCATCTAAACCCACTTAAAGCAGCTGTTTGACTGGTGACTGCTGCGTATTATAGTGGTTGTGGTCGCCATGTTTCATGCGCAAAACCAGTTCCTGCAATATTATAATAATATTTTATGCTAATGCTAATATGAATACTTAATGGTAATACTTTATCCATGTCATTCCTCAATTTGAGTCGGAGACGACTTTGCATCAAAATTAGATCTGCTCATGCCCAGATACCCAGATGCCCAGATGCCCAGATGCCCAGATGCCCAGATGCCCAGATGCCCTTCTGCACAAACAACTGCCACTTATTATGGCAAGACATACATGGACATACATTCTTTAAATTGGTTTATTTAAAATGAAATGTGAGCCCAGCATTGGTGTTCTCAGCATATTTAACTGCTAAAAAGCTTGTGTAAACAGATGAGAGTGTATTTGAGTGTAATATTTAATGTGTTTTGTGATTACAACTATAGAGTATTTTAACAATGTTTTTATAAAAATAACAGTTTTGAAACTTTCTTTGCAAATGCCCTTTAACTTGAATGGCAACTAAAGTTTCAACTGGCAGATAACATTTTTAACGGTTTCTGGAGTAGAATAAAATAAAAAAAAGTAGTGAAGCTAAAATGACTGATGCAAATTCTGCAAATGACTCAAATTGGGGAATGACGGTCCTAACGCTTATCATGCTAGTACCTTTAGCTTCCTCCTGGCATTGAATTTCCTCAGCTGCTCCACGGTCTCAGGCAGGTGGATTTTGTAGGCGTACCTGTCTCTCTCCTGTAAAAAAAAATAAAATAAAAAATAAATAAATAATATGAAAATGACTAATTGTGGAGTAATGAAAACAAAAATAAACTAGAGGAAGTTGTATTGGTGTGATCTTTTTGCTTATTATACCTAGATTAAGTTACCTTTTTGAGCATTTCCTTAATTTGAACTTCAGCCAATAACATGCATGACATTTTTATTATCAGCGACTCTTTAACTCATGTATGTAACACTGACTCTTGTGAGCTTTAAGTCATGTTATAATGTTGTTAGCTCCTCAAAAACATACCTGGAGTTGTGTTTTGTTTCATTCACACATGTTTGAGTAACACTTTATTATTAGTCTGTTACATCTCCAAAGCTCGAAATGCTCTGTTCCACCTTGTGATGTCATAATGCTGTAGTTTTTCAAGTTAGCAGCTCCTTTTTGTCCAGTATAAAATGACAGTTCCAGGGTTAAATGATCCAAATGATTCTAGTGAAGGTGTATGGAGTTCAAAAACACAGTGGAGCACTTCTTGTATCACCACATGATGACATCACAAGGTGGAACAGAGTGTTTTCAGTTTGAGAGAAGAACTCAGCCTACATATGCAGGTTTGTGTGTTAAACATGTGTGAATGAAACAAAACACAACTCCAGGTCTGTCTGTGATGAGGAAACAACAGTAGAACAGAGATCAGAGAACAGTAGAAGAAGAGTGTCTAAATAATCAAATTAAAGTTACATCCAAATACTAAACTGTGAAATATTTTAGCCAAAGAAATCTGCATGTAGACTAACATCTTAAGCTCTCCTTTAGTCCAGGTAGTCAGGAGTCAGGTTTGTGGAGATGCAAGCCCACTAAGACAAGTGCACATTTTTTATAAACTTTCAATGCAATAAAACATCCAAAGTATAAAAAACACACATGCTTTTATTAAAGTCTGGTTTGTTTGTTTTTTTATAAAAAGTTGCGCAGTGGAACTTTAAGTTCAAATCAATTTAATTTATTCCTACTTTTTATTAACACATTTTTTTGCATTGCAAAAATGAGAAATGTGTGAACTCGAGCCAACGGATACGAAAGTAAGTCTGTGGGTTTTGAAAAAGAGGAAGCCTTTTTGTGGCGATGAGTTCCACAATGTGAATTACGACAGAGTAAAGTACTGGCTTCCGTCATCCATTTGAGTAATTATCACATGCCAAAAAGATGAGGAAAAATTACATCAAATATCAAAACAAAAGTGAAAATAAAACTTATGAACGAGCTGTGAGAAAATTGACTTTAAAACATCACGAGTCTAACCCATAACCTCCCGGTGAGAGGTTGTGGGTGCCGCTGTACCTTGAGCCAGGGGTGGTTAAGGGCTTCGTACACAGTGATTCTCTCGGCTGGGTCCAACATGAGCATCCTTCTGACCAGATCTTTGGCGCTCTCTGAGATATGGGCCCATTGACGAGGATTCATCTGGAGAAATATCAAATATTATGGATGCACTGATCTGATACTGGTACTGCACCGATACTGAAACATTTGCTGGATCAGCCTCTGAATATAAGTTCAGCTGATATCCTGTTGGACATATACACTGATGTAAAAGACTATTTACAGGTCAAAGTCAGTCCAGAAACTGAACTTTTATTTATACAAAGTTATTCTTATTGTTAGTTCAGTTTAAAGTAAATGAATGCTGCCAGTCTCTGGAGTGGTATCGGTTGATATCGGGTATTGACACATACTTGGATGGGCTTTTGAACC